>NC_064772.1:1523997-1891497 GCF_011397635.1 Epinephelus fuscoguttatus | reverse complement strand
AGAGAGATATTTTACCTAATACCAGTCTATATAACGATGTCTGTAACTGATTGTCTGTAAACCAAAATGTTTGATTGAATTAATAGCCTGTTGTGTTGTGGAGAGTACATTATACGCGGCCTCGTTTTACCGTCTGCAGTTAGTTTATTATATTAGGCTAACTGCTAAATCCGTGACATGAGTAATCAATTACATGTGAATTAATATGTGATACGACCAGTCTCTGCTTTGTTCTGGTGGTGGGTTAGCCAAAGTTGCCTATGGGTTACATCTGTAACAGGAAACCGATGTAATTGGGAGCCGGCGATGTTTTTATTCCCACAGCTGGGGAAATCACAAGTTGGCACCATTTTGGTATTCCTTTGTTTACCTACAGCAGCTGACGAGGGTGTGTCATGAGCCTGAGCCAGTGTTTGCGCTGTAGTAGTAGGTATATATAGGGCTAGTACATCTTCTTCCTCACAAATAATAGCCTACTGGTTCTCTGTTGGAAACAGCCGATGAAGTTTTCGTTAGCTGTTGCTATCCTGCGCACCTGCATGGCGTGGTGATGAACTGTCTTATTGATTTCTGTTTGTGTGCTGTCTTGCGGGCCTGCACAGCGGAGTGATACTGGCCAGAAAATAGTCCCAATTGATAGTAAGGTCTGACGTAATGCGGGGATGTTTTAAAATTATTGAAATAGTCTAACAAAACACATGCATACTTTTTTTTAGCTTAAAACGTTTTGGTTACGTGTCCCCCGTACATCTTAAGAACTACTTTTTCTCCGGTAAGCTACGGGCGATTTCTCAGAGCAGGAGGCTCATTGAGAGTAGTGACACCGTCACATCAGAGCTACAGATGGTCAGCGTTTCACACAACTTCATGTCCAAAAACCTGAACTATCACTTTAAGCTTGTATTTTTGGTCTCTGGAGACACTCCAATAAATTCGCCCATACAGTATTGTACCAAATTGGCCTTTGTTTTACTGTGTTTCGTACATCGGACCCCTTGGTTATCTTCTAGAAATGAGCTTGTAATTAATTTATTTTCTTTATTTTCTATGAAGTTAAACACCTGACTAATGATAATTAAACGTCCACTCGCTGTCCGTGGTGCTGAAATATGCTCCGAAATAGGTCCGATGTTTTCACTGCTCTCACCAAGTCATGCATTTCATGCAGACATGAGGTATTATGAATGTGAGAAACAGCTTCATGTCCTTTGAAACAGTTTTCAATAGCATAGTATGTACTTCTGACAGGTCGAAGACCAAAGTGAAGTTTTATTTAAGTTCATATTTTTGAAACTCCATCATCAGTAGCTCTGTGACATCATGTCATATTGCCATACCTTAGCTTTTGCTGAAACGACGCCCCTGTATGTACCCCTACTGCATAGATAGACAGATAAATAATAAATAATAATAATATTATTAATAATAGGGACGCTGCTGTGCCTCGTGCATAAATGCGCACAGCGTCTCTCTTTATGGGGAAACACGCTTATTGTTTCTGCTGCGGGGTGGGGTGCTCGCTGCAGGTATTTAATAACCTCAAGCAGATATCTTTTAACGTTACAGTCTTTAGTATTTTTGGTTATGATCCTTCCACTGTAGGTCTGCAGGGAAACACTGTACAGGGGAATAAAAAGTGGGAAGCAGTAACTTCATTGATTATTTAAATCTCCAGATACGCCAAGTATATGCGCATTTACGCACGAGCCACAGCAACATTACTTCATTGATTATCTATCTGTTTTTTTAGATTCAATTTTATTTATATAGTGCCAAATTACAACAAAAGTCATCTCAGGGCACTTTACACATAGAGCAGGTCTAGATAATACTCTTGAATCTATCTATCTATCTATCTATCTATCTATCTATCTATCTATCTATCTATCTATCAAAATATTTTGGAGGCAATTTTGGCCCCCACAGTCAAAAAATGGGGGCATTTTCAAAATGTTTGGGGGCCATCAAAAAATTGTAATTATGTTGTAACAATAAGCACATGAAAAGCAAAACCAACTAAGATAGTGTCTTCACTCTTCAGTAGAAACCACTATAAATGGAATAAATAATGGGTTACATAAAGTTATGATTGCAAAATATCACTCAGATTTCCTATAATTCAACCAGTTTAAATGTGATGATTTAACCATTAATCTACTGATAGCAGTACTAATGTTTCACCACATTACAGTTACTTTTACTGTTAAAAAGGCCAAATTACTATAAATTCCTTAGATGCAATCCTGGAAGTAAGTTAATTTAAAATGTAACATTCATTCTACCTTAATTTTTCATTAATTTGTCATTGTGTAGATACAGATCACCCAAGAAATGGTTAATTTATACTTATGGTACAGCAAAGCCCCCTCCCCTTCTCTGTCAGATTACTCTCACGTAATCAGTGCAATCTCGTTGATTATGTCTGGAAAATGTGTGACGGTAAATTAATTTAATGAAAATAAAATTATACTTTAATGTCAGATTGTAATACTGTGAAAAATATAAATACATATAGTTGTTTTGAAAACTTGGGCACAATTTTGCCCCCTGGAACATGGCTTTTGGGGGCATTCTTGGATAAATTGCGGGCCAAATGGCCCGTGGCCCTTGCTAATTTCTGATACTGTATCTATCTATCTATCTATCTATCTATCTATGTATCTATCTATCTATCTATCTATCTATCTATCTATCTATCTATCTATGCCATAAGCATAGCCGATGCCAATGTTTTGAGGTGCAGTAGGGGCAGGTAATATAGGTATAACAGTAAAGGCGAAAAAAAAAGTAGGTTTCTGGTTTTGGTTTAATTTCTATATCACATAATAATTTATATATGTATGTATGTATATATCTATATCTATATCTATATATCTATATGTATATATGTATATATATATATATATATATACAGTACAGGCCAAAAGTTTGGACACACCTTCTCATTCAATGCGTTTTCTTTATTTTCATGACTATTTACATTGTAGATTCTCACTGAAGGCATCAAAACTATGAATGAACACATGTGGAGTTATGTACTTAACAAAAAAAGGTGAAATAGCTGAAAACATGTTTTATATTCTAGTTTCTTCAAAATAGCCACCCTTTGCTCTGATTACTGCTTTGCACACTCTTGGCATTCTCTCCATGAGCTTCAAGAAGTAGTCACCTGAAATGGTTTCCACTTCACAGGTGTGCCTTATCAGGGTTAAATAGTGGAATTTCTTGCTTTATCAATGGGGTTGGGACCATCAGTTGTGTTGTGCAGAAGTCAGGTTAATACACAGCTGACAGCCCTATTGGACAGCTGTTAAAATTCATATTATGGCAAGAACCAATCAGCTAACTAAAGAAAAACGAGTGGCCATCATTACTTTAAGAAATGAAGGTCAGTCAGTGCAGAAAATTGCAAAAACTTTAAATGTGTCCCCAAGTGGAGTCGCAAAAACCATCAAGCGCTACAACGAAACTGGCACACATGAGGACCGACCCAGGAAAGGAAGACCAAGAGTCACCTCTGCTTCTGAGGATAAGTTCATCCGCGTCACCAGCCTCAGAAATCGCAAGTTAACAGCAGCTCAGATCAGAGACCAGATGAATGCCACACAGAGTTCTAGCAGCAGACCCATCTCTAGAACAACTGTTAAGAGGAGACTGTGCGAATCAGGCCTTCATGGTCAAATAGCTGCTAGGAAACCACTGCTAAGGAGAGGCAACAAGCAGAAGAGATTTGTTTGGGCCAAGAAACACAAGGAATGGACATTAGACCAGTGGAAATCTGTGCTTTGGTCTGATGAGTCCAAATTTGAGATCTTTGGTTCCAACCGCCGTGTCTTTGTGAGACGCAGAAAAGGTGAACGGATGAATTCCACATGCCTGGTTCCCACTGTGAAGCATGGAGGAGGAGGTGTGATGGTGTGGGGGTGTTTTGCTGGTGACACTGTTGGGGATTTATTCAAAATTGAAGGCACACTGAACCAGCATGGCTACCACAGCGTCCTGCAGTGACATGCCATCCCATCCGGTTTGCGTTTAGTTGGACGATCATTTATTTTTCAACAGGACAATGACCCCAAACACACCTCCAGGCTGTGTAAGGGCTATTTGACCAAGAAGGAGACTGATGGAGTGCTGCGGCAGATGACCTGGCCTCCACAGTCACCGGACCTGAACCCAATCGAGATGGTTTGGGGTGAGCTGGACCGCAGAGTGAAGGCAAAGGGGCCAACAAGTGCTAAACACCTCTGGGAACTCCTTCAAGACTGTTGGAAAACCATTTCAGGTGACTACCTCTTGAAGCTCATCGAGAGAATGCCAAGCGTGTGCAAAGCAGTAATCAGAGCAAAGGGTGGCTATTTTGAAGAAACTAGAATATAAAACATGTTTTCAGTTATTTCACCTTTTTTTGTTAAGTACATAACTCCACATGTGTTCATTCATAGTTTTGATGCCTTCAGTGAGAATCTGCAATGTAAATAGTCATGAAAATAAAGAAAACGCATTGAATGAGAAGGTGTGTCCAAACTTTTGGCCTGTACTGTATGTGTATATGTGTGTATATGTGTATATGTGTGTATATATATATATATCTCTGTGTGTGTGTGTGTGTGTATATGTATATATATGTGTGTGTGTGTGTGTGTGTGTGTGTGTGTGTGTGTGTATATATGTATATATATGTGTGTGTGTGTGTATATATGTGTGTGTGTGTGTGTATATATGCGTATATATGTATATACAGTGCCCTCCAAAAGTATTGGAACAGTGAGTCCAATTCGTTTACTTTTGTTGGAGACTGAAAACATTTGGGTTTGACATCAAAAGATGAATATGAGACAAGAGATCAACATTTCAGCTTTTATTTCCAGGTATTTACATCTGGATCTGATACACAACTTAGATAGATAGCATTATTTGTAATGGAAGACAAAATTTTTAGGTGAGCAAAAGTATTGGAACATATAAACTTAAAATAGATTAAAGTGAATGAGACTTAATATTTAGTTGCAAATTCTTTGCTTTCAATAACTGCATCAAGCCTGTGACCCATTGACATCACCAAACTTTTGCATTCTTCTTTTGTGATGCTTTTCCAGGCTTTCACCGCAGCCTCTTTCAGTTGTTGTTTGTTTAGGGGGGTTACTCCCTTCAGTCTCCTCTTCAGCAGGTAAAATGCATGCTCTATTGGGTTTCAGTCTGGAGACTGACTTGGCCAGTCTAAAACCTTCCACTTCTTGCCCCTGATGAACTCCTTTGTTGTTTTGGCAGTGTGTTTTGGGTCGTTATCTTGCTGCATGATGAAGGATCTCCCAATTAGTTTGGTTGCATCTTTCTTTAAATTAGCAGACAAAATGTTTCTGTAGACTTCTGAGTTCATTTTGCTGCTGCCATCATGTGTTACATCATCAATGAAGATGAAAGAGCCCGTCCCAGAAGAAGCCATGCAAGCCCAAGCCATGACATTACCTCCACCGTGTTTCACAGATGAGCTTGTATGTTTGGGATCATGAGCAGATCCTTTCTTTCTCCAAACTTTCGCCTTTCCGTCACTTTGGAAAAAGTTAATCTTTGTCTCATCAGTCCATAAAACTTTTTCCCAGAATTTTTGAGGCTCATCTCTGTACCTTTTGGCAAATTCCAGCCTGGCCTTCCTATTCTTCTTGCTAATGAGTGGTTTGCATCTTCTGGTGCAGCCTCTGTACTTTTGTTCATGAAGTCTTCTGCGAACAGTAGATTGTGATACCTTCACTCCTGCCCTCTGGAGGTTGTTGCTGATGTCACTAACAGTTGTTTTAGGGTCTTTCTTTACAACTCTCACAATGTTTCTGTCATCAGCTGCTGATGTTTTCCTTGGTCTACCTGTTCGACATCTGTTGCTTAGTACACCAGTGGTTTCTTTCTTCTTCAGGACATTCCAAATGGTTGTACTGGCTATGGCCAATGTTTGTGCAATGGCTCTGATTGATTGTCCATCTTCTCTCAGATTCACAATTGCTTCATTTTCACCCATAGACAGCTCTCTAGTTTTCATGTTGGTTCCACCTCTAAATGCAGTCTGCACAGGCAAAATCTATTGTAACCAATCTGAAACTGAGCTCAGACATTCAGTGCTATTTATTGTTTGAATAATCAATGTAATTGGGAGACACCTGGGCAACAAAACACACCTGTCAGTGACATGTTCCAATACTTTTGCTCTCATGGAAAATGGGTGGGTTCAAACAAAAGGTGCTATCTTCTAAGTTGTGTATCAGATCCAGATGTAAATACCTGGAAATAAAAGCTGAAATGTTGATCTCTTGTCCCATATTCATCTTTTGATGTCAAACCCAAATATTTTCAGTCTACAACAAAAATAAAGGAATTGGCCTCACTGTTCCAATACTTTTGGAGGGCACTGTATAATTAGCTATTTGGACAAACAGAGAAATTGGTCAACCCATACTTTAAAGTTTAAAAAACATGTTTAAGAGTGCAGTACCTGTACTTTAGAGATATTAAAGGGCTAGCTACAAGATTTTAAACTCTTTATCATGCCATCCCTGAATTATGATTACACTAGCAGATGGTAAAATATGATATTATATTATTGCCCCAGCCCAACTTCCAAAACTTCTCAATACTTTTTTTTTCTATTAACATGTACAGTTGGTGACTGGCATTCAAGTTATATTTCAGAATTGATGTGAAATGCTGAAAAAACAGGTTATTTTACTCACTTGTGACCTCACTCATGAAGAAGAGCATAACTTGGCATATGAATTATGAACTGTTAATTTCCCCTTGGAGATAAATTATTCAGCACCTATCTATCTGTCTGTCGATCCACCTGGACTTAATCACAGTCTAATATCTTTAATTCAGCAATATAATCTGTCTGATTTCATTATTGTTCTGTCTTCACAGTAAAAAAGGAGGCTCAGATTTAGTGCTGAACACTGAGGTATGTCTAATAGTAAATCTTATTGTCATGTGTGTGTGAAGCCCAAAGTTTCCATAACAGTTGTCATAAATAGTTAGCTGCAGTTATGTCACAGCCCACCTTTGTTATGTCTCTTCATACAGAAAGATGGCAGAAAAGACCGTGCAGCAGTGGACAAGTTGTTTTTCCTCCGAATCTTCAGGATTCTGCGGATCATGGTACCAAGAGTTTTCTGCATGGAGGTATGACATCTAACTGCTGCAAATGTGCTGGTGTTAGCCAAAGGTTGATATTCAACTGTTGTCCCTGGGCCAGGTGTTAAAACAGCCAATCAAAAAGAAAGCATGCAAACAATTCAAAGCATGAATGAAAGCATGAATATAAAATAAGCCAAATAGTTAGCTAGCTAGCTAGTTATACAGTGGTGGAAAAAAGTTTTCGGACACCCCATGCATTTGTGAAATATTGCATTAAGAATCACTCTTAGGTCTTCAAGTGCAATTTCTTTGAGTACAGTCACAGCCAAAATACTAAAAAATCCTAAAAAAGCCATTAAAAACATTTTGGTACCAGTGATGAAAGTCGTTCTTTTTATTAAAAGACACAATTTTTGTTGCCAACCTTCATGTCTACATAAAGCCAGCACATTTGAAAGTTCTTGAGACACAAAAATGGCTAAAACAAGGAACCTAACGCAGGAAACACGCCTGAAGATAAAGATTCTCAGCCAGGAAGGGTACAGCTGCCACCAGATAGCCAGGAAGTGCAGATGCAGTCCTTCAGCAGTTGGATACACTCTGCAGAAATACAGACGAACCAACAGCTTGGAAGACAAACCAAGATCTGGGCGTCCAAGGGTTTCTTCAGCAAGAAATGACCGCATCCTGATCCGCATGTGCAGGCAAAACTGCTGAATGACATCACAGGAGCTTCAGCAGCAGTGGTCAAACCAAACTGGTGTCCAGTGTTCCACCCGCACTGTACGTGGCCGACTTTTAGATCATGGCTTAAGGTCCTACAAGGCTATCAAGAAGCCCCTGATCAATGAGAGACAGAGGTTAGCCCGGTGTGGTTGGGCCCAGGCACACAAGAACTGGACAGCCAGGAATTGAAAGAAAATTTTGTGGTCAGATGAGTCCAGTTTCCAGCTTTATCTTCCTCCTACTAATGTGAGGGTAAGCAGAAGGCCAGGCAAAGCATTATCTCCAGCATGTACAGTACCTACTGTCAAGCATGGTGGAGGCAGTATCATGGTTTGGGGATGCATGAGTGCTGCTGGTGTTGGTCATCTCACTGTCTGTGATGGCACATTGAACTCTACCAAGTATTGTACCATTCTCGAAACCCACATGCTCCCTTCTGTGCGTGCACTGTTCCGTCGAGGTAAAAACTGGATGTTTCAACAAGATAATGCCCCTTGCCACACATCCAAGGCTAGTAGAACTTGGCTGCAGGAGCACAGTATCCAGGTCTTAGAGTGGCCAGCTCAATCCTTGGACATGAGCCCCATTGAAAATCTGTGGTGGATTATCAAAAGGTCTGTTTCAAAGCATAAACCAAAGAATTTAGAAGAATTAAAAGCAGTAATTCAAGAAGAATGGGACAAGATTACCCCTCAACAGTGTGAAAGGCTCGTGGGGAACATGCCAGCCAGGATTAGAGCTCTACTACATGCCAATGGCAGGACTACTAAATATTAATTTGATGATGTGATGGTTTATTTATTTTTTGTTCAGTTTTGAACACATTCTCTGTTATTTGTTGACTTTGATACCGACAATGTTGAGAACTGACATATTGAAACTGTCAAGAATTTAGTTTTGTTAGTTTTTCTTGTAAACAATAAACAAAAAAATATAATTTGTATTTGTTTGTATCTGTCTAATGCAGCCACACCTTTGGAAACACAAAAAAGATTTTTCCACAAATATTTCATGATAATATTTGAGATTGTGTAAAATTTTAAGGGTGTCCGAAAACTTTTTTCCACCACTGTATATGTATGTATATATATATATATATATATATATATATATATATATATATATATATATATATATATCTCAGAAAATCAGTTAGGCCAAACAGAAAGCCCTTGACAGGAAGTCAAAATGTCATAATGACAAGCTGTATAGACAGCAGAGCCCTTTGACACAGATACATCAGCTCCATAAACCAAGGTCAGAGCCACGTGGTTCCTCTGGTTATATGTAGTCTTATCTGATCAGTTCAGTAAATATGAGCAGAGTCAAGGGCAGGACAATAAAGGACTTTATGATATGCAGTGTTTTACAGGCTCTACTGACTATTCACTGTGGCTCTTGTCTTCACCACAGACTGGCTGCCTTATCCTTATTGCTGCCATGTTGGTGGCCAGAACCTACTGTGATGTATGGATGATCCAGAACGGCACCATGATCGAAAGGTCGGACTATTATTGTTCAAAGTTCATCACAGTTTTTACAATTCATGACCCTAGAGGTGAAATGGGGGTATTGTTTTGACACCGGGTCGCAGCCAATTCAACCCAATCTGTGCTTAATATTGAATAAACAGGAGACCTGTATACAGTACAGTGCAGTCTGTGAGTATTAGGACATGCCACATTGATTTGGTTTTAGCATGGTACTATAGCACGTAGGATTTTAAAGTGTCTGTTCACCCATGAAAAACAAGCAAACAGAAACAGTGGTCTCTAGCCATGCGAATGATTTCTGCCTTTTCATCCTTGAAAGTTGTGCCTCAACCCACCCACTCCTGTCAGCCTCCACCCCAGTACAATGGAGCTGAAAAAAAAAATTATGCACTACTCAAAATATTAAGAAAATTACTTAAAAAAAACTTAATCAATTCAATCAATCAATCAATAATTTTATTTATAAAGCCCAATATCAGAAATCACAATTTGTCTCACAGGGCTTTACAACATACGACATCCCTCTGTCCCTTGGACCCTCGCAGCGGATCAGGATTAATTAGCCTAGCGGCTAGCGGTTATTTTTCCTCTTCTCATAGCTTAAAGGACAACTTCGGTATTTTTCAACCTGGGCCCTATTTCCCCATGTGTATGTGTGTGTATGATTCATAGGTACAACTTGTTCTATAATTGGTTCAGTATTGAGGGAGGCGGATGCAGCCAGAGCTGCGAAACGAGCTAAAATGGTAACAGGGGCAAATGCGTCCCGTATAAGTTTGCGCATTAAAAGTGCTTTTTTTTTGCCACTGACTGGTTCAGATCGCCAGTGCTATGAGTGGAGTCAGCTGTCAGTCAGTGTTGGAGCAGAGAGGGGGAGGGCTGCCCCGCTTGGTACTGAAAGTGAGTATGTGTGTATGAAGTGTGTGTTTTTTCGCCACTGACTGGTTCAGATCGCCAGTGCTATCTCTGTAAATAGCATACTAGCCTTTCTCTTACCTCTGGGCTGTGTGATGTCACGAGCTTTGCTCCACTGTCTGTAGCTCTCTCTACTCGTGGGACAGCCGTTTTCTTGAGGAAGAGGTGTTTCAGGATTGGATGTCTTCTCTTCTTCGGCTGGCAGTAGTCATCTTGGGAGAAGTGAGCACTGCAGACCCAATGGTCTGCAAGGCGCAGTGTGTGGACAGGAGTGTTAGCATCCATTTGTAGTACAACTAGCCACAACTTCAGCATCTCGCCATCTGACAAAGGCAGCCTATGAAAGCTGTACGGAGTGTTGCGCGACATCCTGTTCTTGCGTTTGGGAAAAAGGCCCGTTTATTTGAGCACTCCAAAAACTCCGGTAACACTCCAGGGGGTAGCACGTAAAAGACTCCATCCCAAACTTTGACTCTTCTAGCGTAACACACACACACTTCATACACACATACTCACTTACAGTACCAAGCGGGGCAGCCCTCCCCCTCTCTGCTCCAACACTGACTGACAGCTGACTCCACTCATAGCACTCATAGCACTGGCGATCTGGACCGGTCAGTGGCGGAAAAAAAAGCACTTTTAATGCGCAAACTTATACGGGAAGCATTTGCCCCTGTTACTGTTTTAGCTTGTTTTGCGGCTCCCGGTTGCATCCGCCTCCCTCAATACTGAACCATTTTTAGAACGAGTTGTACCCATGAATCATACGCACACATACACATGGGGAAATAGAGCCCAGGTTGAAAAATACCGAAGTTGTCCTTTAACAAATTACATGCAGCGTTATTATTTTTTCTACTCATGGTTTAAGTCGCTGCATCTCCCAACAGAACAGCTCAGTTGAATTTTAGTCTGCATGCACAGGTTTTCAGGGGCTGAACATTGTTGAAACAGAGCAGCTAATGTGGCTAAAGCAAGAAGGCAACAGAGTGAGATGGCCCTCCAGGCAAGTAACGTTACGTCGTATTACCTGTAACGTCATTGTTTACATACGGCACGTGCTCTGTCTGTAGTGCTGTATTTTCTCCAAAATCCAAAACATTTGCACTCTGCTGATTTATTCCCGAGTAAAAAATGTTATCCTCATCGTCTCTCTCTTGGCTGCTTGCCATCTGTCTGCCGCTGTTTGACAGTGACAGACTTTCAAAATAACAGCCATCGATGATATGGGATCATTGATAATTAAATCGATATATTGATCCAGATCAATGTATCATTACACCCATAGTATTGACAGAAGCCACTGTTGTAGGCCATGTCTATATGTATACAGATATTTTTGGAAACGCATATTTTCCTCTGCGTTATGGCCTCCCGTCTACATGCAAACAGATTGTGCTTCTCAAAGTCAAGGAAGGATCCTTAAATGGCATGGAGTCATCGAATCCCGCCGAAGGACTTTTCCAATGTCAAGGATCCTTTGAATTCTACCGAGGACTAGGCATGTGCCGGTATGAGATTTTGACGGTATGATAACCGTGGACAAAAATACCACGGTAACCGGTATTACTGCCGTAGTAGTAGTAGTAGTAGTAATAATAATCATCATCATCATCATCATCATAAAACAGGCGTCGTCCTATTTTCGCGCTCTAGACTTTAAAACGGCAGGCTAATATTTGTTTGACCATTCATGAGCGACCGCACATACCAGGCATCTCCTGTCAGTGCAACGCATCATCACACCAGTTGTTTAAATGTGTAGGCTAATATAGACCCGTTAAAAGTTTAATAGAGCCATTTCTTAACTTCACGATGGTGACTCCGCCCAGCAGCTTGTTGAGCTCCTTTTCGTTGCGGACAGCCAGCTGCAGGTGATGGGGGATGATACGGGTCTTGTTGTTGTTGCGGGCAGCGTTTCCAGCCAACTCCAGCTTCTCAGCGGTCAGATACTCCAGCACAGCCGCCAGGTAGACAGGGGCGCCAGCACCGACATGCTCCGCATAGTTTCCATTGCGCAGCAGCCTGTGAACACGGCCGACTGGGAACTGGAGCCCAGCACGGGAGGAGCGGGTCTTTGCCTTGGCTCTGGCTTTTCCTCCGGTTTTTCTGCGGTCATTTATTTTTCTGATGCTCTCTAAAGTCGGGACGAAGTGGATTCTTCTGATAGCCAAAATGTTCCCACACCACCGACTTCGTCCTTTTCGCTGGTGGGGAAAAGTTCAGCTTCGCCTCCTCCAGCCATGTTTGCAGTTTGCACAGGAGTGGATTTATGCTGATTACTGACGTACTGACTGACTGAGGCTGGACATTTCTTTTACCATGGTAAACCGTGACACCGGTAACCAGCGCATGCCTACCCAGGACCAAGTCCTCCCTTCAGAGAATTTTCTAGGATGCATGTGTGTATCCTCAGCTGGAAGTACCAGACAATTTTTTGTGCATTTGGCAGAATTTAAGGAAGGGCCTCTTTAGTGTCACGCACCTGGGCACCCGCTAGCCTTTCCAGTGTGTGTTCACCGAATGCTAGGAAGGTGTCTTGCCTAGCCTCTGTAGGACCTGACTTGGAAGGATCTGTCCTACCAATGAAGCATCCTTGACTTAAAGAACCACCAAGAGTTTTAAGACCCTAGAAATGGTGCAGATTTTTATCTGTGTTCATGTGGAAAACAGAGTGTTTAGGAAAACAATGAAGTAATCTTCTCAAATAAAGCATGCCCATTGTTGCTCTGTGATATGACAGGGTTTCCCACATATTCATTTATTTATGGCAGGCCATCGCCATGGAAACATCTGCTGTCACAAATAGATTTTCTATTTTTAGAGCTGTACTGTTTATCAGGAGCCCAATTGGAATATATATACCTTTCAGTCATTTATTGCACCTCATTCGGAGCATATTATTCACACCGCAAGTCACAAACTGCCACTGAGGGGAAAAAAGAACTCATGGAAAATTCCGCCTGTGCTGCATTCATGGACCTTCAAAAACGTCAGAATTTAAAGAGGGAACTCAGAATGGAAAAATACAACTGCTGGACTACAGGTTAACGATTTTTTTAACACTACTTGGTCTAATGACTACTGTACACTTGAACTTAGTAAGGCTGCACCACTTAAAAGACAAATGGAGACATCTGTTTCACCTGCCAGTATAAGTCGGCCAGAAACGAGGGTTTGGATCAGGCCCAGTTAAACCAGCAGATGGAGAGGCAGTGTGAGACTGTTGTCTAGTAGGAGTGGAAAGAAAACTTTCACATGTCCAGAGCATCACTCAAATTGTTTAGTGAGCTCCTTCATCTTTTAATTGAATAGTAAATCAGCGGTGATCTTCAGTAGGTGTCCTGAAAAAGGTTACCCTGTTCACTTCACTACCTTTGTGACAAGATAGGCTGCTGAAGACAGCTGTTTCGCCTGTGCCATAAGAATATTTATTTTAAACCTGTCACTTCCTGTTTCTGTTTCAAAATCAAAGCCCTCTAACAACATTTCTGTGCACAGATTCCCCTCATTTGTTAACACAGGACTTTTTACTGGGAAATATTTGCAGGACCGTATTGTGACAATGCAGTGGCTGCATGGCTCAGTAAATCAGCAGAATACCGGCTTTTAATTGGGGAAATACAATAATCAGACCAGCAGGCAGCATTTTTGTGTTGCGAGACAATGTGAAGCAAGGCCATGTAGAGCTTTTTGAGATGCAACACTTTGAAATCAATTTTAAGATTCACAAGAAGGCAATTCAAAGATCAAATTGATCTCTTGTCATTGTAGGCAGACCAAGAAGGAGGATACATTCATGTAAAAGTTTTCCTGCATCAGACTGAGACAACAAGCCTCTTTCTCTTGATATATTTCTGAGATGATCATGTGGCTCTGAAAATGTAGCAGTAAGGGATCCCCAATGAAAACTGTCCAAAACAAATATTGTGTCACTGTACTGCTACTTAGGGACTGCACTGTACAGTTAACCTGCTCTGCATAGTTGGAGATGAAGCCCCAATCTGTGCTTGGTATATAGTTCTGTCTCTGTGAAGTTAGTTTATTCTACAAGGTTCATATTTTATCAGTGCCATGTAGAAAAGTGTACATGATCCACATTCAGATGGAGGCTGTTCTACATGGGCCACAGTTTGAATATAGGTTCAGCTGGGTTCAATCAGAAATAGGTTTCTTATGTTTGTTTTCCTAAGTAGAAATAATGTACAGATGCACTATGCTGACATATTGACTGAAAACCAATAATTGACCTTTTGCATGTTCATGTTGGTCACTGGTAGACTTTACCTGCTATTACACTGCAGCTGAAATGCTTAATTCTGACATAGATCCAAGTCTTGAGTTGAACAAGTTAAAATTAAAAGGAAAAAAAAAAATCTGACATTTCTGTGTAGATTGTAGCCCAAAGTGTGTTTCCAGCACTGTCCACTCTCACTGCAAAGTTATATCGGCACAAAACACTGGGCGTAGTTTATGATATCAAGACAGTAATAGATTTTAAGCAGTTATTGCCAATTACCAGTAATCTGACCTGCTCATTGTTCACCCTTATCCATTGTGGGTTTTTTGTTGTTTACATTAAAATGATCTTACATTGTCTTTCTGCTTATGTGGGTTTTAGTCACACACACAGCATGAAGTCTTAAAAAAGCCAATGCAGCTGAAACAAATATGTTCTTCTTTTCCTATGTAAGATTGTTATGTAAATGGGTGGGGTTTTCCATCATGCACTGCTGTTTGATTTTTTGCAGGAACTGATGACTTTGTTTTGATTCTCTACAGCGGTATTATAAGCAGAGACAGCAGTCTATTCAAGAAGCACTTCTTTTCCTACATATCAGTCATACCAGGGGTAACTGTCCCACACATGCTTCTCATAGAAGTGAAAAAGCAAGCTTTAAACCCCTAACCCAACATCTTGCTTTGTAATAGTGATGTGTTGTGCTTCACCACTTACTCTCTGAGGTCTACATTTCCTTCCAAGCCATAGCACTGACCTGGGGGTTTTATTCGGTGGTAACATTAATCATGTTGACAGTCACTGGAAAGCATTTTCACAAGGAATTCCGTTCAATTTATGTGTTTATAATTTTCCTGAAATTGATATTCTTTAACAACAAAAGTTCTGCTGACGTTGGTGAGCAACCCAAGATTGAACTTTGTCTTGTGTCTAATTAGATAATGAAACACTTGAGAGCAATGCAGAAATAACAGTAATTCAATTTATTGGTGGGACAATGCCTTCTCTTCATTACAAATGACTTCATAGCAGATTTTTTTTTTTTTAAAAAAGGTTACATAGTCATATTTATCAACTAGAAAGTTGCATTGTTGAATTCATCAGTATAAAGCCAAAAAGCTCATATCTACACTGCTGATATGCACTAACCGGCCACTATATTAGGTGCTCCTGTTCAACTGCTCGGTAACGCAAATAACTAAGCAGCCAATCACGTGGCAGCAACTCGATGCATTTAGGCATGTAGACATGGTCAAGACAACTTGCTTAAGTTCGAGCTTCAGAATGGAGGCGTGGCATGGTTGTTGGTGCCAGGCGGGCTGGTCTGAGTATTTCAGAAACTGCTGATCAACTGGGATTTTTACGCACAACCATCTCTAGGGTTTACAGAGGATGGTGTGAAAGAGAAAATATCCAGTGAGCAGCAGTTCTCTGTGTGAAAATGCCTTATTGGTGCCAGAGGTCAGAGGATAATGGTCAGACTGGTTTAAGATGATAGAAAGGCAACAGTAATTCAAATAACCACTCGTTAAAACCAAGATATACAGAAGACCATCTGTGAATAAACAACATGTCGAACCTTGAAGCAGATGTGCTACAGCAGCAGAAGACCACATCGGGTGCCACTCCTGTTAGCTAAGAATAGGAAACTGAGGCTACATTTCGCATGGGCTCACCAAAACTGGACAATAGAGGACTGGAAAAGTGTTGCCTGGTCCGATGAGTCTTGATTTCTGCTGCAACATTCAGATGGTAGGGTCAGAATTTGGCGTAAACAACATGGAAGCATGGATCCATCCTGCCTTGTATAAATGGTTCAGACTGGTGGTGGTGGTGTAATGGTGTGGGGGATATTTTCTGAGCAGCTGTGGCTGTGGATCCCCGCCTCCTCCAGTCTGCATGTCGAAGTATCCTTGAGCAAGATACTGAACCCCAAATTGCTCCCAATGATACTTCCATCAATGTGCGAGTGTATTAAAACCGAGCAGCGGGTGGCACCCTGTATGGTATCCTTAGCCACCAGTGAATGAATGTGTGTGAATGGGTGAATGTGACTCATAGTGTAAAAAGCACTTGGAGTGGTCGGATGACTACAAAGGCACTATACAAATGTAGGTCCATTTACTATTTACTTTGGGCCCCTTAGTACCAACTGAGCATTGTTTAAAGGCCACAGTCCACCAGAGTATCGTTGCTGACTGTGTCCATCCCTTCATGACCACAGTGCTGCTACCAGCAGGATAATGCACCATGTCACAAAGCTCAAATCACCTTAAACTGGTTTCTTGAACATGACAATGAGTTCACTGTACTGCAATGCTCCACACTCACCAGATCTCAATCTAATAGAGCACCTTTGGGATGTGGTGGAATGGGAGAGTTACATCAAATCTGCAGGAACTGTGTGATGCTATCATGTCAATATGGACCAAAACCTCATTATCTTGCTGAATCTATGCCATAAAGAATTAAGGCAGTTCTGAAGGCAAAAATGAGTCCAACTTGGTACTAGCAAGGTGTACGTAATAAAGTGGCCAGTGAGTGTATATAATCTCTATAAATAAACAATACAGTTGTATAACAGAGATGCACTGATTGTGAAATTCTGGATACAGATGTTTAAAGTAATAATTTGGCTGATACCATTTTTATGCCTCCGTGCCTGCCATAGACGTGGCTTGAGGCATTAATTTTTCAGGTGGTCCATCCGTCCGTACATACGTACCTACATACAACTGTCCCGTTCCTGTGAACGTGCAATCTCAAGAATACCTCGAGGGAATTTCTTCGACTTTGGCACAGATGTCTACTTTGAGTCCACAATGAACTGATTAGAATCAAGTGGTCAAAGGTTACCTTCACTGTGACCTTGTCAGTCTCATTCTTGCGAATGCGATATCTCAAGAACACCTTAAGAAACTGTAACTGCAACCTGACTGGTTTGCTGACACATACAGCAATATTGTGATCATTCTAGTTTTGATTTTATGATTTTATTGACATATTTCAGCACAGCAACTTCTGCAGTTCATTAGTAACTAGGAAAATTCTCGTATCTCAGTCCAACATACTCTCCTATAATATCCCAATAATGTCTTATTTCTCTGTGACTGCCACATGCCCCTTGTACCTTTCATATTAGTCATGGACAACTGTTATGTACTGTCAAGCCTAATGTGAAACTATTCCCTCTTTATTTTTATCACAGTACAGTGCTACTTTGATGCCACAATATGGTAATTAAAGGGAGAGTGCACCCATTATCTACTCACCCTCATGCTAAGGAATGCTCAGATGAAGTTTTAAAGTCCTCACATCCCTTGCGGAGATTGGCGGGGGGAGCGGCTAGCACACCTAATGGCTGACGGCGCCTCAGAATAACGTCCAAGAACACAAAATTTGATTCCACAAAGTATCTCCATACTGCTCATCCGTAGTGATCCAAGTGTCCTGACGCCCCGACATAAAAAGTTGTTTCGAAAAACGTCATTTGAACTCTGTTTTTAGCCTCACTGTAGCCTGTAGCTCTGACTGCTTCTCTGTGCTCCGCGCTCACATGTGCGCACTCAGGGTGATCGGTGATGCGCGGTCTCTGAAGAGCAGCAGTCTCGTCAGTACCGCTGTCCAGATTCTCAAGTGCAGGCATCACCAATTCCCAGTCTGAGCAGCAAAGACTTTCCTCATCCGATGGCATTGCTTTGCATTTGAAACAGCTACACCACCAGGTTTCCAGTGCTCGACTCCGGTATTCTGTGGCTGCTCATGAGCTGCGGCGGCTGCTTCGTCCAGTAGCCGGAGTTCCGTTCCGCTTCCGTATACTCTGGCTCAAACAAATACGGCTCAACAACAACAAAGAAATGCTGTTCCTCCTCAATTTCAAAGTCTTCAGACATGTTGGGCTGTCCTTTGCTAAAAGACCGTAGTGCAAATTATCTTTTAGCTACTGTGGTTACCATTGCCTCTCCCTGCGGTGCACGTGTCACGTGATGTAAACACGGGTAAGCAAAGCTCATGCTTTCGCTGGTCTTGTGCAAGCGCGCACACGTGAGCGCTGAGCACAGAGAAGCAGTCAGAGCTACAGGCTATAGTGAGGCTAAAAACAGAGTTCATATGATGTTTTTCTAAACAACTTTTTATGTTGGGGCTTCAGGACACTTGCATCACTACGGATGAGCATGTTGGAGATAATTTGTGGTTTCAATTTTGTGTTCTTGGACGTTAGTCTGGGGTGCCGTCAGCCATTAGGTGTGCTAGTCGCTCCCCCTGCTGATCTCCGCAAGGGATGTGAGGACTCTAAAACTTCACCTGAGCGTTCCTCAGCATGAGGGTGAGTAGATAATGGATGAATTTTCATTTTTGGGTGCACTATCCCTTCAAGAGATTTAGGAGAAGAATACAAAATCACTGTGACTGTCAGTTTTGGCAGCATATTTTCAGGCTCAACATAAAAGAAGTTTCAAAGGTACACTAGTTTATTGCACCACAGCTGTGCAATATTTGTCCAAAATGTCAGTGTACACCATAAAGATAACATGAACATACATGAATTGAATGGTATTCCTGAGTTCATCCATGTCAGGACTCCACTGTTACTGTTTTTTAAGCTGGTTAGCAAAGCTGCATTGGCTCCAAAGGAAAATGTTTATCAAGCCTCAGTATTTGTCCCACTGACCCTCTTGGCAATGTTTGCTCATCTCTGTGCATGTTGTGGTTTGCAGTGCAATTATTGGTCGCTCCACAAAAGATTTCAAGACCTACTTGTTCAGCTTTATCAAATTCATGCCACTTGTAAGTGTTTTTTTTTTTTTTCACACTCTTGAATGTGATCTTGCTAAATATTGCTAAATATTACTCCGTACACATCTGTATTCAGTGCCAGTTTATACTTCTGCACATAGTTTGGGCAGTTTAATTTTCTGAAAAGACTACAGAGGAGACCTGATAGGACAAGCACTGATATTTCTGCCTTGACTCTGTAATTACTAATTATCCTGGTGATGGGGAGTGTTTTTATTGAATAATTCCATGCACTTACAAAACAACCATTTAGCATGGCCATTATTTTGGACTAACATAAGCAGTCTATCACTGTTATGCAAACTTACCTCTGTTTGCCTCAATGTTAAATAAGGCTGGTTATAGTCTATATATGTTTCATTGTTAACAAAGCTCATGAATATACAAAACCTAACGATGTGTTGATCCGTCCCTCAATACTCAACATTGCACAACATAATTTTGCAGAGTAAGACATACTCCTCAATCAACATCCCTCATTGCATCCCTGGACCAACATTTGGATCAACTAATCACAGCCCTCTGACATCATCAGTGTGTTTGCACCTGCACTTTTTTTCGAAATTCCTTTGTCCCTCTTCTTAGCTAAGTTTTCCAAATTGAAGTTAGTAGAATTTAACAAAATCTTAACCTACACTTAACAAAATCATTATAAGCTACTGCAGGGTTGGCAAGTAAGCTTGTTAACTAGGTAGTCTATGCTAACAAGTAAACTTGCCAATATTAGGCTAGAATTTTATCAGGTTAGCTTGCTAAGTAGGTAGGCCATGTTAACAGGTAAGCTTGCATCTATGTTAGATTATTTTTAGCTAATAAAGATTAAGGATAATATTATTTCTCAGTTGCAAATACCTGCTATTAACACATTTTCACAGCCTACCTACCTAGCAATCTAACTTGCTAACCTCGCAGCAGCCTATAAGGATTTTGTTCAGTGTTACCAAGGATTTTGTTCAATTGTACTAACTTCAATTTGGAAAACAAGCTCAGAAGAAGCACAAAGGAATTTTGAAAGAAGTGCAGGTGCAGCACATGGATGTTGTCAGAGGGCTGTAATTGGTTGATTGCAATGTTGGTCCTACTTGGCAAAATCACGACGTGTCTTACTGACTCCCTGCCCTGTCTGTGGCTCTCATCCTCAAGCTTCAAAATCACCTAATAAATAGTTTCATTCTTTTAAAATGGCTCAGCAATTTCCTTAGTCAGCTGGCAGTGTAGTTTTTAGCTAACATTACTCAAACAGGAGAAATTTGTTGGACTATTTGCAGAGGCGGATTATTCCGCATTTGGTGCTCTAGTGAGTATTTAGGGCAGTATATGTGGGACTGAGTCAGAATGAACTACAGTGTATACTTAAAGTAAATGAATGAAATGTCCCCCACTGCAACAGTGTTAAGGTTTTTGTTAATAGTTTTGGAACTCCATGGAGTTCTATGACAAAAGAGAATAAGATATATCAGGCTTTGGATACATGCACATTTGAAGGATACACTAAGGCAATAAGAAAAACATAGACTATCTCCAGCCTTATTATTTGTGTTGTGAGTTTTCATTGCTCTTGTAAAATCAAACTAAATATTGTGCTTTGCATGTTTTCTTCATTCCGTTCATTGTAATTGGAAAAACCGGACAAATTAAAGAAAAACAGTCAGCGTGAATACTGTATGGATTCTAAAACCCTGCTACTTCTAGCCTTGCACTGAAGCAAAGAGCTCATTGTGAGAGATGGATACATGTATGTTATGTGTGACTGGGTCATTCCAGATAGCCTTGGTGAACAACTTCCTGAAGCTGGGTCTGAATGAGCTGAAGCTGAGGTTCCGTGAGAGGCTCACAAAGAACTTGTATGACCAGTACCTTCAGTAAGTACTAGAGCAATACTAAAGCTGCCTTCCCATCATATGTGATCCACTGATGATCATTTCAGTGTTTGTCATTTATCACACAAGACCACTTGAAGTTACAATGTATAATTTACGTGGTTGTTTATTATATTATTTTATCATCATATATTACATCAACTATTGCTTTCATAAATATATATTTACTAAAGTGTAATGCAATTCACATACAAATGGAAGCTTTCTCATAGGCTTAGAATGATTCCTCTATATATACACAGGCAGGGGGTGGTATGCTGGAGGCTGCCTTCTTGTGTTGCCATATTTGAATACAGTGGCCAAAAGGGATATACGCGCTTTTCCTTTCGCGTTTACCTAGAACTTGCCGTCACTGGAAACAGAGAAGGTGAAGCGCCTCTGCGTGAACCTGCTTTGTACTTTTATGATTCTGTCGCACTTTAAATGGAGGACCACACATATGTTTTGGTCCGTAAGAGGGAAACCACGCCACCAAATCAAAGAAAAAGATCAGATAAGGGAGGACGGCACAAAACGCGAATGAATACTGGTGTTGCTTATTCCAGGCGGAAAAAACTACTGTGGAAGAACACTCTGGAAACGCATATATTATAATTGTACCAACCTATATTTGCCGCACTGTGCCGTGACTATCACATAAAACGTGTTATTTTAGCATTACTGTGCTAATGTTTGCTCATGTTACCAAAACAATTAGAGATAAAACACTCCTAACATAACGTTATATCTCACAGATAACCTATATCTGACTGGTAAGCTATAACATATTGTAGCGTCCGCCAGGACGTGTGGAAAGGATGACGCAGTTATTCGGCAAACCACCGTTTATTACTGAACAGTGCAGGTTACTGTTGGCCGTAACTACGCCAAAACAACCAACAATCAACAACTTAGCTGTAACTCCAACTGTGCACTCCTGCTCTCTCCTCCACTTACCCGACGGGAGGGGTGAGCGAGTGAGCGAGAGTGAGCCCTGCAATCTAGAATTTGACCGCTGATGTCACTGTTATTCACCATTTTTACACACTGAGGCTTTAATAATTTCTGATTATAGCTTTTCAAAGGTGACAGTGTGCTACTTTTCTCAGTTTTATATCATTGTAAATTGAAAATCTTTAGTTAGAAAAAATTAGTAGTTTAAAGACATTGCCTTGGGCTCATTGAAATTGTGATGAGCAGAATTAACCACAGATTATTTGATAATCAGAAGAATTTAGGGATGCACCGAATATTCAGTAACCGAATATATTCGGTCGAGAAAAACACATTTGGTAATCAGTGGAATAAGTGAAAAGCAAGGCCGAATAATAGCGGCGTGTTTTGATAATGCAATCAAACAGTGTGTGGTGACGGACAGAGTAAAATGTCGGCAGTGTGGAAATATTTTACTCCATCCATAGTTTTGTGCGGGCAAAATAAATTATTCAGCATGCTGTGTGAGTACAGATTTCAACCAGCAGCAGAAACGAAAAGGCAAATCCCGCCGATTGTGGGTTGAACGGGGGTCACAGACACGGACAGGAATATGTTTTCCTGTCAAATACCGCGGCGCATAATAATGGCTTACCGGTGACGGAAAAGTCCGGCTCCAGGTGAATAACTTGTTGTCATGACTGCTGAAAAGTACCTGAACAGCCGAGCCATGGTGGCACACAGTATGTGGCGTATCAGAGGAGAAACAAGCCGTTCACATTTCTCTCTTTTAGTCTTTCAGTGGCAGGTAACGGTCCACAAACCTCACCGCACTTTAGGGACTGTTCTTTACATATGAAGGAACTTGTCAGGGGAGGAGGGTGGTTGGTTGATTTTTATTTCATTTATTTATTTTATTTTGATCCCCCCCTATGTTAATCACTTATTGATGCTGTTTTTGAATTAGTCAATAAGTAATTTATTCCATTGAAATATCATTGATGTACTATAGAAAAGTGATTTATCTTTTTATAAATGACAAAACGCACATCTGCCTCATTTTTGCTGTGGTATCCTGATACTACTCAGAACCGTGATACTTTCACTGGTATCATACCGTGGGTCCCAGTTTTGGTACCGTGACAACACTAATCTGGAGGGGGTTCATCTGCAAACACTAATGAAAAATTAAACAACAGCATTTGGTATTCGGTACTCGGTATTCGGCCAAGCGTTTAATATGCTTCGGCCACAAATTTTCATTTCGGTGCATCCCTAGAAGAATTGTTAGTTGCAGCCATAGACTTACTTTTACTGTGCCCTTCATTTGGTGCCAACTGTATATAAAGATGGATGATGCATTTCCACTTTCTTCCACTGTACAAAAATGATGCCAGAATATCCCGGATTCAGCTGCTGCCATCTTGCGCTTATGTCATTTGGAACCAGAGTCTGCCCAGTAGCAACCTCTGTGGTCTCGAGTTCCCACCCATACACCAGTCTGACCATACGCTGGTAGCGCCATTGAGCAAGTGGCACACTTACAGTGGCATGGAAATGTTTCGGCATGAAGTAAGTAGAAGATGAACTGATTCCCAAAAGGCATGAAGTTAAAGATGAACCATTTCTAAAATATTTTAAGCAAGATTACTTTTTAATTTGAAGCTTTTACAGTTTTAAAATAACAAAAAAGGAAAAGGGCCTGATGCAGAAAATTTGGCCGCCCTGCATGGTCAGTACTTAGCAGCACCCCCCTTTGGCAAGTATCACAGCTTCTAAACAGTTTTTGTAACCAGCTGAGAGTCTTTCAGTCTTTGCAATTTTCATCCAATTTTCCTGCAAAAGGCTTCTAGTTCTGTAAGATTCTTGGTCTGTCTTGCATGTGCTGCTCTTTTGAGGTCTATCCACAGAATTTCAATGATGTTCAGGTCAGGGGACTGTGAAGGCCATGGCAAAAACCTTCAGCTTGTGTCTTGAGGTAGTCCATTGTGGATTTCGAGGTGTGTTTAGGATCATTGTCCTCCTCATCCTCTCCTCATCTTCATCTTTTTCATAAATGGTGTGATGTTTGCTTCCAGAATTTGCTGGAATGTAACTGAATCCATTCTTCCCTCAACCTGTGAAATGTTCCCCGTGCCACTGGCTGCAGCACAGTACCAAAGCATAATCGATTCACCCTTGTGTTTAAAAGGTTGGACAGGTGTTCCTTTTATAAAGTTTTGCACCCTTTTTTCTCTAAGCATACCTTTGCTTATTGCATCCAAAAAGTTCTATTTAACCTCATCGGTCCACAGGACTTGTTTCCAAAAAGCATCAGGCTTGTTTAGATGTTCCTTTGCAAACTTCTGATGCTGAATTTTGTGGTGAAGGCAAGGAAAGGTTTTCTTCTGATGAGTCTTCCATTCCATATTTGTACAGGTGTCACTGCACAGCAGAACAGTGCACCACCACTCAGAGTCTGACAAATCTTCCTGCAGGTCTTTTGCAGTCAAAAGGGGGTTTTGATTTACCTTTCTAACAATCCTATGAGCAGCTCTCTCAGAAAGTTTTCTTGGTCTTCCAGACCTCAACTTGACCTGTTGTTCCTGTTAACTGCCATTTCTTAATTACATTATGAACTGAGGAAACGGCTACCTGAAAATTCTTTGCTATCTTTTCCTGCTTTGAGAGCATCAGTTATTTTAGTTTTCACATCGCTCGGCAGCTGGTTAGAGAAGCCCATGGCCACTAATTGTTGGGAAAAGGTTTCAGGAGTCAGAATATTTATAAAACTATGAAATTTGCATCACCTGGCCTTTCCTGACGATGATTGTAAACAAGCCAGAACCCTAACAAGGGAATTAAGGTGAGACCCTGGTAAAAGTTTCTCTAAGAACTCAAATGTCCAAACTTTTGCATGGTGCTTCTTTTCCTTTTTTCCACTCTAAAATTGTACAAAACAAAAATAATACTCTAATCTCGCTTAAAATGTTGAACATCATGTTTCATCTTTAACCTCATGCCTTTTGGAGATCAGTTCATCTTCTACTCCCTTAATTATTCTCAGTCAATGATTTTTTGACCAGTGGTTCCCAAACTTTTGTATGCCACTGTAGCTGTCAATCATGACATCAGACCTCCTTGATATAGTATCGGTAACTTATCAAAACCAAACTTACCAAAAAAAGGAAAAGTTGAACATAGAGCAGTGTGATCAGAACTACCTAAAAATGTATTTGTCGTGTACTTTGAGTTTTTAGTTTGGCCCATGTCTCATTTGCTGAAATGGAGGGGGCGGGGTTTATGACTTAAGACCTGTGGTGCAGCCAACCACCAGGTGGTGATTAAGATGTTTGGGCTTCACCTTTGGGGAACTGTCATGTCGTTCAGCCTTATGATACAGTCTGTGGTACCAAGTGACAGAAAAGAAGCAGGCTGACCTCCAAGAAAAACCAACGTGAATCAAAATGTAGAAACATCTAAAGTGAATCAGATTATCAGAACATATCAACTTTACATTAAAGGCATGTTGAAGAAAGTTTGTTGCTGATTGAAGCCTTACTTTTGAATATTATAAAGCCACCTCTTTTTAACCATTGTCATAATGCTCAGTTGTTTAGAGGGATGTTTCTTATATTTTACAGCATTGGTATCAATAAAAGAAACCTTATCCATGCTTGGTTAAATCATAATCATCCAGGTTAACCCTATGGGCCTGAACGACGCAAAGTGCGTCCAAATTTACACCTGTTCTTCTCATTGATTTTCTGCAACTGTGCATCATAGCGAGAAGCCACGCATATCAGGTGAAACAGCGCAGCTTTCCGACAAGACCAAGCACTTGTCGGTAGTCCAGTGTTTTCACAAAGAAAAACAATGATAAAGTTACACTAAAATTATGTATAACAGAGCTTTCATACAGCTTTGCACACACATTACTCTTGGATGGATTACTCGCAAATGCAGGGTCACACAGATATGCCACACGTATCACATGAAAGTGCGGGACCGGAGCTTTCCGATGATACCTAACACATCATTATGCTGTGTACCCATCATGCTATAATTACAGATCAGTTGTCTACAAAATAAAAACCTGACAAATTTCTCTACAATCCATTGTACAGGTCTTATTAGTCACTTCATATAGTGAGGAATAATATTATTACTATTTTTCTATTATCTTAGATGTAAATATTGCATGTTTCTCTCAAATAAAATACATTTTGACTTGTGAATGAGTCAATGGAATTTCTTGCAATAATGAAAAAATACTGGCAATTATGTCCGCCTGGCACAAAACACATGTTTTGGACAACTGTGAAGTGACAGAATGTCCCAGCATCATGGTTCTTATATTGCCAGATTCCAGAGAGTCTCCCCTCTTCATATATGGCAGAATATGTCTACTTCCAATTTGCTATGGTGAGATACATGTCAAAATGTAAGAATTTAGTAACACAGATTTTTTTTTTCATTGATATAAAAATTAATATAAAATACAGGCACATAGAAGGACATGTAATGAATCTAAATCCAAATCTAAATCTGTAATAAATCTGGATAGCCCAGATTGTCCTGAAAAAAAAAAACAAGATATAGCATGTGTATGCAGCCTTTATAATGACTGTGATATAAGCTTAAAAGTAAAGGTAGTAAAATACCCCAAAAAGGCCTAGAGCCCAAAGGGTTAACTGTTCCCATGGACATCTACATTAGGTCTAAAAAATATACAGTTAACACAAAACACTGAGACATAAACAGAGGTTATGGTTTTAATTGGGTACAGAACTTTAGGATGTTTTGTATAGTGGAAGAACTACACATTTCATAGCTTGTGACACAGACTTGGAGATTCTGTGGTTCTTCCACTCTTGAGTCATAAGTAGACGACGTGTTCTTGTGCGTTTCTTGTCTTCTTTGAGTCTTCACTCTGTGTTCTGGCTCTTCAGAGGCTTCACCTACTACAAAATGGGAAATCTGGACAACCGGATAGCCAATGCAGACCAGCTGCTGACACAGGATGTGGAGAAATTCTGCAACAGTGTGGTGGACCTATACTCAAACCTCAGCAAGGTACCAAACTTTGTTGGCTCTCACATGAATAATTTTCAGAAATCTTCTAGCATACACAATGAATGAGAAATCTAGGTTCAATAGATTGAAGTACTGAGATTGAGCTTCAGTGGCATCACTGCTCAAGTTCTGTTTGCCACTTCTGATTACCCTTTATTTATGACGCATGCCTCCTCCATGATTTATGACAGCCGCATATGCCTCAACAGTGTCCACTGCAGGCCCACTGTAGAGGTGCAGTTTGAGAACGTCCCAATAAAAGGAACCTCCATGTAGCCTAAGCACTCAGCCTTTTGTGTTCAAATATATGAATGACCTTTATCCATGTGTCCATCAGTCACATATACCTGATTTGAGTCCCACAGGACAGCAGGGATAGACACCAATATTTTCAAGCCCAGGTCCCATGGGCCATCAAACCCCTAAATTTGGTGGCCAAAGTACATTTTTGATGGCCCAAATGTAAACTTATGTAAAAACAGTAGCCTACAGAAAGGCTATTTAACACAACTAAAACAATTCATCAATCAATTTTATTTATAAAGCCCAATATCACAAATCACAATTTGCCTCACAGAGATTTACAGAATACGACATCCCACTGTCCTTAGGACCCTCACAGCGGATAAGGAAAAGCTCCCCAAAAAAAACCCCTTTAATGGGGAAAAAAACGGTAGAAACCTCAGGAAGAGCAACTGAGGAGGGATCCCTCTTCCAGGACGGACAGACGTGCAATAGATGTCATACAGAACAGATCAGCATAATAAGTTAACAGTAATATCCATAGCCACAGCTACATACACTGTTATCAAAGTACAAATACTTCAGCAGTGTACTTCAGTACAGAATGAAGAAAATGTATTTGGGTATGTACTTTAATCTCTGACAGACGTTTAATAAAATGCAAACACAGATGGACAATGTCTTTAACTCCAAACTCAAAGTACTTTTCATGTTACCTTCAAACTGTACTCAGCTGATATACTTCAGTAACTTTACAATTATCACGGAACCTGTCAGTCCTGCTGTGCTTAGTTCCTTAGCTGTTAGCTCTATTAGCTTGGGTAGTTTAACTTCGTCAGCCAACTCACTGCAGAACTCTGCTGCCCACTGGCTAACATCTAATTAGCTCTCCTCTGTCTTTTTGAGCACAAGTACATACTCTGGTGTAGTTACTTGATTCAGTTTATCATTTGCTAAGGAAAAGGTCGACATGCATACAAAACCCCTTTCATCCTGGTAGTGTCCCGGGGAAGATCTCTGTTTGTCCCAAACAGATTTTGTATTGTCACCAGGACAACGGGACACCACCAAGCCCTGGCTAGCTAGCAACATATACTGTTCGCTATTTAGTAGAATGTTGAACTCGTACTCGTACTCATCGTCCTCGGCTTATCCAGGTCCGGGTTGCAGGGGCAGCAGCCTCAGCAAAGAAGCCCAGACAGTCCTCTCCCCAGCCACTTCTGTCAGCTCTACCCCGAGGCGTTCCCAGGGCAGCTGGGTGATGTTATCCCTCCAGCGTGTCCTGGGGCGGCCCCGAGGTCTCCTCCCGGTTGGACATGCCCGAAACACCTCCCAAGGGAGGTGTCTTGAAGGCATCCTTACCAGATGCCCGAACCACCTCAACTGGCTCCTCTCGATGTGGAGGAGCAGCGGCTCTATTCCGAGTCCCTCCCAGATGTCTGAGCTCCTCACCCTATCCCTAAGGCTGAGCCCAGCCACCCTGCGGAGGACACTCATTTTGGTCGCTTGTACTTGCGATCTTGTTCTTTCGGTCGCTACCCAGAGCTCGTGACCATAGGTGAGGGTTGGAATGTAGATCCGAACCTGACACCCTCCACCACTCGGCTGCACCTAGAAATTCTGTCCATGAAAGTTATGAACAGAACCGGTGACAAAGGGCAGCCCTGGCGGAGTCCAACCCTCACCGGGAACAGGTCCGACTTACTGCCGACCACGCGAACCAGACTCACGCTTCTTCGGTACAGGGGCTGGATGGCTCTTAGCAAGGAGCCAGCAACCCCATACTCCCGGAGCACCCCCCTCAGGATGCCCCTGGGGACACGGTCGTAAGCCTTCTCCAAATCCACAAAACGCTGATCTGGTTGGGCAAACTCCCATGCCCCCTCCAGCACCCTGGCGAGGGTAAAGAGCTGGTCCACGGTTCCGTGTCCAGGACGAAAACCACATTGTTCCTCCTCAATCTGAGGTTCAACTATCAACCGGACCCTCTTCTCCAGCACCCTGGAGTAGACCTTACCGGGTAGGCTGAGGAGTGTGATCCCCCTGTAGTTGTAACACACCCTCTGAAAATGGGGACCACCACCCCGGTCTGCCACTCCAGAGGCACTGCCCCCGATGTCCACGCAATGTTGCAGAAGCGTGTCAGCCAGGACAGCCCTACAAAATCCAGAGCCTTGAGATATCCAGGACGAATCTCATCCACCCCCGGGGCTCCGCCGCCTCGGAGTTGTTTCACTACCTCAGCAACTTCTGCCCCAGAAATTGGACGACCCGCCCCCAAGACCCCCGGCTCTGTTTCCTCACTGGAATACGTGTCGGTGGGATTGAGGAGCTCCTCAAAGTATTCCTTCCACCACCCGACAACGTCCCCAGTTGACGTCATCAGCTCCCCGCCCCCACTGTAAACAGTGTGAGCAAGTTGCCGCCCTCCCCCCCGAGGCACCAGACGGTTTGCCAGAACCTCTTTGGAGCTGATCAATAGTCTTTCTCCATGGCCTCACCAAACTCCTCCCATGCCCGAGTTTTTGCCTCTGCGACTGCCGCTGCTGCGCTCCGCTTGGCCTGCCGGTACCCATCAGCTGCTTCCAGAGACCCACAGACCAACCATGCCCTGTAGGCCTCCTTCTTCAGCCTAACCGTGGCAACTGGCCCCAGCAGCCTTGCGGCCACAGCTCACAACCACTGCCTCGACAATGGCAGAGCGGAACAAGGCCCATTTGGACTCAATGTCCCCCTCTGCCCTCGGGACGCAGTCAAAGCTCTCCCAGAGGTTGGAGTTGAAGATCATCTGGTCAGGTTCTTGAACTATAAGGAATAATTGAATTGGGATGTTTACGTCACATTGGTTCGTTGCGTTGTCGATGGATCGCAGTATGGGGATTCTTTTTTATTTAACCTTTATTTACTGGCGATATTTGGTGGCCACAGAGCATGTTTTTGTGGCTCTTGGCTGTCGCTCCATGATTAACGTTAAACCCTGAGACAGTTGTTGGTGTTATATGTGGACAGTGGATATTTACAGAACTCCATTTGGTCTGAGTTCGTGGTTGCTGGGGCCACTGCCCATATCTTCCTTTTGCTGGGGCATTTTACCAGGCCTGCTCAACTGTGAAACCAGATCCACCCAAATGATTTGAAGTCCCAGAAACAATAGACCATACAGTCCATACATAATGATGAAATGAGCACCCATGTTTGGGGCTGCCTTGGTAAAATAGCAGTGCAGCCATCCTGAGTGCATGGGGCAAAGCAAAATACTTCTCAGGTCCCCCAGCTGTTTTTGCTGGTACAGGATCAGTGCCATTTTCCAAGTGCTCCTCTGATCAGAATGTGTCCTTCATTACTGTCCCATAATTGACAGAATGAGCAATGTTATATTCCTAATAATTATTCAGAAAATGTTGGAGGACTATTTGTAAATCTGTCTGTCCTGTTTTTGTCCTGCAGCCACTGTTGGATATCGGTCTGTACATCTTCAAGTTGGCAAATGCCATTGGTGCTCAGGTAAGAAGGTTATCTTCTGCATGTTCTTTTTAAACTATCAAATGCATGTGGTTTTCTTCATATATGTTAAGGTTAATTGAATGCAAAATGTTGACTTTTTTTTTCATTGCATTATAATGAGAAACTGGGATGTTGTGTTTCAGTCTTGTCCAGTAGAGATGAGTGTTAAAGCCAATTCAATGTATTGCCCCAGTCAAGGCAGACCCCTGAGTGGACCTCCATATGTGCAAAAATCATTGCTGATAAAAGATTTTACCAAGAATAAAACAAATTCAAGCACTGCAGTTCCGGTGTCAATGAGTACGTTTACATGGACAGTTTAATTCCCTTTTCATTCAGAATGAAAGTTCATTCCCATTAAAAGTGATCTTGTAAACACCTAATTTGGAATGAAAACGGCCAATGCGATTGAAAATTCAATCTGATGTAAGGGGCTGGAATATTCCGTTTCTAATTCCGAATTAAAGAATTTCTCATGCTTGTATACACTCATTCTTCTTTAAAGTCCGTGTAAAGCAAATTCTGCTACTTTCTTCTAAACACATTAACCCTTTATGACCTACCACAGAACAAGTCCGCCAGAGCATATCTTTACAATTTTATCTGCTGTAGGGCCATTTTTTGGAGTATTTTAATATGCTATACATTAATACAACCCTTAAATCCCACATTTTAATATGTGTGGACATATGTCCACAATAATATGTCCATAATAAAAGAAATTGCTAAAAAGTGCAATAAACCACTAAAAAAAAGAAAATCGTTTTTGTTTTTACACATATTTTTCTAAATACAGAAATATTATGGCGGTATCTCTCAAAATTGTAAATGTAAAAAAGTTGCACAAAGTCCTTTCAAACCACAGAAAATTTATTTTGAGTGTTTTCATAACTTAATTTTTGAGATGCTCATTTTTATAAAATGTGATAAAAACGTAAGTTAAATGCACATTGTGCACAATTAGCAAAAATATAACATGTACATCAAAATAAACTATTTACAATAGAACAACCAAAGTTCAAAGTTCAAAGTCAAACATTACTTTTCAATAGCACTAGCTGTGATAGGTCTTGTGACAGTTCCTGTCCACGATGAGCAATATTTTTGCTGCATTTTTATTGGTGTTGGCACACAGTGTTTTGATGGCAGCCCGGTGAAAGTACATCCTGAACAGCTCAGATGGAGAGGGATTGTCCACATACTGTGATAGAGGTGGCTGCACACCTGGCCTCCTTTTGGGCAGAAAATGTGGTAGGGGATGTGGCAAGATGTCAGGCTCCTTTTCAGTTCTCCAGCCAGCTGCATCACCAGGGAGTGTCTCCGACTTGGAGCCTCTGTTTGCTGGAGACCGACTCCTTCCTCCCCCTCTGCCTCCCTCCGGGGTGCAGGGTGAGGAGACCCCCCCCACTTCCTCCTCCTCCTCATCGTCAACTCTGCATACAGATGTTGCACAGTGTGTTAGATGTGTTCAACATGAGAGTAATACAATAATGGTGCGTATTTAGTGCAAAATGCTTTCAGTTGTGTTACATGTATATTTTCTTTACTTTACTCTAACTCAAAAACAAACAATATTTCATGAATATACAGTGGTGGAAAAAAGTTTTCGGACACCCCATGCATTTGTGAAATATTGCATTAAGAATCACTCTTAGGTCTTCAAGTGCAATTTCTTTTAGTACAGTCATAGCCAAAATACTAAATAAATCCTAAAAAAGCCATTAAAAAAAATTGATTGGTTCCATAAAAATACATAAGAAATTTTGAGTATTGGGCCATTTTGGTACCAGTGATGAAGGTCGTTCTTTTTATTCAAAGACACAATTTTGTTGCCAAGCTTCGTGTCTACATAAAGCCAGCACATTTGAAAGTTCTTGAGACACAAAAATGGCTAAAACAAGGAACCTAACGCAGGAAACACGCCTGAAGATAAAGATTCTCAGCCAGGAAGGGTACAGCTGCCACCAGATAGCCAGGAAGTGCAGATGCAGTCCTTCAGCAGTTGGATACACTCTGCAGAAATACAGACGAACCAACAGCTTGGAAGACAAACCAAGATCTGGGCGTCCAAGGGTTTCTTCAGCAAGAAATGACCGCATCCTGATCCGCATGTGCAGGCAAAACTGCTGAATGACATCACAGGAGCTTCAGCAACAGTGGTCAAACCAAACTGGTGTCCAGTGTTCCACCCGCACTGTACGTGGCCGACTTTTACATCATGGCTTAAGGTCCTACAAGGCTATCAAGAAGCCCCTGATCAATGAGAGACAGAGGTTAGCCCGGCGTGGTTGGGCCCAGGCACACAAGAACTGGACAGCCAGGAATTGGAAGAAAATTTTGTGGTCAGATGAGTCCAGTTTCCAGCTTTATCTTCCTCCTACTAATGTGAGGGTACGCAGAAGGCCAGGCAAAGCATTATCTCCAGCATGTACAGTACCTACTGTCAAGCATGGTGGAGGCAGTACCATGGTTTGGGGATGCATGAGTGCTGCTGGTGTTGGTCATCTCACTGTCTGTGATGGCACATTGAACTCTACCAAGTATTGTACCATTCTTGAAACCCACATGCTCTCTTCTGCGCGTGTACTGTTCCGTCGAGGTAAAAACTGGATGTTTCAACAAAATAATGCCCCTTGCCACACATCGAAGGCCAGTAGAACTTGGCTGCAGGAGCACAGTATCCAGGTCTTAGAGTGGCCAGCTCAATCCCCGGACATGAGCCCCATTGAAAATCTGTGGTGGATTATCAAAAGGTCTGTTTCAAAGCATAAACCAAAGAATTTAGAAGAATTAAAAGCAGTAATTCAAGAAGAATGGGACAAGATTACCCCTCAACAGTGTGAAAGGCTCGTGGGGAACATGCCAGCCAGGATTAGAGCTCTACTACGTGCCAATGGCAGGACTACTAAATATTAATTTGATGATGTGATGGCTTATTTATTTTTTGTTCAGTTTTGAACACATTCTCTGTTATTTGTTGACTTTGATACCGACAATGTTGAGAACTGACATATTGAAACTGTCAAGAATTTAGTTTTGTTAGTTTTTCTTGTAAACAATAAACAAAAAAATATAATTTGTATTTGTTTGTATCTGTCTAATGCAGCCACACCTTTGGAAACACAAAAAAGATTTTTCCACAAATATTTCATGATAATATTTGAGATTGTGTAAAATTTTAAGGGTGTCCGAAAACTTTTTTCCACCACCGTATACATACATGTCATAGGAGGGATCTCTCCCTTGGATGAGGTCGGCGTCATCTCCACTGTCGGCAAAATCCGGACCAAATGAGTGGAGTGAATTTTCATCCGACGCTGTAATTAGCTTGAAAGTTTCACGCCGGGAGAAAAACCGTTTCGCGCGTCTGGGTTGTTGCAGTTCCATAAATATATGTGTGTGAGTGTGGAGTGAGTATTGTTGTGAAAAACAAGAGCGAGTGTGTGACTGCAAGCTGAGAGAAATATTTACCGCGGAAGAAAGAGAGGAATTTCCCAGGAAATGACGTCACTCTTTGTTGCCGCGGGTAGTGTCGCGAGAAAGACACGCAAGAAAATAACGTGACAGTTCATGCTCACAACGTGATGACGTTTAGTCCACCATAGGAAGTGCTGTGAATACCCGCGATCAGGATTATAATGTTTTGTTCTTAGCGCTTTTTACTGTTTTTTTACAAACCTGTCAGTGCAAGGAAACAGCACTCTGGGACATGATGAATGCATGGTAAGTTAGAGTAACTCCTCCGGTTTTAAATGCAAAAAGAATTATTGCTCTATCTTATTTGGTTGCAATTCTACCGGCATTTAAACATCAGTATGCAAATGGGATCGCGGGCGCTCCCGCCGATTTTAAAGGGTTAAATAGGTCATAAAAGTATTCCTCAAAATGTGTAAAAAAGCCTTTCAACCATTTATAATTGAATTGTGGAGTGAGGCTTCACAAACTGTGTTTCTAGGTTTCTGTGTTCTGGATTTAGTGGGCCGGCCTTAAATCATAGCCGCGTTACGTAACGGAGCTATCCCTGCTACAAACACGCCCCTTGAGACTGTAGCAGTATAAATATAGGGAATCGCCTTGTTGTTTGATATATACAGTACAGGCCAAAAGTTTGGACACACCTTCTCATTCAATGCGTTTTCTTTATTTTCATGACTATTTACATTGTAGATTCTCACTGAAGGCATCAAAACTATGAATGAACACATGTGGAGTTATGTACTTAACAAAAAAAGGTGAAATAACTGAAAACATGTTTTATATTCTAGTTTCTTCAAAATAGCCACCCTTTGCTCTGATTACTGCTTTGCACACTCTTGGCATTCTCTCCATGAGCTTCAAGAGGTAGTCACCTGAAATGGTTTTCCAACAGTCTTGAAGGAGTTCCCAGAGGTGTTTAGCACTTGTTGGCCCCTTTGCCTTCACTCTGCGGTCCAGCTCACCCCAAACCATCTCGATTGGGTTCAGGTCCGGTGACTGTGGAGGCCAGGTCATCTGCCGCAGCACTCCATCACTCTCCTTCTTGGTCAAATAGCTCTTACACAGCCTGGAGGTGTGTTTGGGGTCATTGTCCTGTTGAAAAATAAATGATCGTCCAACTAAACGCAAACCGGATGAGATGGCATGTCGCTGCAGGATGCTGTGGTAGCCATGCTGGTTCAGTGTGCCTTCAATTTTGAATAAATCCCCAACAGTGTCACCAGCAAAACACCCCCACACCATCACACCTCCTCCTCCATGCTTCACAGTGGGAACCAGGCATGTGGAATCCATCCGTTCACCTTTTCTGCGTCTCACAAAGACACGGCGGTTGGAACCAAAGATCTCAAATTTGGACTCATCAGACCAAAGCACAGATTTCCACTGGTCTAATGTCCATTCCTTGTGTTTCTTGGCCCAAACAAATCTCTTCTGCTTGTTGCCTCTCCTTAGCAGTGGTTTCCTAGCAGCTATTTGACCATGAAGGCCTGATTCGCGCAGTCTCCTCTTAACAGTTGTTCTAGAGATGGGTCTGCTGCTAGAACTCTGTGTGGCATTCATCTGGTCTCTGATCTGAGCTGCTGTTAACTTGCGATTTCTGAGGCTGGTGACTCGGATGAACTTATCCTCAGAAGCAGAGGTGAGTCTTGGTCTTCCTTTCCTGGGTCGGTCCTCATGTGTGCCAGTTTCGTTGTAGCGCTTGATGGTTTTTGCGACTCCACTTGGGGACACATTTAAAGTTTTTGCAATTTTCCTCACTGACTGACCTTCATTTCTTAAAGTAATGATGGCCACTCGTTTTTCTTTAGTTAGCTGATTGGTTCTTGCCATAATATGAATTTTAACAGTTGTCCAATAGGGCTGTCGGCTGTGTATTAACCTGACTTCTGCACAACACAACTGATGGTCCCAACCCCATTGATAAAGCAAGAAATTCCACTATTTAACCCTGATAAGGCACACCTGTGAAGTGGAAACCATTTCAGGTGACTACCTCTTGAAGCTCATCGAGAGAATGCCAAGAGTGTGCAAAGCAGTAATCAGAGCAAAGGGTGGCTATTTTGAATAAAGTAGAATATAAAACATGTTTTCAGTTATTTCACCTTTTTTTGTTAAGTACATAACTCCACATGTGTTCATTAATAGTTTTGATGCCTTCAGTGAGAATCTACAATGTAAATAGTCATTAAAATAAAGAAAACACATTGAATGAGAAGGTGTGTCCAAACTTTTGGCATATGTATGTATATATATATATATATATATATATATATATATATATATATATATGTGTGTGTGTGTATATATATATATATATATATATATATATATATATATATATATATATGTATATATATGTATATATGTACGTATGTATATATGTGCAAGTTGTTTTACTTTTGTGCAGGTTTGTTGTCCTTGTTTTTCGCTGTATGTCTGTTTCTGTGTAAGTTCAGTGATGATCAAAGCTGCTCTTACTCACTTTTATAGTCTTAATGCCCTGACTGCAAAATCAAATTGACAGCAGAGTAGGGCTGGATGATATAGACACACAATATATTTCTCTGCATTTTCTTTGAAATGGGCTACATGTTCAGTTGCAAGTTGCAAACTGATCCAGGACTAGAGTTCCCTGTTATTTTGCTGCATATGTTTTTCCATCACACAGCAGGCCAGGTAAAAGAAGTTCACCTGTTGGAGGTGAGCTTTTTTGCAGAGGTGCAATAAGAGTAAGTAAGAGCCTGTTGTCTGCAGCTCTTCATATAACATCTAACTGTGACTGTTTCTACTTTCACTTTCCTCCCTGTGTCGTTGGGGTTTGGCTGCGGTCAATGAGACTCCACCGCCACCTGCTTGACGGTGGCCGGCCTGGCTTTTGGACCTACTTCAAAGAAGGTCCATCTCTGGCGTGGCTTGGCGCATTGCATGGCACATCTAACTAATAATGGAACCGCAAATTGGCTTGGCTTGGCTCGGAGCAGCCAAAAGTTAGAGTGGAAAATGCCCACAGTATTGTACATGTGCTACTGTGGTAATTTCATTCATCTCACAGACTGATTTAGCATAGCACATACAAATTATAGACTGATGTCGCACTGTAGACTAATAAACAGATTAAACAGAGGAGCAGCTCTGTGTCTGAACTTGTAACTGAGTGTGAGAGAGGAGAGATGCACACTGGTATGCATTATGTAACGCAACTTGACCCTACATTGGTATAAACGGTATTGTCTAAATCTGTATCTTGGTTGAAAATGTATTGATATATTGTACATAGTCGTTAAATCACCCAGCCCTTGAGCAGTGTCACCTGTTCAGTTTGACCGTGCAGGTCAGGGGTATTCAACTAAAATTCAAAGAAGTCCAGTCAGAGAAAATTTCCTAACGCAAAGGTCCAGAACATCATAATGTCTACCTTGCGATATGATTTAGTGTGATATATACTGAAGTAGCCTAGTAGTTGTATCAACATCTGCAAGTAATCAACATCTAACTGTCAAATCAAGCAAAGAAAGTACGATTAAAAAACATTTCGACAATATTGTCACTAGACATTGAACTATACAGATATGCGTTTAGAAATAAAATGGAGAAAATAAATGAAATAGTTTTGAAAATTTGTGCATCTTAAAATAAAGTGCTTAATTTTAGAAAAAATAAAGTGTAGCAACAGCTTGGATTTTCCTTTTTCTTTAACTGTTTCACATCTTGGCTTAATAGTCTCAACTAATTTTACAATAAATAACAATTGAACAGTTTTACAGTTTCTCTTTCTTTCTCTCTTCTCCCACTCTCCCCACATGTTGTTCAGTGAGAGAACTGAGCTCGAGCTTGTCCTGCCAGGATTTTAAATCTGGACTGGAATGGTGTCAGGGCCACTCTCATACACATGTGCAGGTGCTCATTGGTGAGCCTGGAACAATGTTTAGTTTTTATTACGTTCATTGTGGAGAAAGCTGCCTTGCAGCTGTATGTGGAGCCAAACATGGTCAAGTACAGGGCTACTTTCCCCAGACCAGGGAAAGCTTCCTCTGTTTCTCTCCCTGTCTCTCGCTCACTCGCCTCTTCCTCTGTGCTTCTCTCTGCCCCTCGCTCACTCGCCTCTTCCTCTCTGACTTCTCTCCCTGTCTCCCGCTCACTCGCCTCTCCGTCTTCTCTCCCTGTATTGCTTTCTTTCTTTTTCTATATTTCTTTCTATTTTTCTATTGTCTTTCTGCTTGTCACTCGCCTCTCACCTCTCCTATCTGACTGTATATAGAGTCACAATGTTAATTGCCTGGAATACAGAGATTTGACTGGCTGGGTGGCATCACGTGGGATGGCTTAACTCGCATGCAATTGGTCTGTGAGTTTCCTGATCAGCTAAACTGGTGCCATAAAGACTAGAAAAGTTCCACTGGTTAAAATAGAAGAGTCCTGTCAAATTTTAAAATCCCTTAATAATTTACTGGTTATAGGTCCCGGTCTGTATAGGATGGCGTCTGGGTCTGGACTTGGACCGCAGTCCGCCTGTTAGTGACCAACGGTGTAGGTTAAAGGTTGTCCTGTTAGATCCTTCGTTCAAGGACAAGGACACTGCCTTTGTACATGGGACACCCACTCTACCTGCTGTGCTACTGGGTGCCCCTATTGTGATTTTCTGAACCAAAAGTGGAATTCCTTAAAACCCTGATTCCGAAAAAGTTGGCATGCTATGTAATACCTAAATAAATACAGAATGCAATGACTTGCAAATCCTTTTGACTAATACTCAATTAAATACAAATCAAAGATCAAAATATTTAACGATCAAAGTGGTAAACTTTGTTTTTTGTTAATATACACTCATTCTGAATTTGATGCCTTCAACACGTTCCAAAGAAATTTGACGGGCATGTTTGCCACTGTGTTACATCATTTCTTTAAACACTCAGGAAGGGTTTGGGAACTGGATGTACTGCCAAATTAACATAAACAACATTGGAGATGTCTTATGGTAGTGAAAAGAACATTCAGTTTGAGGGCTCAACTTTGGCAGGCATTCCTGCAGTCAGCATGCCAGGGGCACACTCTCAAAACTTGCGACATCTGTGACATTGTGCTGTGTGATGAAACTGCACATTTTAGTATGGCCTTTTATTGTGACCATTCCTAGGTACACCTGTGTAGTAACAATGCTGTTTAATCAGTATCATGATACGCCACACCTGTCAGGTGGATGGATTATCTTGGAAAAGGAGAAGTGCTCACAAGCATGCATTTTGAGTGTTATGTACAGTATAATATAAAATAGATTGTTTCAGGTTTTTTTTTTTTCCAGAAATCAGCATTTATGTGGAAAACTTTTGAAAAAGAATCTGAGGAGATGTGACTTTGTAACCAAACTGACCAACTTTCAAACACAAGTCAATAGACACCATCACTTACGACTAGGTTTGAAGTATGAAATATATTGAAATTTCATATTGCAGTACAAAAATGTGTCAACATGTATGGGTCAGTCAGTAATTAAATTGTGTTGCCACCTCTGTCAGCATGATGTTAGAGATAACATCTGATGGAGCTGATGTCTCATGGAGTTGACAAAGTGATATATTATTCATTTCACAGTAGTCAAAGTGAGTAGCAGTTTTAGTTTCCAGTGTTGCTAAGAGTTCTCATTATGCTGATCAAAATACTCCTTTAAAACCATAATTCTTATTTAGCTTTAATTTAAAAGGGCTATGGAGCTGACAGGTAATGGTTGAGACACACCTGATAGCAATATGAATTTATCAATAAAAAAAGAAAGCTTATCAGTACTTGAGCAAGATTCCCTGCCTTTTTTTTTTTTTTTTTTATACTTGTCTGCATTGGTCTTCATAGCTTAGCGCCACTAAAGGGTGTAAGCTTCTTGTGAAGATTGATGCACTGTTAATCTTGCAGTCAAGTATTTTATACCCATAATGCGTGGTTGTGACCATCACCCACCCTCCCTGGAGACTAGCCTAACAGCCTTTATTGGAAAAACTTCCTAATATGAGTCAGAGAGGGCCGTGATACACCAAAGTGTGTCAGGGGGAAAGTAAGGAAACAAGCAAGGGGGAGGGGGTAGGTGCTTAAGTCCTGAGTTATATAGTGACAGTGCATGCGGAGAAGAAGGAGGAAAAACAAACAAATGAACAAACAAACGAAAGAAAGAAAAAAAACAGGGGAGAAACAGGCAGTGTAGCTGATGTATTGTAGCCTTGAGGTGGTTGTGCTCCATGCAGATTATCAAAAATAAACATATACCTGTCTACTATACTGTACTGAAAAACAAAAACAAAAGAGAAGTCTATACTGAACACCAAAAATGTGAGAGTCTTGGTGGAGGGGGAAAGCCCGATTGCAGACAAGAGCTGCCAGCGCGGTGTGGTAGGTCTGAGATGCAAGTGGGCCCCTTTGGAGTGATCCCATCGGTTCTTTGCGATGCGTCACAGAGCTGAAGTATTGAACATGCATGCGTGTATTTGAACCCTCCCAATGTGTTTATGAAAACCATCACCAGGGTCCAGGGCCAGCCCTGCGGGGGAAGGGGGGCGGTATGGCATCCCAAGAACGCAGGAGCGCCCAGACCCCAAGACCAGGGAGCCGCAGAGGCAGCAGGACACCACGCAGGCCCAAGGACCCAGGGCGGCGAAGGCCGGCACCCCCAGAGAGCCAGAGACACACCCCAGACAGGCGGGGCAGGAGGGCCCGCCCACCCACCGCCCGACGCGGACCGCCCCCACCACCCCCAACAACCACCCGCCCCTGACCACCCGCCCGCCCCCACCCCCACCCCCCACCCACTGAGGCCCCCAGGGACCGCCCCAGACCCAACGAGCCACGCGCGCGGGCCCCGCACTGCCCCCGGGGAGAGACCCCGCCCCGCACCGGACGGGCCCGCACCAGGCGCCGGCCCCCCGCAGACGCCGGACCGGACAGTAATGCCCGCCCACCCAGGCCCGGGCGGACGCGGGAGGCAAGGAGGCGGTGGTACTGCAAGGCATATGGCCCCGGCGCATCGGGAACCAGGGGACCGCGACGCGCCACCTGCCCGACCCGGCCAGGATGGGCCGCCACCAACACACGAGAGCGGACCGCCACGAGCAGTCAATCCCCCATCGGGACCCCCTAGCAGAGGGCCCATAAACCACAGCCGGTCAGGAGGCAGAACCCCGGCAGGAACCCACAGAGCCCCCAGGGCGCCACCCGGCCCACCCGCCACGGGGCCGCGGGACCCCCCGGACACCGGGAATCCAGCCAAACCACCATGATGTAAATGGGCTCCCTGGCTTCAACCCTCAGCCCAGGAGGGCCGGGCCCCACTAGCCATGCCATGTGTATCTACAGTGTGTGTAAACCCACCACCCCCCCTCTTACTATGATTCTCCGATCCCTGACGGAGAAACATTAACCCTACACCGTGAATGTGAATGTGAGTGCCCATAAGTGTGATGTGGTGCATTAAAATTGAGGGACATAGGAGACAGGTGGGGGCAAGGCTGATGGCTACAGCCCACTGCTGTTCTGCAGCCCGTGCAGTCATAAGGCACCTGGAACCTGTTCCCATCTGTCCCCCAAAATGTAGGTGTATGTGGTGCTTTAAAATTGGAGAGCAGATAAGGATGGGCCGGGGGGCAGCATGGAGGGCTACCGGACACCACTGTCCCATAGCCTGCCCCATCCTGTAGCCCCCCAATCCATCCGTGGTCCACACCTCGAAGAGTGAGTGTATGTGGTGCATTAAAACTGTGCAATGTGTGGTGAGTGAACTAAATGTGGTTTAGGAGGCCAGGCCAGTGTAGGCCCGGCCCGAGGGCCGGAGGAATGGATGGGAGGGGCTAGGAGGTGGCACCAGCCAGACCCCGGCGCCGCGAGGCCCCCAGCACCCATGGACAGCGGGCCAGGCGGGCCCCAGGGAAACCGCCCGGCCCCGCAATCCCCCACAGAGCTAGGGAGCAGGCCCGGATTCAAAGGGAAGAAGGTGCACCTAACACATGCTTAAGACCTTGAGTTCTGATGAACCGCTGTGGTATATTGTGGTGAGAGAGATAGAGGGATTAGGGGTTATATCATTAACAAAAACACGTTACATATTACACAACAGTCTTTCTTGAGTTGTAATATTTATATGTACAGGTGGCATATGCTCACAGGCTGAGTGGCACTATACAGACACGTTTAGTGAGTGAATAAATGGTGACCATTTTTCTGTAAAGTATGTTAATTGGTTTCTGTGGCCAGCAGATATTTTCTCCAGCGAAATATGTTCTACAAGGAGATTCAGCCAATGTTTGATGTTGAGGGTCTGTTTATCTTTCCAGTTGACTAGGATTGTTTTCTTGGCGATGGCTACAAGAAGAGAATTGCAGTGGCTGTTTGGGAGGTCAATTGTCATCAGGTCACCAATTAAGCACAGGTTGGGAGATAATGGGATCCTGCAGTCCAAAATGGAGGAGAGTTTTTGAGTGACTGTAGACCAGAAGTGCTGGACGGGTGAACATAACCAGAGTGCATGAAAGTAGGTGTCTGCAGTGTTCTGAGTACACTGAGTGCATGTGTCAGATTGACTAAAGCCCATTCTATTCATCTTTTGTTGGGTGATGTGTGTTCTGTGGAGTACTTTAAATTGGATAAGTTGTATATTAGTGTGTCTTGTCATCTTAAATGTATTTTTGCATATCTGAGTCCAGAAGTCAGGGTCCGGTGATACACCCAGGTCTTTTTCCCATTTTAAAGTTGGTAAATGTATAGAACTGGTCTTTGACAGTAATTTATAAATCTTAGAAAGGTTCTTCTTATTGCTCGGAGAAAGCTTTGTAATATGTTTGGCAAATTCTGGTGGCTGCAAAGTGTCCTGAGGCGCTGGAATTCTCCTCTTGATTGTTTTTATCAATTGTAAATATTGTAGAAAATTGCCATTTCTTATTTCAAAAGTTTGAAATAAGTTTGTGTATGTCATAAGTATATTGTCTTGGAAGAGGTGATGGAGATGAGTTACTCCCTTCATCTCCCATGTGCTAAAATGGAGAGGTCTTTTGTCAATTTCAAAATCCGGGTTGTGCCAAATTGGAGAGAGCAAGCAAGGTTCTATCGGAGAGTTTGTGATTTCTAGTGTTTTCCACCAGGCTGATAGGGTGGAAGCAATCATTGGGTTCTTAAAACAGTTATGACGTCTGAGTGTAGTGGTGATAAACGGGAGGTCAGAGAGTCTTATATTGTTGCAGTCCGCCTGTTCTAATTCGAGCCAGGAGTTGTAGTCTTCGTAGGATATAACCATTTCAATAGGTATTGTAGCTGGTTAGCTAAATAGTAATGTTTAAAGTTAGGAGCGTCTAATCCCCCTTCCAATTTGTTTTTCTGAAGGGTGCTTAGGCTAATTTTTGCTGTCTTGTTCTTTGAGTAGAATTTTGTAATTGCAGAATCTAATGACAGGAACCATTTTGATGTGGGTGTGAATGGAATCATGGAAAAAAGATAGTTAATTTGGGGTAGAATTTTCATTTTAACTGTGGCTATTCGTCCCAGGAGGGAGATGGGAAGATTATTCCAGCGCTTCAGGTCACCACAGATCTTATCTAGCAGCGGGCTGAAGTTCAGGTGGACCAGGTCTGATAGTTTGGGTGAAATATTTATGCCTAGATATCTTATGTTGCCCACAGGGAGAGAAAATTTTTGGTCTGCAGGATTCCAAGAGTTCTCCGTTATTGGCATTATTGTCGATTTGGACCAGTTGATGGAGTAGTCCGAAAGTTTCGAGAAATGTGTTATGAGATTAAATACTTCATGTAAAGACGATTTCGGTTCTTGTAGATAAAGTAAAATGTTGTCGGCATATAGATTAATTTTATGTTCTGAATTGGTGGAATGGATACCTATGATCTTGCTGTTCTGACGGACTGCTATAGCCAATGGTTCGATGAATATTGCAAACAGTAGAGGCGAGAGTGGGCACCCTTGTCTGGTTCCTCTCTGCAAAATGCAAAATGGCCTTAGGGGAACTGTATAAGGCTGAAACCCACTGGATAAATGACTCTCCAAAGCCAAATCCACTCAGGGTGGCGAATAGGAAGGACCAGTTGACCTTGTCAAAGGCTTTTTCTGCATCAAGTGACAAAATAATTGCTTTTGTATTAACGCGTTGTGCTTTACTTATCAGATTAAGAACTCTTCTGACATTATTGCTTGAGTGTCTGCCATTAATGAAGCCCGTTTGATCATTATGAATTATTGATGCGATTATTTTCTCCAGTCTAGAAGGGAGTGCCTTTGAGATAATTTTGATATCACTGTTAATTAGGGATAGAGGACGGTAGCTAGAAGGAAGTGTGGGGTCTTTGTTTGGCTTAAGTAATAATTTGATTGCTGCTGTATTCATGTGAGGTCTTATACCTCCGTTCTTTTTGATCTCTGTCACTGTCCTGATGAAAAGTGGTGCTAATATTGTCCAGAAATGTTTTATAAATTCGGCAGGAAAGCCGTCTGGACCTGGAGCCTTACCTGTTGGCATTTTGTCTAATGCATTCTGCAGGTCATTAATAGTCAGGGGGGCGTCTAACATATTTCTGTGTTCCGTGGATAACTGAGGTAAATTTAGGTTATCGAGAAAAGCCTGAATATCTTCTGGGTTTGGATTGTTTACTGTTGAATATAAGTTATGGTAGAAAGAATAGAAAATCTGATTGATCTCCTGAGGAGATTGTGTATAATTTCCGGACGGCCCCTGGATTGTTGGTATCAGAGATTTTTCTTTATTGCGTTGGAGCTGATTAGCCAAAAATTTTCCTGATTTGTTACTGTGTTCAAAATTATTATATCTTAGTTGCTGTATGATAAATTCAGTTTTCTTTGATAGAATATTGTCCAGTTGCGATTTTGTACACTGTAATTGGGTCCATACTTGATCACTTGGATTGTTTGCATATTCCTGTGTTAGTTGTTTAATTTTTTCCTCAATGTTTTTTAATACTTGCAATTCCTGTATCTTCTTGTATGAGGAGTATGATATAATTTTTCCTCTGATTAATGCCTTTAAATTTTCCCATATTAAAGATGAAGATATATTTGGAGAGTCATTGTCTTCAAGAAAGTTTGCCCACCCCGTCTCACCATTTTGTCAAAGTCTGGGTCTTTAAGTAAAGAGATATTAAAGCGCCATGTTGGGGCCGTTTATGGATGGTTTCTATTTGCAGATTGAGTGATATTGGTGCATGGTCGCTGATAATGATCGGGTGTATTTTTGTGGTAATTTTTTGTGAGATGGAGTTGTTTAAGAGAAAAAAGTCAATTCTTGAAAATGAGCGATGCACAGGAGAGAAGAAAGTATATTCCCTCTTCGATGGGTATTTGAGTCTCCAGCCATCGCCAAGCCCAAAATCATCCATATATTCCTGTATTACCTTAGCCGATTGTGATTGCTTTGTGTGTGCTGAGTTGCTAGATCGGTCTAATGAAGCATTTAGGACTGTGTTAAAGTCTCCTCCTATTATAGTTGTCGAGCTGTCTGATAGGTTAGATAGTAAAGAGAAGACTGTGTGAAAGAAGGCTGGATCATCATTATTAGGGGCATACAGATTAACGATTGTATATAATTTGTTAAAGATTGTTGCCTGAATAATGATGTAGCGGCCTTCTGGGTCTGTTGCTGTGCTGTTTAAAGTAAATGGTAGTCTCTTGTGGACCATGATAGAGACACCTCTTTGTCTGTTGTTATAGCAGGATGAAAAATTTGATTAAAATTTGGATCTTTAAGAGATTTTTCTTCTGACTTTAGCAAGTGGGTTTCTTGTAGGAGAAAAATATCTGTTTTCAATCTTGTGATAAAGCCCATCACTTTAATTTTTTCGCCTGTGAGCGGATGCCATGTACATTCCAGGAAACCAAGTTTAGGTGTGACATTGACAAAGTGGGGGTTTTATCATACTGTGTGTGGGTATGGAGAATGATCTGTGTGTGTTTCTAAGTGAGTTTCTATCTGTGTGGATTTTGCATGAGTATGTGTAATTGTTAAGTGTATGTCTTACAGTCAACCGATGTGTCATGGTGAAGCACCGTAGAGTTATGGAGCAGAGCATTAGAATACAAGCATGTTCAACAACCAGAAGCGCCTGTGCCTTGAAGTATTTACAAACCTGAAAAGACAAAGGGGTTACATGGAGTGTATTTGTGTGTGAGGTGAGGGAGGGGGAGTGAGTGAGAGGGATAGGGGGAGGGAGAGGGGGGGGGGACATGACAGAGGGAAAAAAATAGAGAAGGAAAGGGAGAATGCTGGGTGGAGTATGTGAAGTGTACATTCACACCCTGTGAGATTTTTTTTTTTTTTCTTCTTTTCAATAAGTCAGTGTTGTGTTCATTTTATATATATATATATATATACATACATACACACACACATATCCACATAACCACATGTACATACGTATACATCTACATATATACATACATACAGTACAGGCCAAAAGTTTGGACACACCTTCTCATTCAATGCGTTTTCTTTATTTTCATGACTATTTACATTGTAGATTCTCACTGAAGGCATCAAAACTATGAATGAACACATGTGGAGTTATGTACTTAACAAAAAAAGGTGAAATAACTGAAAACATGTTTTATATTCTAGTTTCTTCAAAATAGCCACCCTTTGCTCTGATTACTGCTTTGCACACTCTTGGCATTCTCTCCATGAGCTTCAAGAGGCAGTCACCTGAAATGGTTTCCACTTCACAGGTGTGCCTTATCAGGGTTAATTAGTGGAATTTCTTGCTTTATCAATGGGGTTGGGACCATCAGTTGTGTTGTGCAGAAGTCAGGTTAATACACAGCCGACAGCCCTATTGGACAACTGTTAAAATTCATATTATGGCAAGAACCAATCAGCTAACTCAAGAAAAACGAGTGGCCATCATTACTTTAAGAAATGAAGGTCAGTCAGTCCGGAAAATTGCAAAAACTTTAAATGTGTCCCCAAGTGGAGTCGCAAAAACCATCAAGCGCTACAACGAAACTGGCACACATGAGGACCGACCCAGGAAAGGAAGACCAAGAGTCACCTCTGCTTCTGAGGATAAGTTCATCCGAGTCACCAGCCTCAGAAATCGCAAGTTAACAGCAGCTCAGATCAGAGACCAGATGAATGCCACACAGAGTTCTATCAGCAGACCCATCTCTAGAACAACTGTTAAGAGGAGACTGCGCGAATCAGGCCTTCATGGTCAAATAGCTGCTAGGAAACCACTGCTAAGGAGAGGCAACAAGCAGAAGAGATTTGTTTGGGCCAAGAAACACAAGGAATGGACATTAGACCAGTGGAAATCTGTGCTTTGGTCTGATGAGTCCAAATTTGAGATCTTTGGTTCCAACCGCCGTGTCTTTGTGAGACGAAAAGGTGAACGGATGGATTCCACATGCCTGGTTCCCACTGTGAAGCATGGAGGAGGAGGTGTGATGGTGTGGGGGTGTTTTGCTGGTGACACTGTTGGGGATTTATTCAAAATTGAAGGCACACTGAACCAGCATGGCTACCACAGCATCCTGCAGCGACATGCCATCCCATCCGGTTTGCGTTTAGTTGGACCATCATTTATTTTTCAACAGGACAATGACCCCAAACACACCTCCAGGCTGTGTAAAGGCTATTTGACCAAGAAGGAGAGTGATGGAGTGCTGCGGCAGATGACCTGGCCTCCACAGTCACCGGACCTGAACCCAATCGAGATGGTCTGGGGTGAGCTGGACCGCAGAGTGAAGGCAAAGGGGCCAACAAGTGCTAAACACCTCTGGGAAGTCCTTCAAGACTGTTGGAAAACCATTTCAGGTGACTACCTCTTGAAGCTCATGGAGAGAATGCCAAGAGTGTGCAAAGCAGTAATCAGAGCAAAGGGTGGCTATTTTGAAGAAACTAGAATATAAAACATGTTTTCAGTTATTTCACCTTTTTTTGTTAAGTACATAACTCCACATGTGTTCATTCATAGTTTTGATGCCTTCAGTGAGAATCTACAATGTAAATAGTCATGAAAATAAAGAAAACGCATTGAATGAGAAGGTGTGTCCAAACTTTTGGCCTGTACTGTATATAGCAGGGCCGCATGATTAATTGCATTGCTTCGCAGGAATGCTTAATTATCTATTGTAGGAGAAATGTGTCAGAGTACCATTTTGAATGAAATATACATACATATATTTATTTATTTATTTATTTCAAGAATAGTGCAGCCCCAATATATATATATACATGTATACACACATCTTTTGGTTTTTTTTTTTTATTCCTTTTATGATACAATTAAGCTATGGTTCTGCTTTGTTTTGTGGTTTTAGGGGCACTTATCTCACTTAGAAGAGCCATGGGGTGGTGGTAGAGTGGCGGAACAGCTGCCCATCTATGTATAATTTGTCGACAACAAGAGAGGTCCTATTTCCCTTCTGCCTGTGCTCTTTTAAAATGGGATATAACACTTTACGCCTCTCGTTGATTTCCCTGGGGAACTGATCGTTCATACCAAACGAAGTGCCTTTTAGCTCTCGTCCTTTACTCTTAACGAGCATTTTCTGCTGATAATGTTCGAATTTGGCGATGATAGGACGAGGACGCTGGCCTCCTCGGGGTCCGAGCCTGTGGACGCGGTGAAAGGTGATGTTGTTTACAGTCTCCGTCGGGATCTTGAGGGCCGTCACCATGAACTTTTTTACCTGGACTTCTGGGTTGTCTGGTGTGCTCTCCGGGATGCCTGCCTTTTTTGGAAACCAGGAAGTGAGACATAAGTCCTCAGGATATAGGAGCCGACATTTTCATAAAAATACATTTTAAAACAAAATTGAGTATAGTAGTACATTTTATACTGATGTTATCTGTCAACTGGTAGGGAAGTCACTCCTCCTTTTTATTTTATTCTTCTTGGATGCTGGGATATTGGCCTATATCATTTTTGATCAATGCTGAACAGTTCATTTGCACTAAAAAAGTGCTATAGGATGATGATGGACTTCAGGAATACATGAACTAGTGTGTTTGCCCTCTGCCTGCCAACGGGGACTCAGAGCATCAAGGAATCACCCTAATTTGGAAGTCACCTGTTTTTCCTTTATTTTCTATATGTAGCACACATTGTCCAGCTACATACACGATGACATCATTTTCAGAATAGAACAGGAAATTACTTTGTTGTGTCCACGTCTCTTACGTAGGGCCCAGCCGTCATGATGACCTACCTACTGATCTCAGGACTGTTCCTGACCAGACTGCGAAGGCCCATAGGCAAGATGACAGTCACCGAGCAGCGGTATGAAGGAGAGTACCGTTATGTCAACTCTCGCCTCATCACCAATAGGTAAACACAACAGTAACTGCTCCAATCCTATTATTGTACAGCTGTTACTACAACACTACACTGATATTTCTCCTTCTCTTTAGTGAAGAGATTGCCTTCTACAATGGGAACATGAGGGAAAAACAGACCATTCACATGGCATTCAAGAAACTGGTGGGTAACAGTTTAGCAGTATTTCCCACAAGGTGAAAATGTGCACAGCGGGGTCTCATTGATCATTTACAGTAGAATGACTGGGTGTCACCTCTGACCACAGCCAGCATCTGATTGGTGTGGTGAGGTTGGGTCAAGAGTGTGTTTTGTTGCACATGTCTCATGGTGTCTCAGACTATACCTGCACATCACTGCAGCAAGGTGAGAAGTTAAACCATTGGAAAGCAAAAACTATATTTTTGAATTATTATAGTTGAATTATCCTGCAACAGCAATGCTGTTTTCCCAGTCATTATCAACCAGGTCCAAGACTTGTTGTCAAGTAGGTAAATCCCTCTGCCTTTGAACAATTTACTGAAAGGCGGTAAACATTTGAGGCTTTTTTCAACTCTGAAAACTGGAACCTCTGGTTACACAAGCTACAAGAGAAAGGACACAGCAGTATGTTGTACAGAAAAACATCACATACTTCTTTTCTAAAATTCTTTTCACACCAGGAAACAAAGTTTTTTGAGAGCCTTTATCACTATGTGATTTCCTAAATTAAGAATTTGAACATATGTATTTTCTCTTTCAGGTGGACCACTTGCATAATTTTATCTTCTTTCGCTTCTCCATGGGATTTGTGGACAGCATAATTGCTAAGTGTAAGTAGGCATATCTCTTTAACTGACATTATTTAGGTCATACCTCTGATATTTATTCGTTTGCCTTCCTGTACCAAACGTACAATAATTCATATTAAATATCTAGAAAAAAAGGTTAGCAAACAAAAACACAAAGATAAATATAGCTGCAATTGGCAAGTCCAGGGTTCAAGCCAGTATGGATGGTTAGAAGTTAAAAGCTGCAAAGGATCAAGACCATGACAGTTTACGACACGTGTGTTAATGATAACAAATAGGTTTTATGATGATTGGACAGACATTTATTCATTTATGCTCAAATCTCTGCTGAGCCACGCTCTTCTTTGGAAACATTGTCACTCCCTAGATGTGGGTTATGACCTTAAATTTATATTGAATTTTTCCTTTTCTTTTATTTTTCCTCAAGATCTGCAATGCATCTCATTTCTATGAATTTATACACTAACAGGGCTACTGTGTGAAAGTGTCAAAAGCTAACCTGGAAAATGCAAAAATTTAGACGACCTGCAGGAATTGAACCCTTAACCTTGGCATTAAAGGACAGTCATCTTACCACTAAAATACTGAAGAAATGGGCTATCCACTGTTTACTTCCAACCATCAGAAATATTTAGGAACATGCCAAGCAGGTCTTGACAGAATGAATTATTAATAGAATGCAGTTCTTTTTACTTGAGTTGAATATATTGGATATTTAAAATTTGTCACAGAAGATAGAATTTTAAGTTAGAAACTGATAAAGTTAGCACAAGATAAAGCATATTAATTTCTAAACCACAAGAGTTCACAACAGATTGAAAGAAACAGGCAGATGCACAAAACTTGTGTGCATTGTCAAAAGTTCAAGTAGTTCACTGACAACCTCTTCAACCCAGTCAGTGGCTCCAAGGCAAGGAGCCATATTCACGTTCTGAGAACACTCACAGAGAGTTCCTAACTTAGCCTAAAAACCTTTAGTAAGGAGTCATAGCTTAGGAGGGATTTAGGAAAGTTGTCAGAGCAACTCCGAGCAAGGAAGGAACAGAAACTTTTACCTGAGTGAGTAGGTGTGGTTAACCTGTTGCCAGGTGTGATGCATCCTTTAACTGATGTGATTGGTTGTCACGGACATGCCCCTTTGTGAGCCCGCAAGGTGTGGACACCCAGTGGAAATGAAATGAACTGCTGACTGTAAAAGTGTTTCCATTGTTAGTGTGATGTTAGTGCTGCATTGTTGCATTTTTCCAGTTTTTCAAATATCTCAGTGTTGTGATCATTTTATTTCTGACGTAATTGTGTTAGGTGATAAATGTGTGTGTACATCACCCATGCATAATATCCCTGCACAATCTAATCTGTAGCATTTCATTTACTCACGTTTGTCCAGCGTTTGGAGAATATTTCTCCGACTTCGTGTTTCCACCTTTTTCTCCTCTGCTTAAGACACTCTGAAGCCTGTTAAAAGTCCTCCTCCCAGCTCCTCACAGGTTTAATCTTAGGGGCTCTTTTAAGGTTTAAGACACTCTGTGAATAACTTTTATCTTCACAAAGACCTAGTCTTAACTTTAAGGGGAAATTCTAAGAAAATGCCACAATTCTAAGAATTTTCTCAGAAGTTCATCACTAGGTCATAAGTGGACAAACAAATCCCCCCCAAAACATAATTAACAAGAAAAATAACAACACTTACCTCATGGCCAGTGTCTCTGTCCACGTAGGCTGCCATTTTGGAGTTTGATATAATGTATCAATTTAGTTTTGAATGTTGGCATGAAGTCACATGACCTGGGTACTTGATCCCCCCCCCCCCTTAAAGGGATAGTGCACCCAAAAATGAAAATTCAGCCATTATCTACTCGCCCATATGCCGATGGAGGCTCAGGTGTGGTTTTAGAGTCCTCACATCATTTGCAGAAACGCCCAAAACACATAATTGAAACCACAAAATATCTCCATACTGCTCGTCCGTAGTGATCCAAGTGTCCTGAAGCCCTGACATAAAAAAATGTTTGGAAAAACGTCATTTGAACTCCGTTTTTAGCCTCATTGTAGACTGTAGCTCTGACTGCCTCTCTGTGCACCGCGCTCATGTATGAGGGGCCGCCAGGGACATTATTCAGAATTACCTCTCACTCACACACACACACACACACACACACACACACACACACACACACACACGTGAAATGCTCTTACATACACTACTGAAACACTCTCACACACACTACTGAAAAATTATTCGCTCGCATAAACTACTGAAATGCTCTCACACACACTACTTTAATGCTGTCTCACACACACTACTGAAATGCTCTCACACACTACTGAAACGCTCTCACACATACAAGTAAAATTCTCTCACACACACTACTGAAATGCTCTCATTTACACTACTCAAATGCTCTCACACACTACTGAAATGCTCCCACACACACTACTGAAATGCTCTCACACACACTACTGAAACGCTCTCACACACACTAAGGAAATGCTTTCACACACACTACTGAAACGCTTTCATATGCACTACTGAAATGCTCTCACACACACTACTGAAACACTTTTATATACACTACTGAAATCTTCTCACACACACTTTTGCAACGCTCTCATATACACATTACTGAAATGCTCTCATATACACTACTGAAATGCTCTCACACACACTACTGAAACACTTTCGTATACACTACCGAAATACTCTTACATACACTACTGAAATCTTCTCACACAAACAACTCGGGGTTCAACGCTAAGGTTTTTTTTTTCACTTGCCCGGTTGGGCAAGTTGGTTAGAGATCTACTTGCCCGAAGTCAGCTTTTACTTGCCCTATAAAAATTGTTTAAGCGGCGATCAAATAACAAAGACTGCAGTTATTTTTATGTTATGTAATCTTTATTCACACTGTATTTATTAATTAAAACAACATATGTCATGTATTGTAGCTTAATTCCTACACAAAAATGACAGTGCAGTGACAGTGCAGGGCTTAACCTCCCTAACTGCGCTCGGACAGCGGCGTCCACGCTCCCTCCCTCCTCTGTTAAATGGTATCTCACAGGCACACTACATCATCAAACCATGTGATGTTTGGTATCGCCGGATTCAGGAAGCTCTCGGCTTTTCAAAAATGACATTTTTTTTTTTTTTTTATGTTTTATGGATTTTGCACCAGAGCAGCCTAAACACACAAAGTCCAAAATCGCGATGAGTGGTGACAAGTCATGTCATGCCGTTTTTCGAGGGGCAAAGTTAACCCTATGGGCCCGAACGACGCATAGTGCGTCCAAATTCACACCTGTTCTTCTCTATTGATTTTCTCCGCGACCGTGTGTCATAGAGAAGCCACGCATATCATGTGAAACAGCGGAATTGTAGCTTTCCGAGAAGACCAAGCACTTGTCGGTTGTCCAATGTTTTCACAGCGGAAAAAAAAAAAAGTTACACTAAAATGATGTATAACAGAGCTTTCATACAGCTCTGCACACACATTACTCTTGGATGGATTACTCGCGAATGCAGGCTCGCACAGAAATGCCACGCATATTACATGAAAGCGCAGGAGCAGAGCTTTCCAGTGATACCACACACATCACTGTGCTGTCATCTCATCATGCCATAAATCCAGATCAGTTGTCTACAAAATAAAAACCTGACAAATTTCTTTACAATCCATTATACAGATCTTGTTATCAGTCACTTCATATAGTGCGGAATATTGTATCTTACCACATCTTAGGCTTGCGTGTGTTTCTCCCTGTCTATCCACATTTGTAGTCCGGCTTTCAAGATGCAAATATCTCCATATTGTCCAGTTGACACTCCATCAGACTTTGTATGACAAGACCAGCCACTTCACCTTTGCGCACCCAGACAACTGTAGCCTAATTATGCATGCATGACAGGGCCGTAGTCACCATATACATTGAGGGGGACATGTCCATTGTCATGTGGAGCTCCGCCTGGATCTTTTCATGGAAAAATACTGTAGAATAGTCATACTTTGAGCAGTTTTCTTCAAACTTGAAACAAATGTTCATTGATAGTGTGCCTACAGCCCCACAGTGTCATTTACCTGCTCTGATGAAGCCACAAAAAGTTATTAATCCTGAAAATCATTTATTTATTTATTTTTTTCAGGCAAAATCTTCAACTTTTTACTGATTTCAGAGGCCCATTGCTCTGTCTCTGTATCACCTAGAGTGTTTCTGACACTTTCACAAGAAACTTCAGAGAGTTTTCTTTCTGGCAAGACCTCATGCATGCATGTAGTCAGAGCGGTTCAGAAGCTGCAGTCATTTTAATTTGGGTATGTCATTTTAGGTGTTTTCACTACAAAATGGGAGTGGAGTACAAGAGGTTAAAGTGAACTGGCAACAGAAAGGCTCTTTAGGACTAAGTACATACAGTACATGTGTGCACAGTAATGAGCAGGTGAAATGTCTGTCTAGCTTACATATGAGGTGCCTCAAGATTTAGGAAAATACAATTTTATTGAATATAATAAACACTCACTTGACATGCTGCTGTTTTGTGCTATGACCGATTTAAGTGCTGGAAGTTGTTATTTAGGTGACAACGCTTGAACGCAACACAGTCTCAGCACCAGGAGTGCCATGTTACACTGCTGTGCGAGCAGCGTGTTTGTCTGTGGGTAACAGCAGTCTGTTGATGGTTATTTACACACATAACAATAACTTTGTCGGCTGACAAACTGCACCGGGCTCGGGGTCAGGTTTGGTCAGGAAAACGCGGCCGAGCCGCTCTAGCGTGCTCGCCTGTGTGTGTGGCGGAACTCTGCGTTTGAGGTGCATTATCGCCATCAGCTATATTGGAGTGTGGACCATCTTTACAGAAAGTCGCAGAAACACACATCTTGTTAGATCTAATTCACATTTCATAAAATGTTCTCAGACTCATTTATCAGTTTGTACAGTCTCTCCAGTTGTTTTAATTATGACATTAAACTGTTCTACATGTGATTTGTGATTTCTGTTCATGGTGGTTCAACCTCAATGTGACATGAATTCTCATGTAAATCAGCATCATATCAGTTTGCTGCAGTATATAAATGAGCTGAGCAGACCTGTCCCTCTAAACTGCATCAATAAATTTAATATATTAATAGTCAAACAAAGGAAAGAGGACAACAGCTGTATCATATTATTGATCTGTCAGATATTCAGACTGTCAGGGCTTCACATCTGTACACGTTTTTAACAATCACATCACTTACCAGAAGTTTTTGTGTTGATAAATATATAAAATAAAATCAGTGCGATGTTAATATTTATTAGACAACTATGGTATATTGTATGCGGTTTATGATCTGTATTTAGTCCCTTATCACTAACTGTCACAACATGTATTCTGTTAACACAATGACCCTTTAAAATCAGACAAATAAAATTAAAATAACTCCTGTTCAACAAAATAGAAAAGTTTTTGTGAAACGTCATATAGTAGAGTCAACATCTAAACCAATCAGCTGTGAGATCAGGTGAGAACCAGGCGTTTCCCATCATGCCCTGGGTCTTGCAGTTGATGGAGAGCAACTGTGGCGCCTGGCTCAGAAAACTGTGTCCGCCTCGATCTCGTGAGGTTATCGTTGCTCAAGTGTACATGATGTCAGAGCAAGTCAGGATCAAGTCAGACACAAATCTAACCGGCACGCATTGTGTGCCGATCGCTGGTGATCGATTCTGCGCAGGCCTGGCTCATCTCAAACGAGCCTAATGATGCAACGATAGCATCTCGACTCAGACAGGCTGCAGATTGAAGAATATGAATCTAAACAGCCAGTATTATCTGGAGAACTGCTCATTCCTACAACACACAGGCATTGTGCTGAAATTTTCAAACAGACCAAAAGGAGCGTGTGACACTGTTCAGTTGCTCCTCAGAGTTGTGTTGTATCTCTTGTATTGTAACTGCTTTTATGCAGTAATGAGTAAATCACAATGTAGAGCACTAATAATTTATAACTAGACTGTTGTAACTAATGTTATAATTTATGTTATAATATAATGACAACTGTGAACGCAGTAAAATCTTTATGGGTAAAATGCCAATAAGTCATTTATCAAACCACTTGTTCAACAAGCACAAACGTAGCATGAAAAACTACATTTCAGCTAGTTTGTCTGAAGTCTGCCAGCACATTTTACATAACCACAGTGTGCTCGTTACATTAATAGCTAATAATTATTAAGAAGCTAAAATTAAAGTTGCACTGTACGTGGCATAGCTGTTTATCTGAGTTTGCTATGAATTTTTTAAAATTGTGCAGATTGTTAACAGCCCCTCCTCTCTCTACCTGCTGCAACAGGCAGTGACAGTCAGAGGAGGACACATTAAAGGAGCAATAAGCGAAATTGATCATTTCTAGATTGAAGGAATTAAAAAAATTGCTATGTGAAGAAAAAGAGGTGTAATTTCATCTGGAGTATAGCATGACCTCACACACCCTCTCTCTGTGTTGATCTCCAGCCCATTGTTTACAAGCCGGTCCGGCTGCACGTTCATGTACGTTCATGTGAAATCGCCCCCCCTCCCCCTCCTCCTGCTCCTCCTCTATAAAAGGCTACAGCCGGTGAGCAATGGCAGCGCGTATTTTCGAAATGAAATGGCAGAGAGCGGAATGTCCACCTGAAGACGACCACGATCTGACATTACCTCTAAAGAAACAAGGGTTGTTGGCAAAGAAGTTGTCGGACAAAGAAAGGGACAGAACTCGGATTAACATTGGCCTGGCATTTCCAAGGTGTCGATTCAATTAAATTTAATGTTACAATCGTAGCATGGGTTAATGTCTGGAGCTTGAGTTATTAGCGGCTCGGTCCCAGCAATGGGTCAGGCTTTACGGTTGTGTTAGGTGAGTAGCCCGGCAGCCCAGCTAAAATTTGCAATTAGCATTGTAAAATGTAGCCTGGCGGGCAGCCTGGCGGGCAGCCTGGCGGCTGTGTTTAGCTATTCCCCTGCCTACTTCAATGATGATGGTACCTGTAATAAATGCAATATATTTGCTGAGATGGAGGCGAGGCTCAGTGACTAGAAGAGGTGGTAGAAGCGCTCCATAGCTGCAAGCTACTCCAGTAGCAGTAGTAGCTCTAGTGCTAACTCTGGGAGCTAACGCTAACATTCCTCTCTTCTCCGTGAGCCGGAGCCGGGGTCTCACGGAGAAGAGTTGAAACGTTAGCATGGCAGCCGACTAGTGCTAACACTAACGTCCCCACGCTTAAGCAGGTTCCCAGAACATTAGCATTGCAGCCGACTAGTACTAACGCTAACGTCCCCACACTAGAGCTTGCCGGAGCCGAGAAGCAGGCTCCTGGAACGTTAGCATGGCAGCAGACTAGTGCTAACGCTAACGTCCCCATGCTTCTCGGCTCTGACTCACTGAGTCTGGTAGAGAAGCGTGGGGACGTTAGCACTCTGTTGGAGAGCAGAGATAGAGGGAGGAGTGGCTCATGACACACTTTGTTTTGCTCTACAGGCAGTGCACAACAGCGAACCTAGCGGTGAAACGATTTTGCTTATTGCTTGTTGTATTATTTATTTTACTGACATACGAAAATATGTAGAATAAGGCAGTTTTTTTTCATGTCCCCTTCAGGAATCACTCTCTGAAATTTAACTGCGAAATAAAACAGGATTTTCGACTCTGCAGTGTACTGTATGTTGGAATGCAGGGGCACGCCCCGACAAAACATAGCAAAACGTAGCATGAAGCACTCTAGCTTAGAACACACATACACACAAGCAACAGGGAATTAGTACGTTAGGTAGCAGCGCTGTGTGTGTTAAGTGGTGGGTGATCGATTTAAAATGAAAATTCAGCCATTATCTACTCACCCATATACCGAGGGAGGCTCAGGTGAAGTTTTAGAGTCCTCACATCACTTCACAATTTTCATTTTTGGGTGCACTATCCCTTTAAGATCGCTCTTTAAAAAGCTCTTAACAGGAGTTGTCCACTACCGCGGTGCTGAAACTAAATCAATCGATGTCAGGCAAATCGATCACCCACCACTTAATCAGCGCATAAGTCACACACAGCGCTGCTACCTAACGCACTAATTCCCTGCTGCTTGTGTGTAAGTGTGTTCTAATAATTCTAATGAAAATCAAATAATGTTAATGACCTATTTTCATGACGACAACAAGACTACAACTTAATAAGTAGTAGTTCAGACTGTCAAATGGCTGTTCAGATGCATATCTTTCAATCTGCAGCCTGTCTGAGTCGAGATGCTATCGTAGCATCATTAGGCTCGTTTCCGATGAGCCAGGCCTGCGCAAAATCGATTACCAGTGATCGGCACACAATGCATGCGGATTAGATTTGTGTCTGACTTGATCCTGATTTGCTCTGATGTCATGCACACTTGAGCAACGATAACCTCACGAGATTGAGGCGGACACAGTTTTCTGAGCCAGGTGCCACAGTTGCTCTCCACCAACTGCAAGACCCAGGGCATGATGGCAAACGCCTGGTTCTCACCTGATCTAACAGCTGATTGGTTTAGATGTTGACTCTATTATATCACGTTTTACAAAAACTTTTCCGTTTCTGTAAAGTGACTTTGAGAACTTTGAAAAGCGCTTTATAAATAAAATGTATTATCATTATTATTATTATTATTATTATTTTCTGTTTTGTTGAACAGGAGTTATTTTAATTTTATTTGTATGATTTTATTTTTTAGAATACATGTTGTGACAGGGAGTGATCAGGGACTAAATACATCAGTTTTACAGATCATAAACTGCATACAATATATCATAGTTGTTGTCTAATATATATTAACATCACACTGATTTTATTGTGGAAGTTTTTATCAACACAAAAACTTCTGGTAAGTGATGTGATTGTTAAAAACATGTACAGATGTGAAGCCCTGACAGTCTGAATATCTGACAGATCAATAATATGATACAGCTGTTGTCCTCTTTCCTTTGTTTGACTATTAATATATTAAATTTATTGATGCAGTTTAGAGGGACAGGTCTGCTCAGCTCATTTATATACTGCAGCAAACTGATATGATGCTGATTTACATGAGAATTCATGTCACATTGAGGTTGAACCACCATGAATAGAAATCACAAATCACATGTAGAACAGTTTAATGTCATAATTAAAACAACTGGAGAGACTGTGTACAAACTGATAAATGAGTCTGAGAACATTTTATGAAATGTGAATTAGATCTAACAAGATGTGTGTTTCTGCGACTTTCTGTAAAGATGGTCCACACTCCAATATAGCTGACGGCGATAATGCACCTCAAACGCTAATTGCTACCTGCAATTAAACAAAAAGAAGAAGAAGACTGAAGGCTGCTGGAAACTGTCCAACATGACCACAGCTTTTTGTCTCTGCCCCCTGCTGCTGCCACCGATCTCCTGAGTGAATAATTTTTCAGTAGTGTGTGTGAGAGTGTTTCAGTAGTGTATGTAAGAGCATTTCACATGTGTGTGTGTGTGTGTAAGGTAATTCTAAATAATGTCCCTGGTGGCCCCGCTTACTCAAGTGTGCGCGCTTGCGCGGGAGACATGGGCACAATGTTCATGTGTGTTCACGTGCTTTCGCTGGTCTCACGCGCAAGCATGCACATGAGCGCGGTGTATAGAGAGGCAGTTAGAGCTACAGGACTTAGACTTAGACTTCCTTTATTGTCATTGCCCAAAAAAACACAGCAGTGAGATTTTGGCAACGAAATGTCGTTGCTTGGCTTCCGGATTACAACAGAGATGGAATTATGGGGCAGTTTAAAAATTAAAAATATAGTCTATATAACTAAAAAACAAGAGCTAAAATAATAATAATGAGTGCAATAGAGAATAACTAGATAAACAGAATGTAAACAACAGAATAAATAGTGCAAAACAGAATAACCAGTATATAAACAGTGTAAACAGTGTAGCGCAAAACAGAATAACCAGTATATACGCAGTGTAAACAGTGTAGTGCAAAAACAGAAACCAGTATATAAACTGTGTAAACAGAAACATTGTAGCAGCTGGGGGGGTTATTGCACAAATAAGAGGTAATTAATTAATTAATTAATTAATTAATTAATTGATTAATTCAGGGACATTCAGGGCCAGGTTGTGGGTGTGTGGGCGGGGGGGTTATTTGGCATTTAGCAGTCTGATGGCCAGGGGGAAGTAACTGTTTCTGAGTCTGGCTGTTCTGCAGCGGATGCTACGGAACCTTCTGCCAGACGCCAGGTGGGAGAACAGTCCATGCTGGGGGTGGGTGGGGTCAGAGAGGATCCGGTGGGCTCTGGATAGGCAGCGGCTATCTGCTATGTCCTGGATGGTGGGGAGCGGGGTCCCGATGATCTTCTCTGCTGTCCTCACCACTCTCTGCAGAGACTTCCAGTCTGAGGCCCTGCAGCTCCCAGACCAGACGGAGATGCAGCTGGTCAGCAGGCTCTCGATGGTCCCTCTGTAGAAGGTGGTTAGGATGGGAGGGAGGAGGGAGGCCCTTCTCATCCTCCGCAGGAAGTGCAGGCGCTGCTGTGCCTTCTTCGCCAGGGAGGAGGTGTGGAGTGACCAGCCGAGGTTGTCGGTGATATGCACCCCCAAGTACTTGGTTGTGCTCACGACTTCCACGGCTGTGTCATTGATGCGGAGGGGTGTGTGGCTGGGTCTGGATCTCCTGAAGTCCACGATGATCTCCTTAGTTTTGTTGACATTCAGGGCCAGGTTGTTCACCTTATACCAGTCCACAAGATGTTGCACTTCCTCCCTGTAAGCCAGTTCGTTGTTGTCCTGAATGAGGCCCACAACTGTTGTGTCGTCCGCGTACTTCAGGATGTGGTTGCTGCTGTACCTGGGGTGACAGTCGTGGGTCATCAGGGTGAACAGCAGGGGGCTCAGAACACATCCCTGGGGGGAGCCGGTGTTCAGGGAGATGACACTGGATGTGTTGTTACCCACTCGGACAGACTGGGTTCTGTCGGTGAGGAAGTCCAGCAGCCAGTTGCACAGGGAGGTTTTGAGACCCAGGGGCTCCAATTTGCATACCAGGTCCTGGGGGATGATCGTATTGAATGCTGAGCTGAAGTCCAGGGACAGCATCCGTACGTGGGTGTTCCTCTCCTCCAGGTGCTCCAGGCTCAGGTGGAGAGCAGTGGAGATGGCATCCTCAGTGGAGCGGTTTGGCTGGTATGCGAACTGGAACGGGTCGAATGATGGGGGGAGTATGGAAATGATGTGGTCCTTAACCACCCTCTTGAAGCACTTCATGATGGTGGATGTGAGTGCAACGGGGCTAAAGTCATTTAGGCATGTGATGGCTGGTTTCTTGGGCACTGGAATTATTGTGGCTGACTTGAAACACGGAGGGACGACAGCCTGGTTCAGTGAGGTGTTGAAGATGTCTGTGAGCACGTGGGCCAGCTGGTCTGCACATTCCTTGATCAGCCGTCCTGGAATGTTGTCAGGGCCTGCAGCTTTCCGTGCATTGACCTTCCTCAGGGCTCTCTGCACTGCAGTGGTTTCAAGCCTGAGTGCCTGTTCGTCGGGGTGGGGGGTAGCTTTCCTCGCAGGGTTGTTGTTCAGAGCTTCAAACCTTCCGAAGAAGTTATTTCGCTCATTGAGGAAGCCGATGTCATCCTGACAGGGTGTGGGTGTGGCTTTGTAGTCAGTGACAGTCTGGATGCCCTGCCACAGTTGTCTGGTGTTGCTGGGGTCCTGGAAGAAGCCTTGGACCTTCTGACTGTGGGCGCACTTTGCTACTCTGATGGCATGGTTCAGATCTGAGTGCCGTCGCATCACCAGATTTGAACGCAGCATTGCGCTCCCTCAGTCTTTCACGCACCTCCTTAGTCATCCAAGGTTTCTGGTTGGCCCGTGTGTTGATGGTCTTTGTGACTGTAACCCCCTCCATGCACCACTGTATGTAGCCCGACACAGATGCAGCGTATTCTCCCACATTGGTGTGTTGATTGTCTGTTGCAGCCTCTCTGAACATGCTCCATTCAGTGCGCTCAAAACAGTCTTGCAGTGCAGACATGGCTCCCTCAGGCCACACTCTCACCTTCTTCACAGCAGGCTTTTCTCTGGTGAGCAAGGGCTGGTAAGCAGGAATTAGCATAACAAAGAGGTGGTCTGAGGAGCCAAGGTGGGGGCGGGGGGCTGCTCTGAATGCCTTCTTGATGTTTGTGTAAACCAAGTCCAGTGTATTCCCCTCTAGTAGCAAAATCGACATGCTGGTAAAAATTCGGAAGCACAGTCTTCATGTTGGCCTGGTTAAAGTCCCCAGCAACAATAAAAACGCCCTCCGGGTGTGTGGATTGCATGTCGCTGATGGCACGGTAGAGAACACTCAGGGCTTGTTTACAGTTAGCGCTGGGTGGAATGTAAACAGCAACAATGATGACGCTGGTGAATTCCCGGGGGAGGTAGAAGCCCGTCCAGGCTAATAGCGGTGTCCGGGACAGAAGAGTTGAGCCACGTCTCGGTGAGAATGAGGATGCAGCAGTTTCTTGTCTCCCTTTTGGTGTTTAAGTCCAGCTTCAGGTAGTCCAGTTTGTTTTCCAGGGAGCGTGCGTTGGCGAGTAGGACTGATGGAAGTGGCGGTCGAAACGGGTTAGCTTTTAGCTTAGCTGTAAGTCCACCGTGACAGCTGCGCTTCTACTTCCTCTCGCACCTCCTCCGATGTCTCCGGGGGCGGCCTCTGCTGGGGGGAGACTCCGCTGCTCTGTAGGCCGCTGGATCTGACCGGCGTAGCAGACCAAGGTTGTGTAGAGCGATGATGACGTTTTTCCAAACAACTTTTTATATCAGGGCTTCAGGACACTTGGATCACTACGGACGAGCAGTATGGAGATATTTTGTGGTTTCAATTATGTGTTTTTGGACGTTTGAATCTGGGGCGCCATAAGCCTCCATTAGGTGGAGTTGTGTTGCTGCCTCCTCTCCCCTTGGATCTGTGTTGTGAAGACTCTAAAACTTCACCTGAGCCTCCCTTGGCATATGGGTGAGTAGATAATGGCTGAATTTTCATTTTTGGGTGCAGTATCCCTTTAAGACTTTCTCATGATATGTAGTGCAGATACTTAATGCCCCTCCCCCCTATAGCCTGCCAAATGTAAAGGTTAAATCAATACTTGGTTAAACGATGAACATGATAAACTGAAAGTGTCTACATCATAATGCAGCTACAGAGTCGCAGTACAGTGTAGCAGGAGTCACATTCCACTTACCATGTTACAAGAGAAGGAGAGTTGACCCACAAGGCAATGGCAGATGATTTTGCGTCAATACGAAAAGCAAAAGAGCCTATCTGACAACATTTCGTATTTGAACCCAGTTCTAATAGGGAACCTGATAACGTTAGTGAGGGACAAGGAGTTGATTACATGGCTTAGAAGTTTGAGGTGTGCAACTTTTTATCTAACATGTCACTGTGGCTGCTCCTGACTGTTAATCCTTCAATATTTTAAACTGCTGTGTTGTCAATAAATGTCTATTGTTTTGGAGACACATTTTTGATGAAGGATGTTGTGCTAATCTTACTGTCAAACACATTGTGTTTCCTGTGACAATTTCATAGTGAAAGTTACCTGTGTTTTGCCAGTTAAATGGTTTGAATGTGAAGCCGCAGCAGTAGGAAATGCTTGGTTTGCGTAAGCAAAAACTTAATACAGCACTCTACAGTTATTGAGCGTCATCTGACGGAAATCTTGTCTTGTAAAATGTCCGGTGTAAATGGTAACACCAGTGTTGTCACAGGTTGATTAACTGGTGGGAAAATGTGTACATCATGGCTCCCTACTCCATAGCATTAATGGTGAGAGACAACACCATCGTCTCAGGCCATGTGTTGGGGAATTTTTTTTAGAATTAGTGTAAATAAAAGCAATACAATGATTGTGAGAACCATGTTTATAAATAAGGCGCGCTCAAAAAAATGATTGCTCTCTTTTTCCCTGTTCCTTGTTTATCAACATGCTGTTCCTCTGCAGACCTGGCCACTGTGGTGGGCTACCTGGTGGTTAGCCGGCCATTCCTGAACCTGTCACACCCCCGTCACTTGCACAGCACACACTCTGAGCTGCTGGAGGTCAGAGAAATCACACACACACATACACATACACACAACCTCTAGTAAACCCAAGTAAGATAATGTAGATTCACATGGTTGATGGCAAAACAAAACTTTAACCTTAAAAATATAATTATCTGTTGAATGCATCACAGGGTTTGCTCCTTTGGAGTTTTGCTCTAAATGAAGCTGAGACATCAGTTTTGACTTTGGATGGAAATGTACTTAAGTTTGGCCTTGTGTCAATGCAGCACAAACTTGTCAAACCAGTCAGCACATACAGCTGAATCAGCACACAGCAGTCAGGTCCTTTTGGCGATAATAAATATGTCTTATACCAATGATGCAATTATAAAATGAAGAAACACCAGTGGCTCCCTGATAGAAGAACATATATTAAACAGTACAGCTTGCAGTACATGCTTTGTGGTTTAACTGGGGTTTAACTAATGTGTGACTTGCAGGACTACTACCAGAGCGGGAGGATGCTCCTGAGAATGTCCCAGGCTCTGGGCAGGATTGTACTGGCTGGCCGAGAGATGACCCGCCTGGCAGGGTAAGTGTTCCAATAAAATCATACAAAATGTGAATACGAAACTTATTTAACTTGAGCACAGTTTTTTTGTTTGTTTGTTTTTTTTAAATTATCATCTCTTTGTCAACTTGGGAGATAAACACATGGCAAAAGAAGGGATTTCAGTTAGTTGAAAGAGAGTATCAGTAGAAAACTGTGCTTCAAAATGTAGCTGTCATTCTTTAATTTTTTTATTCAACAAGCAATTTGTTGAATGTTGGCAGTATAGTGAAAGTGACAGAAAGGCAGAACTGACAGCACTTTATATCTTCATTTACTGCAAGCCATATAGTTATTGTGATACTCATTTCGTTTAGGTTTTGGATGGTTGAATATCGATGGACAGATGTGCTGTCTCCAGTAATTTGGTGGGAATTCCTCAGCTGAAGTGGTTCTCTTTCTGGGGGGAAAAAAAAAAAAAAAGATCTTGAGAGCATACATTAGTGTTTGGAAAGCACCCTTTTCCTTTTCTCCTGCCATTGCAACAACAGCTAAAGGCCGCTTTTTTTTTTAATGGCTTTACGGCATGTGAACAAAAACAACCAATCAGAGTCAAGATGTCTCTAATGCAGCTGTCAATCATGTCAATCATTGCTTGCAAACTTGGACCAAACTGTCAAACTAGGCAGTGCTGATCAAATATAAATCAAAACCATGTCATTGCATTGCCTTTTTCTCATCTCAAATGTTTTCAGAAATATAATTTAGTGAACTATTTAGCTGTAAAATAAGATAGTTTGTACGCCAACCACCATTGTTGGATACCGTTTAACAGAAGTACCAAGCACTCCCCACCCACTGGACCATCTTTCTCATTTTGAACACATTGAGGCCAGATATAGGCAATGCAGTCACAGAATCTTGACTGCTGCCTAGTTTGACAGTTTAACCAAAAATCACAGAGCGATTGACAGCTGTGTTCGAGACTTCTCAGCTCAAACTGGTAGTTGCTGACCCTGCTGCAGTCAGAATCTAGCATCTGTGATTAGAGGCAGTAGGGGAGAGGGAGGGACTCTTGTATGCTTTTGTGTATAAGCATTTCATCGTATATACTTTAAGGTAACCGGTAACTGGTAACAGGTAACAGGTAACCCTGTGTTCCCACAGGGTCCTGAAGGATTCTTATTAATGCATTGTTTAGACAAATATAATAATAATATTAAAGCTGCAAGCAGCGATGAACGGGCCCTCGCAGTCCACGCGCGTCGGGGCATGCTGCCGTTGGGGGGCGTGCACCTAGATGTCTTGTCAGCTGTAATAAATAAAAAAATAAAGGTTATCTCTTACTTACATTTCCAGTATACAGGTAGGCACCCAACCCACGTATGTATTTTTCCAAAAAGTAGAAGCTGAATACATGCCCAATAGTTCAAGGTCTTCTGACTCTTTAAAAGTTGACATGGTGTCTCTAGCTCAAAGTATGAGGGACAAGAAGAGGTTGAAAGCTGATGAGTTTTGAAGAGGATTTGAAAATTTTCCAATTTACTTCCATTCACACTAATTAGACTGCCACCAGAGCGCCACCTATTGGCTGATTTGCACCGAATTTTGCACAAACTCTCATCGGGCCATGGAACACAATTAGCAAAAGTGCTGTGGTAATCGGACTGTATTTGGTCAAGATATGAAAGACTGTCTGTTTTGAACACAATGTGCAGGAATTTGTTGTTTTATATTTTGGGCGTTTTTTGGACGATCAAAATTCTTTATAACTATATTCTGATAACTTTTTGTCAGGAGGGTTGACAGATGCTTCATGCAAAGTTTGGTGCAAAGCAGTCAAGTCACCTAGGAGGAGTTCGAAAAAGTACGTTTTTCATTTGTCGCGATTTAGCGAATGGAAAGTTACCACGAAAGTGGCCATGGCTTACACCACACAATTCAGCTGAATTCAGAGAACACGTAAATAGAAGGTTTAACAATGTGCGACATATTATGTGGGAGTTATTAGCCAAAAACGCTTTTGCATTGAAAATAGCGCCACCTCCTGGTCATTTTTGGTGTGTGAGTTACAGGGGCCAGTCTATACCACCCCTATCAATTTTATTTCCATGGGGAAGTGGTAACCTGAGTTTCATGTCATTCGGATACACCAATGTGGAGATATGCAGCACTTCCTGTTTAGAACGAAATCTGCAGGAAGTTGTTATTTAATAACTTGAGTATTGTTTGGACTATTGAAATTCTTTTAATAACTTTTTGTCGGGAGGGTCCACAGATGCTGTGTGCAAAGTTTCATGCCAATCGGTGAAATTGCCTGGGAGGAGTTCGAAAAAGTAGGTTTGCGACAATTTGGGGATTTGTGGGGGAAAAAAAAGGGTAGGCGTAAATGGGCGTGGCCTGTACCACTAGATTCAGCACAATTCACTGAACGCGTGGATATAAGGATTTTGAATGTGTGACAAAGTATATGGGAGTTATGAGCCAAAACACACTTCCCTTAATAATAGCGCCACCTAGTGGTGGAAATTCAGGAGTACAATAGATTTAAAATTTTTCGCCAGGTGTGACTTATATTCCAAGTTTGGTGAGTTTTGAAGTATGTTCAGGCAGTGAAATAATAATAATAATATTGACACCAGCAGTACAAAGGGAGATTTATAAATATTTGATATTTTAAAAAGTGTGTGTGTGTGTGTGTGTGTGTGTGTGAGAGAGAGAGAGTGCGAGTGTGAAAGGGAGTTTTAAACCTGAAACATCTTAAGGTTTGAATCTGTTCACATTAAAACAGCAGAGACAGAGGTCCTAAAAACAGCTTAAAAGTGGTGCTCTAATCGGAAACAATCAGGAACTGATTGTCTGAACTGTCTGAACTGTCAGACATGGTTAGACTGGATTTCACATAGAAGTACTGCCTGAAAAAGACATCCAGCGTCAAAAACTTTGAGTTTTATTGCTGAAATCTCTTCCCTATGAGCATCCCAAGACTCTGCTGAAGGTGAAAACGTGTCCTTTATGTGGATAAAGTAAAAAAAATAACTAAGAAACCACAGTTTTACAAGTCTCTACATTTGGGTTTTGCTCAAGATTGATGAATTATATTATGTTTGTTTGTGTGTTTGTTTTTTGTTTGTGTTGTTGTGTGTGTTTTTTTTTTTTCCAATTCACTGCAACTATTCAAAAACTGAAAAGGTTCAGATTTGAAAACTCAGCTTTGTCTGAAATAGGAAGTCAGAATAATAAAGTCTAGATGCTGAATTTGCATTCACACCAATAATAAAGATTTGGATCTCAAAAGTGATTGCTGAATCAGCATTCACAGGAGTAATTGCATTTCATGCTTCAAACGAGGCGTGCAAGGAGATGGCAGGAGAGAACAGACATGATGTGAGACATTCCTGCAGCTGTGACGGAGCAAGGAGGTGGAGCAGCCATATGCTGTGAAGGCTACATTTTCCGCTACAGTGAAACATGCTGCAAGTTAGCAAAGGAACAGTGAAATAATACACTCCCTTTTAAATGAGACAGAGATCTGTTCTGAAGAATTCAAATGTTCATCTAAGTTTTTGATTCATGTCTATTACAGATTCACAACGCGAATCACTGAACTGATGAAAGTCCTTAAGGAGCTGAATGCTGGCAAATATGAACGTACTATGGTCTCACAGCAGGAGAATGGTACACAACATTCATAATTGAAAAATATGTGGGAAATGAGTTTTCATCTCAAATTACTGGAGCTGTGCGGCCAAAAAGCTGAACTGATTTGTTTTTTCCATTCATATTACAATCAGATACTGCAGAGAAACTCCCACTGGTGCCTGGAAGTGGTCAAATTACCAACAGAGATAACATCATCAAGTAGGTCTCTTATTCTGCAGTTCAGTATGTACATCATGATACAGTGGTGGAAAAAAGTTTTCGGACACCCCATGCATTTGTGAAATATTGCATTAAGAATCACTCTTAGGTCTTCAAGTGCAATTTCTTTTAGTACAGTCACAGCCAAAATACTAAATAAATCCTAAAAAAGCCATTAAAAACTTAAAATTGATTGGTTCCATAAAAATACCTAAGAAATTTTGAGTATTGGGCCATTTTGGTACCAGTGATGAAGGTCGTTCTTTTTATTAAAAGACACAATTTTTGTTGCCAAGCTTCGTGTCTACATAAAGCCAGCACATTTGAAAGTTCTTCAGACACAAAAATGGCTAAAACAAGGAACCTAACGCAGGAAACACGCCTGAAGATAAAGATTCTCAGCCAGGAAGGGTACAGCTGCCGCCAGATAGCCAGGAAGTGCAGATGCAGTCCTTCAGCAGTTGGATACACTCTGCAGAAATACAGACGAACCAACAGCTTGGAAGACAAACCAAGATCTGGGCGTCCAAGGGTTTCTTCAGCAAGAAATGACCGCATCCTGATCCGCATGTGCAGGCAAAACTGCCGAATGACATCACAGGAGCTTCAGCAGCAGTGGTCAAACCAAACTGGTGTCCAGTGTTCCACCCGCACTGTACGTGGCCGACTTTTAGATCATGGCTTAAGGTCCTACAAGGCTCCATCAAGAAGCCCCTGATCAATGAGAGACAGAGGTTAGCCCAGTGTCGTTGGGCCCAGGCACACAAGAACTGGACAGCCAGGAATTGGAAGAAGATTTTGTGGTCAGATGAGTCCAGTTTCCAGCTTTATCTTCCTCTTACTAATGTGAGGGTACGCAGAAGGCCAGGCGAAGCATTATCTCCAGCATGTACAGTACCTACTGTCAAGCATGGTGGAGGCAGTACCATGGTTTGGGGATGCATGAGTGCTGCTGGTGTTGGTCATCTCACTGTCTGTGATGGCACATTGAACTCTACCAAGTATTGTACCATTCTCGAAACCCACGTGCTCCCTTCTGCGCGTGCACTGTTCCGTCGAGGTAAAAACTGGATGTTTCAACAAGATAATGCCCCTTGCCACACATCGAAGGCCAGTAGAGCTTGGCTGCAGGAGCACAGTATCCAGGTCTTAGAGTGGCCAGCTCAATCCCCGGACATGAGCTCCATTGAAAATCTGTGGTGGATTATCAAAAGGTCTGTTTCAAAGCATAAACCAAAGAATTTAGAAGAATTAAAAGCAGTAATTCAAGAAGAATGGGACAAGATTACCCCTCAACAGTGTGAAAGGCTCGTGGGGAACATGCCAGCCAGGATTAGAGCTCTACTACGTGCCAATGGCAGGACTACTAAATATAAATTTGATGATGTGATGGTGTATTTATTTTTTGTTCAGTTTTGAACACATTCTCTGTTATTTGTTGATTTTGATACCGACAATGTTGAGAACTGACATATTGAAACTGTCAAGAATTTAGTTTTGTTAGTTTTTCTTGTAAACAATAAACAAAAAAATATAATTTGTATTTGTTTGTATCTGTCTAATGCAGCCACACCTTTGGAAACACAAAAAAGATTTTTCCACAAATGTTTCATGATAATATTTGAGATTGTGTAAAATTTTAAGGGTGTCCGAAAACTTTTTTCCACCACTGTATTTTTTGTTCTTTTTGTGAGCCAAGCTTTAGACTAACATTTTTTTAATTTGCAGATTTGATCATACCCCCCTTGCAACACCCAATGGAGACATCTTGATCAGAGACCTCTCATTTGAGGTGAAGCTCACCACCATATCTCAACCACATAGGCTAACTTTGATTGACTGACTTAATGAACAAATTAATAAATTAGTTTGAAATGCTGTGTTGAATTTTGGTTTAGTGTTGTCGATCATAAAGACATATGCCTGATTTTCCACAAATTAGTTAAATTGAATGCGATCATTGTTGTTGTTTTTTTCATCCTTTGAAGGTGAGATCTGGCACCAATGTTCTTGTTTGTGGACCAAATGGCTGTGGAAAGAGCTCTCTCTTCAGAGTGCTCGGAGAGGTGAGAAACCTTCCAGTTAACGTTGGCTACTTGGAAAGCACAATTAATCAATTTGGTCTGTAATGTACATGTGTTTTACATTTGTTTTTTTCTTTGGTATATAAAGCAATCATATGTTGTTGTTTTTTTGTTTGTTTTGTTTTTAAAGTTGTGGCCTCTGTTTGGAGGACACCTGACAAAACCAGAGAGAGGGAAGCTCTTCTATGTTCCACAGGTAAAAATCATCTGTAAAGGTGTGTTCATACCGAACCTGTTTTTTTTTTTTTTTTTTTTTTTTTTGCTAGAGACGAGTTTACAGACAAAGTCAATGCAAATGGGCGATTGAGCGTATATTCGCCCGGGAGAAAAATCGCTCGGGCTCCGAGCAACAGAGCGAGAGAGCGAAATTTCGCTTGTCGCTTGAGATGAGAAATCCCATCTGGAGCTGTATTTCGCTGGGTCCTGTCGCTTGCAGCTCAACGCTGATTGGCTGCCGTAATCCCGGAATCCTGGGGGGGTGCTTGACTGTCATGACATGTCGGCTTCATTAAAAGTATAGCTGCAAATTAAAATCAACAATAGATATAAAAACACACAGACACAATGCATCTGTGATCAGTTCCCTGATTTAATTTTAACAATTTTTTCAGTCTTCGCCAATTTCACGGACAGCGCCAATGCATCTATCGCTGTAGCTCAGAGGCTCTGATGCCTGAGTCAGAGCATGTGAGCGGAGTTGGAGCTGGAGCTGCCTCAACTATAGGTTATTTGTAGGAAGAAAAATGGCTGCTGAAAAAACTGTCACTGTCAACTGCCTCCAAGCGCCGCAACAATCTGCCAGACCATCATATGTAGTTTCATTGTTAATGCTGCCCGTGTGCTCAGGAGCACACAATAAATGCATTTTTGAGTAATTTCCAAGAAGTTATGATAAAATAAAAAAAATATTAGAGACTATAGAATAGGACTGACAACCTCTCCAATGTCTCATGTCAATTAATTACCACTATTTGTCGGCTTTTTATAATGCCTTTTTTTTTGCTGCTGCGCTGCTGCTGCACTGTGTCTCCAGTTGAAAATGGTGATTTGCTAAATACATTCTACAATAATAAATTAGATTAACTTTTGGTCTATAATATTGTTGGCTATATTACGCATTTTAATGAAAAAAAAACTTAAGAATAAAAGAAATAAACACAGAAAAAATTAGTGGAAACTTTTTTTATTGATACTACTCCTCTCTGACAACACACACACACACACACACACACACACACACATTGAACACGCGATTGAATGAATGAATGAACATTGGAAGCGGTTCAGCCGCAGTCCCACCGGCTGGCGCGGTCACTGTTGAGATTACATTCGTTTTTTATTATTAACAATATGTTTTTTTTATCGACCGTATGAATGGTTTCATTTTCAAATACATATTTGGAAACAAAAATGTATGCTTTGGTGTACTTTTACAGTGTTTTGCAATATGTATAGCCTACCTGTATGTATCAAAATGTATAATTTTCAGCTGCTGCTGCGGCTAAACAGAGTTATTTGCATTATAAAAAAACGTTGTGGCGGTTCTAGGACAAGTGCACTTACATTGATCACTTCCATAAAATAAAAGAGAAATTGGAGAAGATTTGAAAAAATATTAAAATTAAATCAGGGAACTGATCACAGATGTATTGTCTCTGTGTGTTTTTACATCTATTGTTGCTTTTAATTTGCAGCTATACTTTTATTGAAGCTGACATGTCATGACAGTCAAGCACGAGTCTGTTGATTTCTGCCACATTGATGAGCGATTGCAACTGAGCGATGAAGCGATATCAAAGGGGTGAACCGAGCAACAGCGAAAAAAATAAAAAGTCCGGTGTGAACACTGCTTAAGCTGTGTTTCCTGTTCCACCACTAACAACTAAAAAGAATCACTCATTGCCAGCTATCTTCCAGCTCTAGCTTTTAGCAGCAACGTGGTCTATGCTCTTGCAAATTTAGACAGACAAAACTAAATTTCTTACAAACGATATATTTTGATACATTTTGAATTTCATATATATATATATATATATGTACAGTACAGGCCAAAAGTTTGGACACACCTTCTCATTCAATGCGTTTTCTTTATTTTCATGACTATTTACATTGTAGATTCTCACTGAAGGCATCAAAACTATGAATGAACACGTGGAGTTATGTACTTAACAAAAAAAGGTGAAATAACTGAAAACATGTTTTATATTCTAGTTTCTTCAAAATAGCCATCCTTTGCTCTGATTACTGCTTTGCACACTCTTGGCATTCTCTCGATGAGCTTCAAGAGGTAGTCACCTGAAATGGTTTCCACTTCACAGGTGTGCCTCATCAGGGTTAATTAGTGGAATTTCTTGCTTTATCAATGGGGTTGGGACCATCAGTTGTGTTGTGCAGAAGTCAGGTTAATACACAGCCGACAGCCCTATTGGACAACTGTTAAAATTCATATTATGGCAAGAACCAATCAGCTAACTAAAGAAAAACGAGTGGCCATCATTACTTTAAGAAATGAAGGTCAGTCAGTCTGGAAAATTGCAAAAACTTTCAATGTGTCCCCAAGTGGAGTCGCAAAAACCATCAAGCGCTACAACGAAACTGGCACACATGAGGACCGACCCAGGAAAGGAAGACCAAGAGTCACCTCTGCTTCTGAGGATAAGTTCATCCGAGTCACCAGCCTCAGAAATCGCAAGTTAACAGCAGGTCAGATCAGAGACCAGATGAATGCCACACAGAGTTCTAGCAGCAGACCCATCTCTAGAACAACTGTTAAGAGGAGACTACGCGAATCAGGCCTTCATGGTCAAATAGCTGCTAGGAAACCACTGCTAAGGAGAGGCAACAAGCAGAAGAGATTTGTTTGGGCCAAGAAACACAAGGAATGGACATTAGACCAGTGGAAATCTGTGCTTTGGTCTGATGAGTCCAAATTTGAGATCTTTGGTTCCAACCGCCGTGTCTTTGTGAGACGCAGAAAAGGTGAACGGATGGATTCCACATGCCTGGTTCCCACTGTGAAGCATGGAGGAGGAGGTGTGATGGTGTGGGGGTGTTTTGCTGGTGACACTGTTGGGGATTTATTCAAAATTGAAGGCACACTGAACCAGCATGGCTACCACAGCATCCTGCAGCGACATGCCATCCCATCCGGTTTGCCTTTAGTTGGACGATCGTTTATTTTTCAACAGGACAATGACCCCAAACACACCTCCAGGCTGTGTAAGGGCTATTTGACCAAGAAGGAGAGTGATGGAGTGCTGCGGCAGATGACCTGGCCTCCACAGTCACCGGACCTGAACCCAATCGAGATGGTTTGGGGTGAGCTGGACCGCAGAGTGAAGGCAAAGGGGCCAACAAGTGCTAAACACCTCTGGGAACTCCTTCAAGACTGTTGGAAAACCATTTCAGGTGACTACCTCTTGAAGCTCATGGAGAGAATGCCAAGAGTGTGCAAAGCAGTAATCAGAGCAAAGGGTGGCTATTTTGAAGAAACTAGAATATAAAACATGTTTTCAGTTATTTCACCTTTTTTGTTAAGTACATAACTCCACATGTGTTCATTCATAGTTTTGATGCCTTCAGTGAGAATCTACAATGTAAATAGTCATGAAAATAAAGAAAATGCATTGAATGAGAAGGTGTGTCCAAACTTTTGGCCTGTACTGTATATATATATATATATATATATATATATATATATATATATATATATGTATATGTATGTATGTATATATATGTATATATATATATATATATGTATATATATATACACATACATATACACATACATATATATATATATATATATATATATATATATATATGCAATATGCAATATTGTAATATGCAATATGAATATGTATCAGTGGTGGCTCCTGGCCTTTCAATCAGGGGAAGCTCACTTTAAGTTTACATCATAAAATTTGTCAGATTGTAGCCAGGCAGTAACTTAATTAAGTAACATTTATTTGAAGCCATTTTTCAACCACACTTATGCCATAGAATGACAGCAAAACACACCCCAAAGATTTTCAGATGGGTTTAACAGTGAAAATGAGCTATATGGCTTATGGAATTAATGGAACTCCAGATGGCATTCTGAAAGGAGATTCCAATCGCAAATATCTGCATGGGACTGGGCTCAAAATGTGACGACGCCGGTGTGTATTTCCAAAGGGCTGTCAGTCACAAAGGGGTTCAGCCTTTTAGACAATTCCTCGAATCATGATGCATACACCAAGTGTCCTCTCCGGCCTTCTGCTCCATTATGTCCCAGGGAAGCTGAGCCCCCCTGGAAGTGACGATTTTGTCACATTTATCCAATGACCGTCTTGCTTTGCTGCATGAAAAAAACCTGCTCAGCGCTGTCTCATAGGAATGCTTGGAGTCTCCGCGTCCACCGTGTATGACACGGAGGTCGCGTTTGAAAACTGGTGATAAACAGCTGACATTTGAACATCATAGTCATGATATGACACACATCCTAATGCATGTTTAATGCAATGTAAATTCTTGTTTTGATGTAAATTTAATAGTGCATATTTGACAATTTCTTCTATAAAATTTTAGGGGAAGTTCAGCCTCCCTTGTTGTCTCAGAGCAATAGTCCCTGGTTTATGGTATACTTGTACTGGATGTTTAGAGGCAGTATCTCTCACAGTGTTGTTCAAACATGCTCACTTCATCGACTGCAATGTTAAACTGCACTGTTAAAATTGAAGGAGTTGATGAAACCTGTTGTTTGTCCAGAGACCCTACATGACTTTGGGTTCTCTGAGGGACCAAGTCATTTACCCTGACACCCATGAAGAGCAGAGGAGGAAAGGCATCTCTGATCAGGTGGGACACAACACACTCCACAATCACTTTCCATTGTGTGTGTGTTTCGAATTTACATGCATCATCTCGTCTGTGTGTCCCAGGTATTGAAGGAGTACCTGGACAACGTTCAACTGGGTCATATCCTGGACAGGGAGGGCAACTGGGACTCAGTTCAGGACTGGATGGATGTCCTCAGTGGAGGAGAGAAGCAGAGGATGGCTGTAAGGACTCACTAACTTAACAGGCTGTACAGGACACATGACACAGTGTTTGAGTGGCATACTTAAAAACACAAGGCAAACTATCCATCCATCCTTTTTCTAAATTGATTGTCCTGCTCAGGGCCCATCCCAGTTCATACTTGTACTGACAACTAACGTGAAGTTACTTATTCACTGAACTCTCATGTCTTAAGTCTATGTGAGGAAACCTACACAGTCATGCAGAGAGCACGCAAACTCCACAGAGTAAGTTTAAAATTGAATGCAGCTGGCCTATTTAAAGGCAGGAGCTTATTGCTATGAGAGGACGTGTGACCCACTGAGTCACTGTAAAATATGTTTGTATATTTGAAACAAACCTTAAAGCTATAGTGCGTAACTTCTGTCGCCTCCCAGCGGATAAAGCGTTACTACAACAAATAAGCCGGCACTTCCATGTACACAGAGTAACACTCTGTACACAGAGTAACACTCGCCACACAACGTGTACACAAAGTAACACTCGCTGCACGCCGTGTACACAACGCTACACAACGTGGCGAACACCAGGCTGCTAACATTACATTACATTCATAGCACCATTTCCAAGAAAACAATAAAGTACTAGGTCCAGTACATGTAACAGCAACACATACTACTCATAATATAATTATAAACCAAGTCACTTACTTATCCAACAGCAGCAAGGCAACATCTGTGTCTCCCATCAGCCCAATTTCTTCCTTCAGGGCTCTCCACCTAGGAAAAGCGACCCCAATACAAATCCTTGTTTGCCTTCTCCGTCGGTCACTTTCCTTCTTTGCTAATAGACCTTCAGCCGAACATCCAGGCTTTTTCTTTGTGGTAAGATCCACTTCTGAACCGTGTCTCGGCCGCTTCTTTGTTTCTTTCTCTTTCTACCTGCGCTCTACCTCTTGCTATAAGACTCTCCACTCTTCCTCCCCCTCCCTTCTTGTTGTGAGGAAGCATTTCCTGTGCGCCATCGCGGGAATGTCGCCGGTCTACACGCATACTAAAAATGATATATATATTGAAAAATACCGCGAGATGTCAGGGTAGCTGAACAGCTTAATCAGCATTGTGTCATCTCCTCTAGTAGTGGCTTGGGTGAAACGTGCATTTACGGACACGTAGAAGTTACGCACTATAGCTTTAAACCTAAGACAAAAGGCCTTCTAGAGCTGTAAGTTTAAAGACACGTTTTTAATATTTTTTAGTCTTTCCTAATAGAGAGGAAAGGCAGGCCGAGTCACTACGAAACCATTGATCCATTGTCTTGTTGAACCAAGGGCTGTTTTCATGGCTCTGTGCTGGCAACAGCTATGGCCAATGGCATTACATTTACAAGTTGTATGTCCATTTGTCCGCCCATACATCCAATTCTCATGAACACATTATCTCAAGAATGCCTTGAGACTCAATGGTGAACTGATTAGATTTTGATGGTCAGAGGTCCCTGTGACCTTGCATCCATCTAATTCTCATGAATGCAATATCTCAAAAAGTCCTTGAGGGAGTTTTGTCAACTTAGGCACAAATGTTCACCTGGACTAAAATGAATAAATAGTTTATTCATATAAACTGAATTTGATGGTCAAAGGTCAAAGGCCAAGGTTACTGTAACCTCGTAAAACATGTTTTTGGCTATAACGCAAGAATTCATATGCTAATTATGACGACATTTCACACAAATTTCTGTCACACTTTCAATTGCTGTTAAACACTTTTCTGGACTTTTTTCAACATCATATCTCAGGATCAGAGGAGGAGACGTGTCAGATACTGAAATGGTGACACTAATCTTGAGTGTCCACCTTGAAACTGTCCTGATTGTATAGATCGTCTGTGCAGGGCAGAAGATGTGTGTGAAGCATCCATGTTTTCACAGATATGGATGTAAACTGTAACTGCAACTTGACGGGTTCATGGAGGCATACAACCATGAAGTGGTAATTCTAGTTCTAATCATCATGTTAAAGTAACAGTATGTGGTAGGTAAATCCTATCAAAACAAAAGACCTGTTTCAGTCAAAGGAGGAAGAACATGGTAAATAACACTGTGAACCATCATTTAATCTGATGGTCAAAAGTCACAATACCTATGGCCTATCATCCAGTTTAAGAAGAATAAATCATATGAGCTCTTTAATCTGTCAGCACAGAGAAAATCTGGAGTTTACGGTTAAGCTGTATTCATGGCATTTTGCACTATATATTTGGCAATGATGCTGGTGTTTCTGTTTCTGTATGTAGATGGCCAGACTGTTCTACCACAAGCCCCAGTTTGCCATTCTGGATGAGTGCACCAGTGCAGTGAGTGTAGATGTTGAGGATTACATCTACAGCCATTGCAGGACGGTACGACCCAAAAACACATCATACACACAAATGCAGTACATTTCTGAGAAACAAGGTTCACATCTGATCTCAGCTGGGAAAAAAACACACCATCTTTAAAATCGCCATGGTAGTCTATGGCTAAAGCAGCTCAGTACATCATCTGGCAATTAACATGTCAGTCATGTCTTACAGGACTGCCACGGGTCTGGAAACTACTTGAAAGTGCTTGGATTTAGCCTCTCTGAGTCTGAGCGTCATCTCAAAATTCACCTATGATACCATTTTCTTATACATCTGGAGCACTGGGCGTGGCGTGATACACACTCTTTCTATCTTTCACTCTCCACATCGGCTACAAGCATAGACTGATTTCCTGAATGCTGCGGTGTGGCTGTTGTGCTGCCTTGTAGTCGATGCAAGCTCAAATATACAGCTGGTTTTGCTGGGCCTAAAAACCGATTGTACTGATATACAAATTAGCACATACTTACTGAAACATTGCCTGATTTGCACAATTTAATGATGAAAATATACACAAAAGTCTGCTTTAGTCCATGTAATTTAATGTCGTCATCCACCCATGTCTGCGAGCAGCCCATTTTTGTGATTGTGCAGACTGTATGTATAGTAAGCGCACCTACCATGCATGCTCCTGTCCCTTGTTTCACACAGCCGCTGCACAGCGGTAAAGGTACCTCCAAGTTGGATGATTGACAGACATTTGCTTTGGACCCAGCAGTGTCAGTTAGTTTCAGTTTCACCCGACGTTGGCAGTAGGAGGACGGCACACTCACCTCCCAGCCCTCCTGTTTGCTGGGGGCTGAAGTGAACCCTCAATTGTCCTATGACTAGAACTGCATCCGCTTGACTGCAGCTGTCCACAGATGTTCGGTAGGGAAAGTGTGTCTGAGCCTTTAGTCTCACATCTGTAGTCAGTTGATTTAAATTTTGTTCAAAGGGTTTTACTGGCAAGAAAGTTTCAAGAAAAATGTTGCCAAAACATCAAAATACAATTTGTCCAAATAGTACACATTAATATTAACGTGAACAGTAAATACATTATGGGCCAATTTCACAGACAAGACGTAAGCCTAGTGCCAGACTACAAAGCTCATTTAAGCTCTCTTATCCTAAAGGGACTTGCGCAGACATATCTTAAAATAGTTGTAGATTTAGCCTGTTCTGGGTTAGTAAGTAAGCCAGTTGCAAGAGGGAGGATCAGAGCTTCTCTGGGACTAAATTGAAGCTTAAATTAATCATCAAAGGAGGCAGGTTTAACCTCTGCTTAACAATGTTTGTGAGACAGCACAGACTGTATGGATTACCAACATGCAATACAGAGGCCAGCCAGAGGAGTACTTGGTTTACCAAGGTTTATGGATTGAATTACTTTGAAGATGATGCTTTCACATTGTAGCACTTCAGATAGATGAGATGCACTTAAATGGAATGTCTTTATTATGGCTTATTTTTGCTTTAACGGTTTATGTTGTATAAAATTAAAATAGTGTGCAAAATTAAATGTAACTAAACCAAGTCTGGTTTAAAATGTAGCTTTTGGTGATTAAAATACTCACATTCATGAATATCCAAATGACAAAACATTTCTTTTTTACAAATCATATTGTTAATTGTGGCTGGTATTCACTATCGTCTCATTACTGTATTATTTTGCGTCATAGCTCTCCTCGCCAACTTCATTTCCAATTCATCCTGTAGAATTCTCATTTTCATTTCATGTTCTTTCTTCAGATATTCTGTTTTATGGTTATGAAATCCTCTGGCTAACTTTTCATCCATGGTCATCTTTTCTGTTCTCTGCTGAAAGGTGGTGGCACTCATGGATGGTGTAGTAGATGTGGAGGGGGGGGTACACACTCACTGAGCACGGACTCCTCCAACCTGTTTAGATTTCTTTCCTTTGAAAAAAAGAACACTGATAAAAGCACAAATGAATTGCTATGGTCCATAAAACAAAATCAGAATAAAAATTGTCACACAGTGGAATATGGTGTATTTACCAAAGGAAGTAACCAATTTAATAGTCTGAGTGGGCGGAAGTTCGCTGCATAGATCAGCCTCTCATTGGATGGAACGAGCCCTACCACCTCCGGTTGTCATAGTTGACAAACGTCCTTTACTAAATTTTGCGGTGTTTGATCTTGCGGGGATGTAGCCATTTTCCTGCCATGGTTCGCGTCCTGTAGGCGATATTTTTGTGGGCATGTTACAAAACCTGTTTCCCCCCGGCAATATTTTTGCAAGTGCACCGCTGCTGTGGCACCGCCAAGAACAATTGTGATTGGTTGAATAAAAAAAAAAAAAAAAGCCGGGGCATTTTTTTTCTCCAATCTTAAAGTGAGAGTCAGCACAGCCAGACCTTTCTTTTCTTGAGAAAGGTCTCGTGAGCGAGACTACCAGTTTAATGTCTTAACTGTAATTTGTGCCCAGGTCTTCATCTAAACTGTCCAAATCATTGTTTGGTATATCATACAGAGGTTGCTCTATTGTTCAGGACAGCAAGTCACTCAATTCATCAGTCTTTTTTTTTTTTTTTTTTTTTTTTTTCTCAGAGGCCCACCACCAGTTGTAAATAGCTCTCTTCTATAAAGCCAGTGTAAGGTTTTTCCACAGTCTATAAAGGCAGATATCACTCAATAGATGCAATATAAAAAATATGAGTGTAAGAAATATGAAATAGCTCAGTAGAACGCCCCATAGCAACAGACTCGCCCATGGTTTCGTCCTACCACCGCCATATTGGACTGTCAGCAGACCGCAGCAGACCCGCTTGCATACAAAAACACACAGACAAACCGAAGTGTATCGCTATTAATTATGCTTACAATGCTACTCACCTCTTGATAGCTTGGTCACAGCTGCTTTTTCACGTTTTTGTAAAGCAAAATATAGACTTTAAAAAAACAAAACGAAGAAAAACGGATGGCATCTCTACATATTACATCCACTTATGAGAAGATTAACTTAATTACTCCTTCAAAGTCACCCCATAAGCCAATCTACCAAAAAAAAATCAATATTTTAACTAGAAACACATTAATGGCGACGTCACATAGTCAGGAATAAAGATTTATTTACAGTTTGTACAATAAGGGGACAGTAATAATAATAATAATAATAATATATAGGCTATTTTAATATGATATATTTTAATGCTAAAGCAGTAATCATATTGTGGATGACACAATCGGTTAACACATGCGCCGAAAGGAAACTGGCTTCGCTCCTCGGCGCTTCGAGGCTATTCACAGCGCTTCCGCGGGCGGTGTGGCCCTGGCGTAAGGCCTACTCCTGGCTTAATCTAAGTTCTGTGTGTGTGTGTGTGTGTGTGTGTGCGTGCGCGCAGCCTCTGTAAAATTTAAATACTTGTTTTTATTTTAGTCTAGCAGATTACTCACTACACTGAAAACATATCAACATCACCACATAGGTAATGAGTCCCCAGGACCCACAGTTGGATATTTGAGTTAGTTCCAGAGAAATTCAGCAGGTCCCCTGTTAAATCTGTGGTTTTTGATATGTAGAGTTAAACTTTTGTTTGATGTTTCATGGTTATAATCATGTATGTTGAAAACGTATCTGAAAATTAAATATGAAATCCTAAAACTGAAAACTCTACAATATCCGAGTACAATTTAAAAAACTACAGATTTTATATGTATCTCGATACACAGTCTATGTACAAAACATTATATTAATGTCATTATACTAATTGTACTAATGTCTAACTGGAGTTGAGTATAGAGAGCACCAAAGTCATCTACTTGGTATCAAGTAGGGCCAAATCCAATGTGATATGATAGTGATATTTTTTAAATAAGCTGCTGTTATTAAGTTTAATAGTACAACATTTTGTGAAATATGCTTGTTCTCTATCTTTCTGGGATGAGTTTTTATGTTTTTTTTTTCACTTATTGAGACTGTAAACAAAATGTGATCTCATCATCTTGCGCAAGATCTATGATAGTTATGGTAGGAAAATGGTGGCAGCTGGTGAAAATCTTTTCCTTAAAGGGATAGTGCACCCAAAAATGAAAATTCAGCCATTATCTACTCACCCATATGCTGATGGAGGCTCAGGTGAAGATTTAGAGTCCTCACATCACTTGCGGAGATCCAAGGGGAGAGGAGGTAGCAACACAACTCCACCTAATGGATGCTTACAGCACCCCAGATTCAAACGTCCAAAAACACATAATTGAAACCACAAAATATCTCCATACTGCTCGTCCGTAGTGATCCAAGTGTCCTGAAGCCCCAACATAAAGTTGTTTGGAAAAACGTCATTTGTTTTTAGCCTCATTGTAGCCTGTAGCTTTGGCATAACCACTGTAGTTATAAAGTCGAGCATGGACATTGATATTGTGAGATTTATAAGTTAGCATGGCGAAGTTACTCAGTGGATGTAGGTGAAAACATGCTCGACTCAGTCCATAGCACGTAAAGCTCCTCCCCCGCTGCTTCACAGAGTGCTGTACACCTGTTTGAAGTGTATTAATATTGAACGTATCACTTGTCCAAACTGCACCAACTTGACTGCACGTCCTTTTGCCCCCAGCATTACACCCATCAAGCGTGAAAAAGATTGGATGAATGGTTCTCTAGACATATGAAGAGCACAAAGACAGACACAGACAAGACAGACATTCCTTGCTTTTTAGTAGAATAGTCCATGTTATTGTTGTGCACAGAACGACCTGGTGGTACATAAACAGTGTCATGTTAAGAGGCCAGTTGAGGCTCCACTGTTTTTAAGTCTATGTTAATGATCATTCAGATGCGTCAGGATTAATGCAGTAATAATTAACTGATGCTGTAGTGAGTCACATCCTGTAGATGTGGGTATTTTTAGAAAGCTTTCTACTTTGGTTAATTGTTATAAAGCCTTGTGTGTTGTTTGATTCACAGGTGGGCATCACCTTGTTCACAGTGTCCCACAGAAAGTCTCTGTGGAAGCACCACGAGGTAAGGATGAATGTCTTCCATGTTCTTATGATTTCAAATGACATCCTCAGGTTCTCACAGCCACCTTTACTGTTCTTTCACTTCATTCTCTTGTTTTTGTTGCCAAAGTTTCCTTCTGGGAGAGGTTTTAGCTTGTGGTTTTAAGTGTAGGTACCTGTCTGATTCACTCTTACTACTTTGTCTCATACGGCAAATGATCATCAGATACTAATACAAAGTTACAACAGGGCTGCCTCCTAAATGTCTGTTTTTCAAATTATCAGTAGCATAAATGGCAGTCTGTTTCACAAAATTATAGAAACTGTTGGGTTTATATAATTTTGATGTGAGACACTGAGTATGTTTACATGCACAGTAAGTGGAGCTACAGTTACAGCTTGACAAGGCCATTTGATTGAACGACTGTCCTTGTCCCAGTATACAAGCATAGGACGGGAATCAATTTATTGAACAAAGTATGTCCGACTGTACTTTGATAAGTGGCGATATGCCCCCTTTCAGCTTGTTAGTATTGGACCTTTTTCCGGTTGACCTATTACGTCACAGACCAAACAACTGACAAACAAGTTAGCCATGGTTAGCTAATGGCAAACTGGTACCATGGTGGACAACTTTACAGTTATGTACATTGCGTCCATCCAAAAAAGCACAGCTCTGGATGTAGCTTACTCCACGTTGTTACCGGCTTCTTTTTCGTCTGTTACGCATTTAATGCTATTCGACTGTGGAGCATGCGCAGAGGGCCTCAGTCAGTTTGGGTCCGATTGACTGTATACATGCAGGAGTAATTTGACTCCCAGTCACATAACCTGGGTGTGTTAGGCCAACTTTAAGAAATCCATGTCATGTAAACGTACATGTAAACGATTGTTGCACAATCAGACAAGCCCTTCATTTAAAGCATGATGAAGCTTTAACTTTAGTGTAAGAGAGAAAGATGATTAGATATTTTGTAGACAGCTGTTTCTTGGTCCACATTTTTGTGTGTTTCAATGTTCTCAGCTCCCTTTCTGAAAGTATGAAAGGTTGGCCCAGTTCCACTGTTTTCATGCTTTTGTATACAGTGGCGGTTCTAGCCTAAATGTCGCCCTGGGCAAAAAAAAAAAACAGCATTAGGCAATAACTACAAGGTTTTATTATTTGGCCTCTGAACTGAGAACCACAGGCAGTGTTTCACCTACATTACATTAGGGGGGGTGCCCAGCAGCGCAGCACAGCACTGAACACACAGTCAGTTGGAGCGGAGCCTGTGTTGTGTTCAAGCGTTGTCACTTGCTGCTCCTGCAGCACTTGCTGCTCCTGCCCCCCCTCCCAGCCAGCAATAGCTGTGGCCAGAGAAATTATGTTTATGGGTTGTCCGTCTGTCTGTCACATTCTTGTGAATGCGGTGTCTCAAAGACACCTTGAGGAGATTTCTTCAAATTTTGCACAAAGCAGGTTTTTGGCCATAACTCAAAGATTCAGATGCGTATTATGACAAATTTCACACAAATGAGAAAAAGTGCCATGCCCAGCAGCTTTTTTCAGAGCCCTCTGTGTGAAGCGTTTTAGGTTGAAAATCTCTGGACTTTTCAGAAAGAGGCAGGTGACATCACTGCCGCATCTTTAGCAAGGCTGCTGTCTACTGTCACAGCAAAGACAGAAAAGCTTGTTTTTGGGAGCAAACTGGCTTTGACACTTGCTGTTGTGGGTGAGTGCTTTTATCACCATTCACTTTGTAATCTTGAAGTTGACTGGGTAGTCAACTCTCCATTAATGCAGCGTTATGTTAACCACATGGCTAATGTTAATGTCAAGAAAATCCACAAACAGCACATCATTAAAAAAAGACATGAGTGGCACCAATGCTTTTTTTATGAAGTGCTCCCCAGTACCCTGCCAGCGCTTTTCTGCTGAAGGAAAACATTAGGTGGACACAGGTTGTAATAGGCTAAATGATCAAGTTATGGTATTTTTCACCTTTACAGTGACATCATAATGTTTTGCAGAATCACTTTTCTGGGCCTTACTCAACATCGTATCTCAGGAACAGAATGGGAGACATTTGGTCAGATACTGAATTGGTGACACTAACCTTGGGTGTCCACCTTGAAACTGTGATATTAAAATAGATCTTCTGTGCTGTTGGGGGGAAGATGTGTGTGAAGCATCCATGTTTTCACAGACATGGATGTAAACTGTAATTGCAACTTGACGGGTTTGCAGAAACATACAATCATAGGGCAGTAATTAGGGACCGAGCCTAGAGGCAGAGGACTGCTCAAGGAGCAGTCCTCGCCGAAGGCGAGGGCCCTCTTGTTTTTGCTGCGTGCGTTTATAAGTGACCGGGCCCAACAGTAGTGGACTACTCACAAAGAAGTCCTCGCCAAAGGCGAGGACCCTCCCTATAGTTTTTGCCGCATTTTTTCTCACTGACCAGTCCTCGCCGAAGGCGAGGACACTATTGTTTTTGCTGTGTTTATTATTAGGGACCTCGGCTGAAGGGCGAGGACCCTCTTGTTCTTGTAGTGTTTATTATTATTAGGGACCGAGCCCTAAGGCAGAGGACTGCTCACAGAGCAGTCCTCGCTGTTTTTGGTGCGTTTATTAGGGACCGAGCCTAGAGGCAGAGGACTGCTCAAGGAGCAGTCCTCGCCGAAGGCGAGGACCCTCCCTATAGTTTTTGCCGCATTTTTTCTCACTGACCCTATTGTCAGGACGCTATTGTTTTTGCTCCGTTTATTATTATTATTATTATTAGGGACCGAGCCTAGAGGCAGAGGACTGCTCAAGGAGCAGTCCTCGCCAAAGGCGAGGACCCTCTTGTTTTTGCTGCGTGCGTTTATAAGTGACCGGGCCCAACAGTAGTGGACTACTCACAAAGAAGTCCTCGCCAAAGGCGAGGACCCTCCCTATAGTTTTTGCCGCATTTTTTCTCACTGACCAGTCCTCGCCAAAGGCGAGGACACTATTGTTTTTGCTGTGTTTATTATTATTATTATTATTATTATTATTCTTTATTCTTTATTCTTTCTTCCGCCGCCTCTTTGAACTGGAATTTGACCCCCTAAACATGCTCAAAAACTCACCAAAATTGGCACGCACATCAGAACCGGTGAAAAATTTTATAAAATGGTGACATTAACCCCTAAAGTGCCAAAATGGGCTCTCTAGCGCCACCTAGGCACATAAAAATGACCGCCACGGCCTGTAGGAACGTCGTAGAAACATGAAACCAAAAGTGGCGTGTTCGTCTCATCAAGACCTAAAAATCACGCGCTGACACCCCTGACCTAAATCCAACAGGAAGTGACGTATTTGCCCTTTCAAAGTAAGATTTTGCCTTAAAACTGCCTTTCCTAAAAAATCATCTTCTCATACAGCGTTTATCCTATCGACTTCAAACTTGCACAGATTACAGATCAACTCCTTCTAATCAAAAGTTGTGCGTAACTTTTCATTACTCGCTGCGTTTGGATTTTGTGGCCTCCATAAGGTGAGATGTCAGAAAACGCCCTGACGATCTTCCAAAGCTGTCCCATAGGAAATGAATAGCAGCAGGGGGGAGAAAGAGACCAATCTTCGGGCTTTTTCTAGCATTTACAGCGTCTCCATACTTTGTGCTACAGACTCCATTCCAACTCTCAAATGTTGCCACAGGTCTCATCTATTCACTCATGTTTTCATCTTTTTCATATCTTTTATCGTTTTTGATCCGTGCCTCTCAAAGTACCATGAGCAAAAGTGGAGAAATTCTCAGTTTACAATGGGTGTGTATTGCACGGAATGCTGTGAGCTAGAGTGGAGAGGGCTCTAAAAATCGTCTAAAACTTTTGTCTTCAACTCGCTGCCATGGCCACAATTTTCACTGTACAGACACAATTTATACCACAAAACGTAGGAAAATTTGTCCTGCTCGCAGATATGTTGACATGGAATCTCTCACACGTACACATTATTGCTGAGTGGCTCCAAAGCGAAGGGAGCGCCGATTTTTTTCTCATTCACTCCCATGTAAACTCAGAGGAGAAATTTCTGGAAACAGCTTAGGTGCAACACATTTTAAACTCGCTCCCCTGACCACATTTTTGACTGTAGAAATATAAAACGCGGCACGTGCGTTCACGAGAAGTGGCTGTCTCTCACAATCACTTTATTTTCTTGATTGGACCAACGGTTTGGGTATGGGAAGGACTTGTTTGAGGAGTTAAAACCCATTATAAACAGCCTTTGGTGAGCTGCTCTCCTGAGCTGTCTGTGTGTGCCACAGGTGCTGACAAGTCATTAATCGCCATGACAACGGCTGCACACACACACACACACACACACACACACACACACACACACACAGCCACACAGCTCTCTCTGTCTGTCTCACAATCTTTAAAGGACAGATTACAGCAGCAGAAACTTCATTTGAAACAGCAAATACACATTATTAACCCCTACAGTGCCAAAATGGGCTCTCTAACGCCACCTAGACGCACTAAAATGGCCACTACAGCCCGTAGGAATGTCGTATCAAGATCAAACCAAAACTGGTGTGTTTGACTTACAAATCACGCATTGACACCCATGACCTGATTCCAACAGGAAGTGAGCTATTTGACCTTTCAAAGTAAGATTTCGCCTCAAACGTGGTCTCAAGAAAACACATCTCCTCCTACACCGTTTATTTTATCAGTTTTAAAGATGCACACATGCCACCTCAACTGCTACTAAACAGATCTTCTGTATAACTTTATCTCTCTCATCATCACATTATTTTCATGATTGGACCAACAGTTTGGACCAACATTTATACAGTAGATTTATTTTGTTTTGTGTTGTTTTTGTCGTCTCTTCCTCAAAATAAAGGAAGAGGAATCTGATGGGAAGAAATTTGCTCATCTAATTTGCATAATGTGACATCACTTGTACATACCTACAGCTACAGAAAGCATTCAAACATCAACACGTTCAGCTCTGTAAGGATTTTCTGATGTTTGTGGCAATATGTTTGATATTTCTAAATAATTCACAGTAACGACATAAGCTGGGGGCGGAAACGGGCGCGAATGCGAGGTCCCGCCAAACGCTGCTTGCAGCTTTAATTCTAGTTTATCTTTTAAATGTTCTTTTATATATAACATTTTTATCCACTTACACTTGAGTAGACACACTCTATAGGGACTATGACTAAACATTTCAATGTGTGGAATAATTGTGTGTGTGACAAATAAAATATTTCCAAATTTCTCTTTCTGTTGTAAGTCACACAGCCCTACAGATTTCTGTCCATCAATAGATTTTTGTTTCACCTAGTTTGTAATTTTTAGAACCCTGTGTCCTGTAGATGTCCTCTTTCTTACTGACTTTGTATTTTTCATGTTTTCTTCTCTGTCATGAAGTATTATCTCCACATGGATGGGAGAGGGAACTACGAGTTCAAGCCCATCACGGAGGAAACTGTGGAGTTTGGCTCATAAGTGACTGCTGATGTCAGCCCCAGATGCACTGCTCTGATGAAACCAGTCCACTAATTCTTTGCACTCGAGACAAGTTAGAGCTAAAAATAGAAAATAATGTTTTAAATCATTTGTTTCCTTGTTATTTAAATCATCACTATAGTCCTGTCTAATCATTTATTTGTTCAGTGTGATTATGAAGAATTTGTAATTTATGTTGCCAACTTCTAGGTTGTGTTTTACACAAGACATGTTTGAGTACAAGTGGAAACATACTATACTGTTGTAATCATCTCTGCACGTGCGCTCATTTCTCACAACAGTGACAGAGGTGAACCTGTAGAGATAAGCTAGATACCACAGTGGTCTCAGAGGAACAAGTATGCATGCATGACAGTCCCTCCGCAGCTGACAGAAGGCTGAAAGAGGCAGGTGATCACTGTAAGGCCTGTTTGGTGATATCTGAACATAACATATTAAATTTGGGCTCTGTCTTTCTTTTGGACTGTTATCTTTAGGGGCCATGCACATGCTGCGTCTTTATCTGAGGTCGGATGCCGGGTGCTGCTCTTGGGCCTACTTTGCGCCTGTGTGGAGGCAGGTTGTCTCTGAGGTTGCTAAGCAACCATGAAAATCAGCCAGCTTACCTGAAATCTTGAGTGCAGAGCTGATCTTCCAGGCATTGCTTTTTTAAGTGTGTAGGCCTAAAATATTGTCAGTGGGACAGATATTAAGCTCTGGGTAGTCCTGCACTAAAATGATCAACTACTATTTCACATATACCACAGACTGATAGAATAGAAGAAGAAAAAGATATCTGCTGGTTGTGATTGGATGTTCCTTGTCACATGACAGGTGGTGCACACTGCTGTGTTCAAGAAGTTTAGCTGTGTCTATATCGGGAAGCTGCCATCATGCCCTGCAAAACTGGCACAAGGGACAGCTTGCACGTCACAATCACAGACTGTATATAAAGGCGGATGATGCGTCCGCACTAACTCAAACTGTACAGAAGTGAAGCCAAAATAGCTCATCATCCCCCCATCTTGCTCTGGTAACATAATTCGGAGCCAGAGTAGCGATCTCCACTGTATCAAGTTTTGCGCCCATACACCCATCCAACCAATCGCAAGCAGCACCACTGAACACGAGCCCACTGATTAGCTCACACATTTGTCAATCGTGGTAAAATCCCTGTTTTATAGCATTAACATAACTAATTTAAACCAGACTTATTCGAAAAATTAACACTAGAACAAACAGCAGTGTGATAAAAACTACTTTAAATAACAGAAACAATCTCTGGGGAAAAAAAAGTACTGTACTTTGAGTTTTTACTTTGGCCCATGTCCCATCCACTAACATGGAGAAGGTGGGGTTTATGAACTGTACTGCAGCCAGCCATCACGGGATGATACAGATGTTTTGGCTTCACTTTTGGGGAGCTGTCACGTCATCCATCTCTATATACAGTCTTTAAATACAGTCTATGGTTGTGGTGGTGCTTGAGCATGCGTATGGTGTGTCTACACTGAAAACAATGGATTTGAAGGTGCAAAAATGTGGCATGTGTACAGCCCCTTAATTATCTGTGTACCTTGAAGCTTTTATCACATGGTTAATACATAACTATATGAGGATAAATGATGTTTCTTCCTCCTCTGTCATTTTTGCTCTGTTCATTGCTGGCTCTTTGGCCAGGCTAAATGATGATAAAACCCTCTAGGACAGTCCATGAAGTAGGAAAACATCCTGAGATAAACTGGCTTTAAATTCAAACTAAATATGAGGAGTATTTTGTTATCTCAAGACAATATAATAATGAAGCTGTGGTCACATGATAAAGGGCCTAAAAAAAGTCAACCACGGCTGCTCTGCTTCTGGAGCTACAGGGAGCCACAGGACAAACAATGCACACTGGGACTGAATGAACTTTTTCAGAGGCATCTCCAGACTCAGCTGGTCTAATATGAAGGTTTTGAAGTGCTTACAGAACAAGATGGCAGCAAACCTCGAGTAAAGTCTGAGAAATCTGGTGGTAGGCCAGCTCTTTTCTGTCTGACTGAGAGGGAAGAGAAGAATGCTAGATATATGAGCTCACCAGAGGAAGGCTGTCTCCCAAGAGACCTGTAAGAAAACAAAATACGACACATGCTGCTCATGAACTGGGGTGCTGCTCTTCAGCATTGCTTCAGTGTTGCCACTAAGGGTTGAACCCTTCTGTAGTACTGTCTGAGGGACAGAGACTGACCTCTGTCACCAGTGGCAGCACTCCGCTCCAGTGATTGTTTTATTTCAAACATTCCTCAAGTTACAAATGTTTTGAATGCCTAAATGTTGTATGCATGATTGCCATCAAGGGCTCTGATGTGTAGTTTGTGGAAGTGCATCAGGTGGAGCTGCCAGGGTGCTGTGGACTTCAGGCTCAGTCACACCAGCACTGCAACAGTGACATTTTGGAACAAAATCATTTCACTTCAAATGAATATCTGTAATGAGGAGAGTTGCAAGAAGGGAACATTTTGCATGAATTTTGTGGGTTGGTACTGTTGACCAAAGTGCTGTGGAAGTGCTGACTTAGTAGAAGCTACCATATTAACCATATTGCTTCATCTGCTTTCATATAACTTTGCTCCACAACAGAGGTACAATATGGTGTGCAGTCAGTCAAAAGGCAGTGGTCCATTCAAAAATCCTCCTTACATGAACACGGGAGCACAGGGAAAAGTTTCTCTTCAATTCCAACAGTGAATCAATTTATTCACCAAATACCAGTTTTTTCTTTTTCCACGCCGTAAGGTTCTTTTAGATACAAGTTGTACCATTGTATTTATTGGGATTTACTTGATTTTACTCAGGCCTCAGGATGAGCTGTGGTTCATGGAACATAAGGCTGTCAGTAAGGAAACAACACAATAAAGTCTGGTTGGCTATGAAGTTTGAAAAAAATCATCTTCAGTCACATACCTGTTATCCATCTATGTGCAATATTTGTACTGGTTGCTGAGCTGTGTTGGACTCTTCTCAAACTGGCTTTTAAGTGATGTAACCTCAAATACTGATCAAATGGCAAATAATTATTAGACATATCTTCCTTTTATAATCTTGTTATAAACATTTTCCATGTATGAAATTCTGCATTAAATATATATTTGTTGGGATGTAGGATTAAAGCTTGCTGAATTTTGCATAATCATGTGGACAGCTAATTTTACATGAGCGCAATGAAGCTGAGAATGGGGTCTAATGTTCAATGATGGCTTCTGTCAGTTGATCAGTGGTACGTGAATATGCCCGTCTACCATTACTCAACACCTGTGTGTTGTGTCACCCTGATATACTGTAACTTTATCCTGAAAATGTAAAGAAGCAGCCTCAGCTCTAACCATGGTTTTTATATGGATAATACTGTTATGATTTCATACTGCATTAAAATAATACGCCATAGGACTAATTAGAGAGATGTCTGTCTGTCTGTCTGTCTGTCTGTCTGTGTTTTTTCTTGATGGTTAGAGGTGAGTGAATGAGTGTGTGTGAGATAACAAATATGTCAATGATCAACAGAAGTGCTCCAGACAAGGCCTCCCTGGTGTGTGCCAAAGGTTTCCTCTCCTGTTACTGCAGGAACCTGCACACAAAGCTACAATATGTTAAATATTGTTTATTATTGTTTAACAATATGTTAAATATGTGTGTGTGTGTATATATATATATATATATATATATATATATAGATATAGATATATATATAGAGAGAGAGAGAGAGAGAGAGAGATTCCTACCAGATGTGATATATCAATCAGCCAGTGCCACTAATTAAAATGAGATCAGCTCTGAGGAGCAGAAGTATGACTACCAGATCACAATGACCAGTCATACAAGTGACTTTCATAACATCCTCAAACACCAATAAATGATAGCAGAACATAAGAACATACACATATACAAAAAGATAACTATACTCAGAATAATTGAAAAGAAAGGACAAAATATGACAAAGCATGTCCAAAAGGGGCCATGCTGATACATGCAGATGTCTATAAAAACAAGACATATTAAGTGTTTCATTCAGGCCTAAAGGCTGTTGAGCTCTGAGAGGGAAGATCCATCTGCTTTTAAACTGCTGAAATTTTGTTTCCAGATGTGTATGTCTGTGGTAAGGGTTAACTACATCAGTGCCACAGAAATTGAGTGCAGTGGCTGGGTGTGTGGCCTCTTGGAAGTGTCTAGCTACAGGAGAATTTGGATTAGCTCTGTTAATAGAGCTTCTGTGGCTGGTTCGTGGCTGGTTTTGCCTAGATATTGCAGAGTGCAAGGACATGAAAGAAGGTAAATGAAAATAGTGGAACGACAAGTAATACATTTCTTGATCTTATATTGTTTTTTGGTGGTTTGATTTGAGATAGAATATGTGTCAGTCATGACTGTCTTTATTTGTTTGCTGATAGGGCTATAAATAGTGCAACATACAAGGTCAGATCAGATCAAGGTTTTTCCCAGCCTGTGGACCTTTTTGTGGCTTTCTGGTTCAGTCACATTGGTGCGCAGGAATCTTCTCTGCTGTGCTTTCAAACATGATATTTAGGTTCAAGGGCACTGAAAAAGGTTACTCTGCCAGAGAGAGGTGGTGACATTGAAGAAATACTTAGCTGGAGAGTAGTAGACTGGATATTTCATCTATAAACTCTGTCTCCCCAAGGAGTAAATGATAAGATACCATGGCATGGCATGCTACAGGGGATCTTGGGATCTCAAAAGACCAGTTCATAATACACTCTAAATACAAGCACAAAGTAAGACTATACAATGTTGAACATTTTGAATGTTTTATAAAAGCTGCAAGGCCGATGTGTTCATTCATAACATCAGAATTTTTTGTAAATACTGTAAGCTTGTAAATAGACTTAATTGTGTAAGGAGCCTGAGGTTTCTGGGTTTTTCTCATTCCCCTCTTTCCTTTCTTATTATGTGTAAAACACTTTACTGGCCATTACTCCAAGTCATATCTCAGGAGGGGAGACATTTGGTCAGATAATAAATTGGTCACTCTAATCTTGGGTGTCCATCTTGAAACTGTGCTGATTGTATAGATCTTCCGTGCTGTCGGGACTCGGGAGGAATATGTGTGTGAAGCATCCATGCTTTCACAGACATGGATGTAAAATGTACAAGAAACTTACTGGTGCATGAAGGCAGACAACCGCGGGGCGATAATTCTAGTTTCTTTGTTAAACCTGTGAGCTTTTTCTTGTGTGACTGTGGCTCAGTGAGTGTTTATTATTTGACCTTAGAGTAATTAGGGTCCGGGTAGCTAAGCTGCCAGGACACTATTGTAATCCTAGGTATTCTTCTTCTTTCTTCTTTCTTCTTCCGAGGAAATCATACTTCCCATGGGTGAAAACTCACCAAACTTTGCACAAAGGTCCAGTCTCATGCCAGATATCCTCAGCTGTAAACTCAAGCCAATAGTCAACTGTAGCCCCATAAGAAACTTTTTTACATTTAAACCTATTAAAAATTATGAGGTTTATCACTGTTTTTTTCAAAAACTGTAAAACTTCTTAAACCTATCTCCTCCCACAATTTTTGTTCAATTAACATCACACTTGCTACAGAGCATCTTCAGACTGTCCTACAAAAACTACGTTTCTCAGATTTTTGATTTATCAAAAATTGAGCCTACAGTGAATCAAAATGTTTGACTGTAAACGGTACTGTAAACATATACATGCAAATTCTTGCTAAATAAATCTTCGATGTTCATGAAAAAAATGACAAAATTCTAGAGTCATGGTAGATGATGTGTGGCAAATTTCAGAATTTTATCTCAAAAACTGAATTTTTGACAGCATTTTGAATTTTGCTCTGAAGTGAACAGTTGGAGTCAATGTAAAAATGGCAATTTTAAACATCAGTTTTTCCACTTATGGAGCAAATCAATCATTGTTACAAACAAATTACCAACATCTCCATGCTGTCTAGATGCAATATGTGTATTTTCAGACTTTTGTTTCGATAACTGAATTTTTTACAGTGGTTTGAAATCTGCTTTTCCATGCATGGACGGCTGCTAAACCTGCACGTCTGGCTTTGTCAATTTGTGAAGCTACACATGACTTGTCACTGACGAATTAGCTCAGTGAGATAGAAATTGATTCTTAGTCTCAGAGGTTGTGAGTTCAAGCCTCAGCTAATGCAAAAGGCAGATTGTGTTGCTAAATTCCTAAATGTCTTCCAATTCTTCTGCTTGTTGCTCAGTATTGCCTAAAAATGCCCAGACCCGACCCATCGCTGCGCAGCATCTATGATCTACTTTTGTTATTGTAAATGAGCTTTGAAGCTAAGGGTGGGCTGCCATTTTATTTTGTATCTTTTTCTCCTATTTTCTGCTGTATCCTAGGGAGCCAGATTTATTAAGTCTTTTTGTTTGTTTCTGAATTTCATATCAGAATAGCTGGTACTTTGGGGCAAGATGGTCATTTTGTTTGTTTTTTTGGCCTTGGTTCACCCTGAGCTATATTGCCTCAGGGAATTGTTCATTTTGAGTTCAATCAATCAATCAATGTATCAGTGCCTCAGAGGGCTTTACAGCATACGACATCACTCTGACCCTCACAGCAGATAAGGAAAAACTCCCCCCCCAAAAAAAACTTTAACGGGGGGAGAAAAATTGTAGAAACCTCAGGAGGAGCAACTGAGGAGGGATCCCTCCTCCAGGACGGACAGACAAGCAATAGATGTCGTACAGAACAGATCAGCATAATAAATTTACAATATTCCATATGACAAAATGAGACATAAAGAGAGACAGAGACAGAGAGGGATATGCAAAGAGAGAGAGATAGAGGGAGATGCAGGACAGACAGTTATGACAGCAGCTTACAACAACACTAATTTAAGAAATAATATTATTATAATAATTACGGCTATTGTGGTGCAATATGTTGTTAGTATGTATTAACATATAAGAGTATATGTATGTGAAAATAATCATATGTGTATAATTACAGTGGAAGTATGACTAATAATAACAGCAGCAGCAGGAGGCATCAGGCTGGACCATGGCAGCAGCACAACCACGTCACACGATCCAGGCACAGCTGCGATACGAGGTAACGATCCAGGCACAGCTGCGATACGAGGTAACCTGCCACACAGTGGAGTAGAAAGGCTTTGGAGAAGAAGCCGAATTAGCGAGACGCAGTAACAATTCATGAATGTTAGCAAACAGAGAGAGGGAAAGAAGGTGTATCATAGGAGGTCCCCCGGCAGACTAGGCCTATGTCAGCCTAACTAGGGGCTGGTCCAAAACAAGCCTGAGCCAGCCCTAACTATAAGCTTTATCAAAAAGTAAAGTCTTAAGTCTAGTCTTAAATGTGGAGATGGTGTCTGCCTCCTGGACTGAAACAGGAAGCTGAAGGCTCTGGCTCCTGTTCTACTTTTGGAGACTTTTGGAACCACGAGTAACCCTGCATCGGGTGTGGATCTGAGGCACAGAGAAAGGCAAAAAGTCCAAAAGGAAAAAAACAATAAGCAACTGTAGCAGCATAGAGGGTGCTGCTCTTAATTGATCACAGCTGATGGCTGATCATTGAGGCTGCTTAGTATAAAAGGTGGCAGTCCTCCACCGTCTCTTTGTTTTGCGCTGCCCCGCCACATCACTTCTGGTCCGGAGGTGTGCGTCTTCTCAGGTAATGCCACTTGCTGCTGCTTCACCTCGGTCGTTTGGTCTCTCTCTCATTATGCTAAAAGCATTTGTGTTTAACTGCAGAGCAGCAACAGAGTACGCCGTGCTCCATTGTCCCACCTGGCTGCATTTGTGTTGGTAGGTGTCCTCTCGCTCTCTGTTATGTTGTGATCTCAAGTGGCTAAATGCTAGTGTGGTCGCAGGTGAATGCCAGTAGCCATGCGGGTTTCCTCTCTCCCTCACTCTCCATGTGCCTGTCAGACTCTGGAAAGGTAGGCTGTTGCTTCTTTCCAAATTTCTTAAGTTTATCTTTTAGCTTAGCGATGCTAATTTTATTTTTATATTAGGAAAGTCTCATCAGCTGGCTGGCTGGTTTGCACATTGGCTGCTGCTCTCTCGTCCCGCTTGCTGCTTTGCACTGCATCGCTGGACTGCACTGCATCGCTTGGATTGCGGTCGGCTACCGTGCCGCTTTTGACTACAACATCTGGGTTGTGTATGGGACTAAAACATTTTAATTCCATTAATTGTGTGATTGTATGGAGTTACTCTTATTTTTTTACTTGTTAATTTGGCCCAGCCCCTTAATTTCTTATTATTTCAATAGCCAGTTTTGATTAATTTGATTTCTTTGTGCAATTTAAATATCTGTTTGGGGCAAGTGTTTATTTTTGTTATATTGTTTATTTCTGTTTTGTTGTTTTGGGCAGTTATTTTGCTTAGCTTACTGTTTCCTGTCTACTTTTCTTAGTTAGTATATTTTGTCTTATACTGTGATTAATTTCTGTTGTAACTCTGTGGTGTTGGTGACCTGGGTGGTGGTATCCCTCCCTTTTTGTGTGCCGTGTCTTCCTGGGATCGTGGGTGATTTCACAAAGTGTGAGTGACTGTCATGTATGCCTGGGTGTTCAATTTATTTAGCTTAATATTTTTTTTGTTTGGTGGATTCCCATCCCCCTCACTAGCTCCGGTCCCACCAGCAGGCCTCAGCTCCTGATTAGGTTTCCCTCCCCCTTCCTTTTGGTATGAATGGAGTTTTGTAGTTTTTAAAAATGTATTTTTTTGTAATAAAGTGTACCTATTTTTGTGAAGAATTTGGAACCACGTCTCTTGCCTTTTGAGTGAATGAACCTGTGTGTCCTATTGATAATAGTGGTAATAATTCTTTGGGTGAAATTCCCAAAGTGGCGTTGTCAGGCAATCTAACATGTAACACATTGTATTAGAAGAACGCTCTGCTCGTCCGCCACACAACAAAAAGGCCATAGTTAGTACCGCAAGGTAGACTGAACAATCTGGCAGTGACTGGACTGCAGAGCTGGGATATTTGTACAGCTGGGGTTGATTAGTGGATGGCTTTCAGGTGAGCAGGCAGATTGGCAGCAGAACTGCTGAGAGCCACACACAAACACAGAGAGTGACAAACAACAAACCAAAGAAACAAAGGGGAGGGGGTAAACAGCTGACACATGAGGAAGAAAGGCACAGACACTGTTATAAAGAGTACAATGAAACCTGCATGACTAGTGGAGATCAGTGCAATAGGCTCTATCCACAGCAACTCGTTAAGTGTTTTTCCGGTAAAACGTAAGGCTGCTTGACAACTTCCGCCGAGCGTAGAGCCTTTTGCTAATATAGGAATGCTCGTCATATTGTAGCTTAAAACGACGGACATGAAACACTAAACATAGTTATCATAATTTAAAGAGGGTCTCTACCCTAAAAAGATCATTTTAGTTTAAACACTGAAAATGAAAGGAATCTCAAAATCCTGTCATTTAAGTTCAGCTGTCAAAACAAAGGGCGGTGCCACAGAGTGCCGAAGTCACGCCCCTTCCGGTAGAGCTCATGGGACCTTAGACAAAGAGCATGGATACCAAGTGGCGAAGCTCAATAGAATGCCCCATAGCAACAGACTCGCCCATGGTATCGTCCTACCGCCGCCATTTTGGACTGTCAGCAGACCGCAGCAGACCTTGCATACAAAAACACACAGACAAACTGAAGTATATCGCTATTAATTATGCTTACAATGCTACTCACCTCGTGATAGCTTAGTCACAGCTGCTTTTTCACGTTTTTGTAAAGCAAAATATAGACTTAAAAAAAAGCAAAACGAAGAAAAACGGCCTAGATGGCATCTCTACATATTACATCCACTTATGAGAAGATTAACTTAATTACTCCTTCAAAATCCCATAAGCCAATCTACAAAAAAAAACAACAATCAATATTTTAACTAGAAACACATTAATGGCGACGTCACATAGTCAGGAATAAAGATTTATTCACAGTTTGTACAGTAAGGGGACAGTAATAATAATAATAATAATAATAATAATATATAGGCTATTTTAATGCTAAAGCAGTAATCGGTTCTGATATAAGTGGTCCAAGAGGCCATATATATGTGTATGTATATATATATATATATATATATATATATATATATATATACACATGTATATAACAAAACAAAACTGGCATATTAAATTGATATTAAAACACTTTAAAACTTATACCACAGGAGTTCTTACCTGTCAGAATTCTTCGGGAAACGGTGGAAGGCCAGGTGCGGGGTGTTCCACTGATAGTTGTTGCAGTTAATTGCACTACACTGTTTTCTTTTACTTTTTTTTCTCCTCTCTCCTTGACATTTTGCATGTTGTCTGGGCGCAACAGTCCAAGCTCAACAGTCTAAAATGGCGGCAGCGCCCCTAGTGGCTGTTGAGTTGCGACATGAAATCTAAATATGTTGTTAATGTATTTAAAACATAAATTTTTAAGTCAAGAAAGTCATACTTTGTGGTAAAACTATTGAGATATAAACTTTTTGATTAGAAAGACTCAAGAGTACACAGGAGGAGGTCGCGTATGTGACGTCATAGCTTTCGCTCGCTTCCTGTAGCTTGGCCTCCCCACTGAAATTCCACTGTTTTATGATTAATCGATTTATGATTGAAGATGTCCGTGTGTTTTGTGTCAGGCTGCAGTCACTCCAAGCTGCAGGAAGCAAGCAAAGGCTATGATGTCACATACGCGACCGCCTCCTGTGTAGTTTTTCTAATTACGTTTTTTTCAAAAGCTTATATCTCAACAGTTTTAGCACAAAGTATGACTTTCTTGACCTTAAAATTTATGTTTTAAATTCATTAAAGACATATTTGGATTTCATGTCACAACTCATACTGGACCAAAAGATAATATTTCTCTCCTCATTCACTGCCATTCATAGTTTTTCCGATCTAAGGTCCCATGAGCTTCACCAGAAGGGGCGTGACTTCGGCACTCTATGTCTGGTGTGTCGCCGGAAGTGATGTCAGCGGAGTGGTTGTCAAGCTAGCGATCGTAGTGAAGTGAAGACAGTGGACCATTTCTGAACCGGGTTGAGAGTCACACTTTTTGACAATGGAGGAAGACGAACTGGAGAGGCCTGTTGAGTCTGTGACAAGCCCCATTGCCTACGCATATGAGCCTATAAGGCGTGGGAATCAAGCAGTGGTACAGGAGGAAGAAGTGGTTGAGCCGGTGATTTGGGGTCAAGGGCGTGTCGGCAACATTACTTGGTGTCAGTGTGGCTATTGTACGCTGATGCCCATTGTGCCAGAGTCCATTTTCTGCCAGGAGGCTGGTCTGGATCCATGACTACCCCTGCATCACCATGGTGCGCTCATTCAGCATCCTGTGCCGGGAGGTGGACGTGTTGGAGGTAGCGATGCTTTCGCTGAGGGATGTCAGATTTGAGACGCTGCAGTGTCCTGTCAACAGCAGGCAAGACTTTTCAAGAGAAGGCTGAGACACGGGGTCAAACATGGGGGGATTGCACATGCACAGTGTAACTTGAGCTGCGATGCTGGAGGGTGACAGCAGGGGCGCTAGATAAAAAGCCCAGGATCCGCTCAGGCAATCAAGGAGTGCAGTCTGCTTGGAGTTTTAGACGGTGGCTGCCTGAAGTTGTTGGAATTGCATCTCTGTCATTCTCACCCACAACGCAGGCCACCAGTGACAGTCCAATAATAAGCTGTGAAAATGACATGCATGCACATACCCTTTATTCCGTGGTCTCACGCCATCTACTGAGCCTTTGAGGAAGTGCAGACCAGATTTTACTGCCCATGTGCAATCCCCCCATGTTTGACCCCGTGTCTCAGCCTTCTCTTGAATAGCCTTGACAGCAGGTAAGTCAAGCTAGCTATGCAGTAAAGAAAACAAATGCATGCTCTACGGTGTTGGCCAGGAATATGATAACATACAAGGCGAACAATGTTTCCACGTGCTGTTTGTTTACATACAGCCGTGTCTGACCGAAACGTCTTTGTTTAACGTTATGTCGTTTCTCCGGTACTAATTGCTAGCTAACCCTTAGCATTAGCTAGTTGACACTAACAGCTATTAGCTATCAATGCTGGTACCTAACGTTAGTTTGTCGGTTCACATAGCTGACTATGCGACATATTCAGGGTTTCCGCGGGTCATTAAAAAGTCATTAAATAGATTTTGCAAAAATTAAGGCCTTAAATGGCATTAAAAAGCATTAAATTCGATGTCCAAAGGAATTAAAAAATTAAATATACTTGATGGAAAAAAAAACATTGTTATTCACGATTTATTTTGATTATATCAACATTTAATAATTTTGATCGGAAGTATAATGTGATGATTGACAGGCAGAACCCTTTAATTGGCTATTGTTTACGGCCAGTGCACGAAGTCACAACACTGGTTGCTTGGAATGCAACGTTCTGTGAGCGTGCTCATGCTGTGGCGAAAGAGCGGAGGGAATATTAGCAAATGTCGGAAAAATGGGAAAATGCAAGTTTCAGCAGAAGTGGTTGGATGAGGAACTATTCAGAACCTGTTTAAAGCCCGTCGACGGTAAACACGAAGAGGCATTTTACAGCGTGTGCAAAAAGATCTTCAAACTTTGCACAATGGGCGTCAATGTGGTGAAATCACACATGCTGTCAGATAGTCGGCGATTAAAGGCAGGTAGCAGTTAACTGTACCAAATTTCTTTGTCGTGACCAGCAACGCCACTTCTGCTGTTGCCACCACAACTGCAGCTGCTGCTGCTACCACCACCACACCTGCCGCTACAGTGACCGCCTCCAGCCTTTTCAGGTTAGAGTTAGTTTTTCACATCATTCTTCAGGCTGGTTTTATTATTTTTGAGATAAATTGACTGTGACTATGACTGTGAACCGTCTTGTGAGCCATTTCTAATTCACTATAGAGTGACAGTTAATGAAAATTTAGATTTTCTCAAATATTCAAGATTAGCATTGTCAAATGCTTACAATTTTGTCCATATCATATATATTTATATATATGTATATGTATATATATGTATATATATATATATATATATATATATATATATATATATATATATATATATATATACATATAAAATAAATAAATAAAAAAATATCTGTGGTTGGACATGGGCATTAAATTTGTTTAAAGTGGCACTAAAAAGGGCATTAAAAAGCATTAAATTAGATTTGCTGAAACCTGCAGAAACCCTGATATTGCTACTGGTGAACGAGCCAGTTAGATGCGGAACATGTCTGAGAGGCCTGACATAACAATATAATGCCACATGAATGCTTTCTATACGTAGTTTGTTTACATTGTGTTGTGCAGCACGTTATGAAACCAACGTTTGGGAAACCGCTGTCAAAACACCGTGACGCAGACAGTTTGATGTCAGACATTCAGACGGGTTCATCCTCAGTAACATTTGAGTGAGATTAGCAATACACAGTTGACATATATTCTGGAATCTGAAAGGAATGATTCAATATTTTGTACTTTGTACGTGATATAGAATAGTACATAGAAGTGGATATGAAGCAAGGGCGCCCTTGCAAACAAGTTGTTTGTTGTTTCCTGACAACAAACAACTTGTTTATGATCTTAAAAAATTGAGACTGCATGAATAGCAGATAGTTCTGGAGAGGAAATGTATGGAAACATGTGGTTGTACTAACACAGGTAACTTCTGCACACTTACTCCAAGCCACAAAAGTATAATAATGACAACGTTTTATCCTACTTGGATCTTCGTAAGGTCACAATGTTAAAAAATGGAAAACATACCTGTATTTATACATCATGCATACCAATAGGCTGATAAACTCTATGATGGCAGGTGTGGTTATCCATCCAAACTGCCCAGGGTGATAAACATCCAGCAGTAAAAGCAGTAAAGCAGTAATACAACAGCCATACTTAAAAATATCAAACATACATCTTATATCATCTTTCTTAATTTCCCTGAGGGAGTCGTCCCAAGGGATTAATAAAGTTCTATCTAATCTAATCCAATCTAATCTAATCTAATCTAATCTTATACATTATATCAGAGTCATCATCCTGTCTATCAGAATGTACATCACCTATGTTCAAATATTGTTTACTAAATCTAACCAGTACATTTCTTTTCCATCAGTCTCTTTAGGTTGACTGCCTACAAACAGTTTACCCTCTGGGCCAGGGGCCATTTGGGAAGGAAGAACCGGGTCCCGATTCCAGCCTGTGTGGTTGGCTCCATCAGGGCAGTTTTCCCCTCCCCGGAGTACTATGGATTTGAATATGCAGACATGTATGATGAATTTAAAGTTTTTTGTTCAGTGTTTGCAATTAATTATGATTTACTGTTTAAATTGAATGAAGTGGTTGATGTGCATTTAAATGCTATTTAGTAGTAGTTATGTTGCTCTAATACAAGTTTATCATCAAACAAATAATTATTTATTTTATTATTATCATTATCACTTTGATCCTCATCACTGATGCTTCCCTCACAACTCAACTCAAACTCATCATCATAGGAATTATCTTGACTCTCTTCCATTGAGCTTTCTTCCTCAGACTCTTCACAACCCTCACTGATAAGGTCAAGATCTCGCGGAGATGATGTAGCCCTAGCTGGGGAGAGGCCTTCCACAGATGTACAGTGGTGTATGAGTGGTCATTGTTTATGACCTGGTTGGTAAGTATGTCATCTGTCAAAGTGCCTGTGCAAATGTACTGCTTATTGTCTCCCTCTTCTGTATCCTGTTGAAATGGATCGGTCTGGGTGCCGACACTGACTGTCAGGGTGTGCACACTGCCTGTCGCCTGCTCTATCTCCTCACTGATGTCAGCCTCTGGGAATTTGCTGCTGGCCACCAGTTGCATGCATGCCTGCCTAACCTGTTAACACAAATGTACACTTTTTAGGTACCCAAATGATGTTATCAGCCTTAACATGAAAGACTTTGTACTTACAGTGTTTCCCATACATTGACGAGACTATGGCGGCCCGCCATAGTTTAATTTGCCCCGCCATAGTCTCCAAAAATCGGTCAGATATAAAATGCCTCTGGTAAATGAACAACACTCTGTAGTGCACCGGCTGGAGCGCTGTCAAAAATAGACCCAGCCCGTATTTTTAGCGGAGTGGAGCGCCAAGCCGCTTCTAGGCTGCAGCTAGGAGCGCTGCTGCACTTCTGCAGGTGGAGCAGCTTATATTGACTTGAATGGCCGCGCTTAGCTCCAGCACCCGTGCCTCAGCCAGCTCGCTCACGCGACGGATCCAGTGGGTTGCCATAAATGGGCCTGTCCCAGAGGCATTCAACTACCAGAGGGCTTTTGAATTCTTCTTTTTGAAGCTGTGTAAAATGCTCTGATTCAGGGTGCCGTACTAAATCGTGAGGGAGGGAAGCAGTAATTTGTGTCTGTTTGTGTGTAATTAATTTGAGTCTTACCTTTTGTTTTCTTTTCGTATTGCGTATTTTGTATTGTTTTGCGTATCTGTAACTGTGTTTGTGAGTGACAGAGAGTTTTAAAAAAATATTTTGTCTGCACATGATTTAAAATCATAAAATAGCCCTGCAGAGGCAGATCAGTGCGTTAGTCATTTTTCTTTTGATTACTGAAATGTTAAACCACTAATCCTTAGCCATATTTTAAGTGTAACCCTTCACCATAACATACCACTAGTGTTTTTATCAGTAAAAATCAGGGCTGGACTGGCATTTTTGGCCATGGCGGCCCTCTATGATTGGTGATATGCCATACGTACACACTACGCTGTTACCAAAATTAAAATAAATCTCAGTTGTACCCTACGTGCCCTGAAGAGAGTACCAAGGCTAGAAAATCAACGTGCTCATTCACTTCTCATGTATCCATCAGTGGTTTATCCATCAGTGTACGTTAGTAGGTAAGTTGGCTATTATAATTAAGAGTATTAAACCACAATTCTTGTTATTTGAATGACAGAAATATCGGATCTTAATGAATGGCGCAACACAGAAGCATGATTATGTAATAAAACAGTTGTTTATTTTAGGATCCAGGTGGTGAAGGGCTGTGCGTGCACAATGTCCCAACAGGGGACAGCCCTCCATTCCGAAACCCGCCGTTCCGAAACCCCCTCACTCCGAAATTGATTTTCAAGTCCATATCGAGTTTCCTGCATCGAACACTGCCGCCCGCTCTCCGGCTGCACTCGCACAATTCTGAAATTCGTTGTAGGCTACTACAAAAGCTTGAAATGAACGTTCAACTCATTGTTTTTTATTGAAAATATGTCACTGTCTTCATTTATTATGTATAATTTCTCTAGCAGCAAACACATTTAAAGGAGACGCTTGTCAAGTTTTTTATACGTGCGCTGTCTGGTGCTCAAAATCCCCGCTGCAGCTGCCGCTCCTGCTGACAGCAGACCGGGGGAGGAAAAAAAAAGATATTTCTTTGCTCTGTGCTTTCAGAAAATAACCAGGGTTAGGGGAAGAAAGACCAACGGTCTGTACAGCAGTCCCATCGTGTTTGCCAGGGCATACCAGGCTGTGTGATTATGCACAAAGATTGGTTAACACATTGGAGCAATTTCATACAATTTCGGACATTTAACGTGATAAACTAATTTCAATTCAACATGGTCATTTGCTTAGAGGATTCAGCTGAAGCATAATGAGTGTTATATGTCATTAAGTACATATAACTTGTTTTGTGGTTAATTATGCACATAATCCGTTTGACTCCATCATGCGTCCCTGCAGACATGGGCAGAAGGGTCAATGCGCAGCCTCCGTTTACTTTGCATCCGTCTCGTTCATTCAAACTTTGTAAACACGGTTGGCATATTCTGCCATCATAACTTGGCTCTCAGAATTCATCAGATTGATGCCTTTAAATCAAATATATACAAAATACAAAAACAAAGCACGTCCCCGGACCTCCCTAGAAGGTTCAGACCCCCCGCCATAGTCTCCAAAAATTCTGTGGGAAACACTGACTTACATCCTGACTACTGATTAATTAAAGAATCATATACCTAAACACTTTTTGTTGTGTTGTTATTCTTTCAATAACCATGCATAGAAAACTATCCAATGTATCCTCTGATTTGTTTCAGTGATGGTTGGGTGTAATTGGTTTTGGTTCAATGTCCATACCAGTTCTGGCTGTAGTGCTTGTTGAATCAATATAATTATTTGGTGTTTTATTATCATAAGATTAATGTGTGTAAACACTGGGGATGTTTGCTTTGCTTCAGAGGGACATTAAACAAAATTAACAAAATTATAATGTTAATATCACATTTCTTGTAGGAGCCTGGGTACAGAATGTAGCAGCCAGAATCATATGTCATAATGTCACCAGTTCTTTTCCTCACTGACATATTTTCTTTTCTACAGTTCTACTAGTTATTATTTTTTGTGACTCTCAAACGTATCAATGTACAGTTATTTCTAATGTCCACTGAGTATCATGCACCTCACTACATTAGCAATGTCCTCCTGATTTGTACTAATGTACAATGTGTTTTTACTAGGTGCTGTAGTAGGTAATAGTTACTAGTACTAGTTTTTAGAGACTGATATTATCTGTCATGAAGTGTCTCTTGTGTGTTACTGCAGTTCAGGACCAATACAAAGTTCCAGTGCTATTTGCATAAATATCTACAAGGTATGTTCAGTAAAAGGTAAAAGCTAGACTAGAATGAAATGCTGAATAACTGCCAAATGCATCAATATATTATTAGGCCTACCACCGTGACTATTCTTGTTGACTATTTAGTGTTACGGTAATGTTGGTCATAACTAAACATTAGCAGTAGCGAGCGGATAGCGCTAACATCGGCCAATCAAAAGTTTTGTTGTGAGCCAATTCCGGTCCGGTGGTAAACACAACATCAAGTGAGGCCTCAAACGGGGGCCCGTTGCACAAAAGCAGGATTCAGACATCCAGGATAAATGACTGAGCTGGGTTCAACGAATCCAAAACAAGAATGTCCAGGCTTAATTGGTCGCACAAAGACCAAGCCAGGATGAGCAGGCACGGATTCATCAAGCCAGGTAAAACCAATCCTGGATCAGTGCGCGCATGCGGCTTCCTCAAATAGACCCCGCCATCGATCACAGATTCACCATGGCAACAAGAGCAGTGTACTTTTCCCCGTCTGAGGCAGAAAACCTCATGGAGGCTTACGAAGAGGTAAAGGATCAAATCATAAAGAAAGACAACACCGCCACAGTAATAAAACAACTAGAGAAAGCGTGGCAAAGTATTGCAGACCGCCTGAATGCGTAAGTAGTGCACAAATACACACTCACTGCTCTGCTGAAACCATCACAATTACAACAATTACAATTCAATAGTTCATTAACATCTCCGAAAACATAGTTGTACTCTGATTATGAATCAGTTGAAATTTTAAGTGAAATTGACTGCAGATGTGAGTGAAATTGTGTAAATGTAACTCCATCAGACTGTGTAACCCTTTGATAAATAGATGAGCTCACTGACGTAATTGAATTTCCCTTTGGGATAAATAAAGTTCCTCTTATCTTATCTTATCTTACCTTATCTTATCTTATGTTATGTTTGCTCCTCATGTTCCATGCTCCTCTGCTGTTTCATATGTATGCAATTTTGTGTGTGTGTGTGTGTGTGTGTGTGTGTGTGTGTGTGTGCGCGCGTGTGTGTATGCTGATTGATCAGTATATATATATATATATATATATATATATATATATATATATATATATATACATATATATATATATGTAATTCCCCGATTTTGTGAATACGAAATCCTTTCACTGCATTAATGTTCAGGTGAACATGACATTTTGATATTGTCGATGATGAACACTGCATTGCTTGTGATGTGCATTGATTGGTTTAATAGTCTTCATCTTATAATTTCAGATGGTCTGCAATGCTGACTATCTGATCAGTAATGTTGTGGCAAAGTGGCCCGGCTCAGTCCATGACTCCCAAGTCTTTTGGACCTCTGGAGTCTATCAGCGCCTATCACAAAGTGAGCCACACAGCCTCTATTAATAACCACTTTTTACATCATGGCTGTGTCAAGAATGTCACTCTATTTATGAGGTTGTGATGATGAGATTTTGTACTGACAGGTGAATTCTCTGGTGTGTTGCTGGGGGACAGGGGGTATGCCTGCCAGCCTTTTCTCCTCACACCATACACAGACCCTCAGGAAGCACGGCAGGCCTACAATCATGCCCATGCCAGGACAAGGGCCAGGATCGAAATGACCTTTGGCCTCCTGAAGACACGCTTTCACTGTCTTAACCACTTAAAGGGAAATGTGACTAGTGACATAGAAATAATAGTTAGCATGTTAGCCGTTAGCCTAGATACAGCCGTAGCGTCAGACCTGTTAAAACTAAGAGAACGGGCATCCCTTCAAGCGCAAAGTTAGTCCACTAAACAAGTTTTTTTCCACAAAGACCGCCTCATATCGTTAGGATAAATGTCAGAGAACATATAGAAAACGACATGTAAACGTGTTGTCTTACCTTACTGGTGTGCTGCCATGTTTGTTTATCCCTCTAGCTCTGCTTTCCAAAGCGCAGCCGAAATATATCTCGCCAGCTCTAGATAAAGCCCAGCTGGATACTATTGTTACTCCAGGTGGAGGTGTCTCGTCCTCGGTCACATCCAGCCCTTGAAAATAAGGCTGCGGTCCCATTCCTTGCAACAGAGGCATTCCTCTTCTGTGGGCACTGGGGCACAGCATTCACAGGTACGCCACCAATCTCCAGAGCTACGCAGCCTTGCAGCAGCCATTCCTCCTCTCTCGTCCTCTAACGTTACCTGTTGCGCCTCTCTCTCTCCTCCTCCTCCGTTCAGGCGACCGTCCGGTTCTGCCTTCCAGCTGTTGCTGCTTGTTCAGGCACGCTATGAGATCGCTGCTTGTTCTCGCGATATTTCGGCCGTGCTTTGGAAAGCAGAGCTACATTGTAAACAAACATGGCAGCACACCGGTAAGGTAAGACAACACATTTACATGTTGTTTTCTATATATTCTCTGACATTAATCCTAAAGATATGAGGCGGTCTTTGTGGAAAAAGCTTGTTTAGTGGACTAACTTTGCACTTGAAGGGATGCCCATTCTCTTACGTTTTAACAGGTCTGATGCTTCGGCTATATCTAGGCTAATGGCTAACATGCTAACTATTATCTGTATGTCACTAGTCACTTGAACCAAATTTAGGACGATAGGAGACAGGTTGAAATAAACTGAAATTTCCCTTCAAGGGTCAGCCCTTTGAGGGTATGTGGCATCACTATGGCCTGTGCTGTCCTCCATAATGCGGCCTGCCTGAGGAAGGAGAGGGCCCCCAGAGTGCCATCACACATGGACTGGGACAGTCCTGCCATCTTCCCTGATGATGACAGTGGTCAGCTGGTCAGGGACCAATATGTGTTATTTTAGTTAACATGCATGCTTTAAATTTAAGTTAAATATGTCCTGCAGTGGCAGAGACGCATGCTGTGAATTTCAGTTAAATATGGCCTACTTTGGCAGAGGAATTTATGTTTTTTTTATTCAATTTAAATTAATTTGGCCTCTTATGTTGTTTGTGCTGTATACTGTGTGTATACAAGCTTGCAGGGAGGCTACTGCATCCATTCATTTGTCTGTTCATTTGTTGTGTATGGATTTGTCCTGCATTTATTTCAGTGTGCAGACATACGGGGTGTATCATATACAGACCTTTGAATGTGTATTTATTCTTGTGTTGTATAATATGCTTTGATTCTGTGCTTTCTATCTTGTAGAGTCACTGTGTGACTTCAGTTTTGAAAGGAGCTGATGGTTTACTTGCTTTGATTTATCCTTATTCAATAAAGGAACATCATATTACTCTTTGATGTGTATTTATATTTATATGGGGTGTGTATTTTATATAGTCTATGGAAAACTGTAAATTATCTAATGATTGCAAAATCATCTAAAATCATCATTTATCTAAAATGATTGCAATTAATGATCACAAATGTTTAAATAATGACAGTGGGTCTGTTTGAATGTGATAACAATGTGCAGTGGGCAGTGGAATAATTATTGGTTTCCGTTTGTGGTGACTGCTGACTGAGATAAGGGATAAGATTAAATAGATCCTGGAACTTAGCCTGGTCTGGAACAGGCTAGCGCCACAGAATAAATCTCCATGGTAACTTATGTCATAACATATCCCGCTGTCCACTATCCTGCTTTTGTGCAACCGGATCACAGATAAATTGAGCCAGAATAACCAAGATATCCCAGCATAATCCCTTATCCTAGTTTTGTGCAATAGGCCCCGGGTTGCTGGACGGACGGTCAACACTTTCGGTTCGTACTCGTACTCGTACTCGTACTCGTCATCCTCCGCTTATCCGGGTCTGGGTCGTGGGGGCAGCAGCCTCAGCAAAGAAGCCTAGACAGTCCTCTCCCCCGCCACTTCCATCAGCTCCTCCACGGGAACCCCGAGGCGTTCCCAGGCCAGCCGGGTGATGTAATCCCTCCAGCGTGTTCTGGGGCGGCCCCAAGGTCTCCTCCCGGTTGGACATGCCCGAAACACCTCCCAAGGGAGGCATCCGGAAGGCATCCTTACCAGATGCCCGAACCACCTCAACTGGCTCCTCTCGATGTGGAGGAGCAGCGGCTCTACTCCGAGTCCCTCCCAGATGTCTGAGCTCCTCACCCTACCCCTAATTAGGGTCCGGTATTCAGTTAGTACTGCAAAGTTGGATATTAAAACTGCAAAAGTGGATTTCAAAGTTGGGTGTCTTTGACCCTATTTTTGACCCTTTTCCTGAGGTCCTAAATTTTTTTTGACCGCAGCTCCGACCTCCTGGGATTTTTCTCAGCATTTTGGGAAAAAAAAGGTGCTTCTACAACATCCCTGTGAAAAGCTGAAAATCTTGCAGTACCTACAAAAGTTAAGGGGGGCAGTGGACTTTTTCATGACACCCAATATCTACACAATGAAGCCCAAAATGTCCACACTGTAGCCAACATCTCAGTACGGACCCAAGATCTCCCTAAAACCAAATGCCAACATCTCAGTACGGATCCACTTGAACAGAATAGGTCTTTATTGTCATTGTCACAAGTAAAACGACATTTAAAGTGCTCTCCAGTCAGTGCATCATTGAGTCTATTAAAAATCTAAAAAAGGATAATTATAAACATATAACAACATTAGCAGCATACATAACACACAGTCATATGCACCCAGTCATTGCATAAAAACAGTATATTGCATATAGTTTTTTTGCAGGATTGAGGGTTATTATTGCATTTGGAGTCTATTTGGGTCTGGGGCGCATGCACATATAGCAACCCGTCAGAGAGTTTGGCGTCCTCGTATTTTTATTTGTTTGTTGTTTGTAGTTGTTTGTAAGTTGTTTCATGTTTTCCTTTACACTCCTTGTGGAGTCTTCATAGACAGCGTGGCTAAAATGGACTTTCTTCGCTCTACGGTGTGTTTCTGGCTACTGTTTCTCCTGCTCGTCCTGAATGACAGCTGGACTGTTAGCAGTGATAGGCTGCAGTATAGCACAAATGAACTGCTCCAACTTAAATACATAGTGCCGGCTGACGTGTCAGATATCACGGCACAGATTCCGGATCACATCCTTAAACTGCCTAACGCAAGAACTGGTGGTGATAAACGGAGGGAGAGAAGCCGAAGGAGGAAGCGAGGAAAGAGGGGAGGTGTACGGTTACGCATGAGGAAGCTGAGGCTCAACCGGGTTCCCCTGCCTTCGATGATCCTGGGGAACGCCCAGTCCCTCCGGAATAAGATGGACGAACTTCAGGGAAATGTCCGCTTTCTGAAGGATTTTAAAAACGGTGGGATTCTGACTTTTACAGAATCGTGGCTTACTGAACGTGATCGAGATGCAGACCTGCTCATTGATGGCTTCGGTGCGCCACTCTGTTTGGATAGAAACTCAGAGGTAACGGGGAAATCACAGGGAGGTAATCACAGTACTTACATGTTTTATTTTATGTTTGTACAGCTGGGAAGTGCTGGGAGCACTCAACTTTGGGGTTATGTTGTTCTGAGCTCCAAGTTCCGACTTTGAGTGGAAACTGAACACACCATAAGACACAACTCTCACTCCCCAGGGTCCTAAAGAGGAACTGGTAGCTCCACCTGTACCTGTTGTGCACAGCAGCAAAATGAAGACAAAAAAACCCAAAAACAATCAGAGCACTTTTTCCAAAAACAAACTATATAAGTAGTCTATCCTACACCTGTTGCCTGTTGACTTTCTCAGATGTGGCAGATAATCCTTTTGTAATCATGTTGACTAGCTAGTCTGACAATGATAAACAGCATTTGCTCTTACCTGAAGTAGGCTAAATCTAAAATAAAATACTTTTTAGGCTGTAGGTGAATAACTTTAATGTTGCTTTTTAATTTTTATGTATAATGTTATTTTGATAAGAAACTGTTAAGTGAAATAAAAAATAAAATTTAAAATGTTAACATTATCCTGCAGGCAATTCCTGATGACAGTGAGGCAGGCCCTAGTCAGTCAAGAGGGGATCTGCCAGGGGTCAGCCACAGTAGAACAAGACTGCATGAGGAAGGAGAGACAGTAGGAATACAGACAGAAGAAGCAGGGACAGAACAAGGAGGGACAGGAGGTGACACAGGGGGAGAGAAAGTTGACATGATAATGACATATACAAAGCCAAATCAACCTGACCCTAAAGTTTTGCAAAAACAAGTACTCAAAGACCGGACAATGACATTCCAAAAAGCATGGTATGAGAAGTATCCCTGGCTGCTTGTTAGTATGAGTACTGATGATGTTCTGTGTTCTCACTGCTCTGAATATTTTAAGACAGGGAAACCAGCACAAGCCAAGAGTATAGACCTAGCTTTTGTCAATATTGGATTTAAAAACTGGAAAAAAGCACTTGCTACATTTTCCATGTGTAACCACTACTTGTAATGAGCCAATTGTTAAGTAAATAGTTACATGAATGTAAATAGTTACATGAATAGGCCCAGTAAGGAGGATGGTAAGCAAAACATGAATGCCATGTAATGGAGACAGAATTGATAAAAAAAAAAAAAAGAAAATCAATAAATCAAGATTTCTCCCTCTTTCTTAGGATTTTAGCTTAGATTTCTCAATCAACAAAATAAAATGGGATAACTGGGAACTGAAATACACCACCCTGCAACCTCTCAACTCCGATATCAAATAAAACACAAAGATGAAATTAAACAGTCCACCTTTACAGTTTTTTCCTTTAGGTAGTGTCACAGTTTCCTTTACAATCCTTTTGAATTCACTCCCAAGGTAAATGTCTTTCTTTTCTTTGCAAATCCAGTTCTGTTAAGTTAGGTCAGTGTGTCTCTTCTTCTTTTAGTCAACAAGTCAGATCCAGTTTAGTTAGTTAGGTAGTTCAGTTTGGTTACGTAGGTCGTCCAGTTTAGTTATGTAGACGGTTCAGTTTTGTTATTTAGGGGCCCCTTTTTAGGTGTTTTAATCTTTTTGCTCGAGCTTATTTGATTCTTTGAGTGGAAATCCAACGCGTCTCAGAACATCCACTTACTTGAGACTCTCTGTCTCTCTCACTCTCAAGATACAGCATGGATCCTAGATACACCTCCTGCTCACTGCGAATCTGCGGCATCATCCTCTTCTTCAGGAAGTGACTAACAAAAGAAAACCATTGGGAGAATTAAACAACTTCAAATATTGATTCTCCTTTCCTTGATCAGGTAGTCCTTTGTTTAACAATGTTCATTATTGTTTATCTGTAAAATATTGATTTGGCAAGGAGTAAATTGACTGGTTTGTGGTTATGGTGGATCAACGCAATGGGTTGTTGGTCAGAACAATACACAAAGAGAGAGGATCCAGTTCATGTTCATTTATTGTTTAAGCTGGTTGAGTTCTGATGAAAAAGGAGGAATTGAAAAAAACAGCTAAATATTAATCCACACAACTCAAACATAAGGATCAATTAACAAATAAACAGAAGACATTTAATGTAAACAAAACACCGCTCAACTTAGTAAGAGATAGAACTTAGTGTGTGTGTATATATATATATATATATATATATATATATATATAATTGATTTAACTATTACATATACTAATAGTGTGTGGAATAAAAGCAATGACTCACATCAAATACCCAGCTCAAACTACTGGGGATGAGTGAGGATGAGGCCAGCCAGCTCCTTTGTTCTCAGGCAGGGAAAAGGATTCACACAGGTGAGCTGGCTGCCTAAATAGACTCCAGGGCTCCACCCTCCATTGATGTGAGGGTCATCAACTTCGAAGAAGAAGGGGCCAAAGCAATCCATCCCCGTGGACCAGAAGGGAGGCTTGAAAAGCCACAGGCGAGATGGTGGCAAGTCAGCCATCTGAGGAATCAGGGTTTTGGCTTTCCACTTCTTACAGTCATACATGAATGTTGATATTTCCTTATTGCTTGTCTCCCTCGCAAGATCCAATAGTTCCTCCTTAGGCTGGCAAAAACTCTCTCTGGGTGATAGCTGTGTGATATATTATTTTGGATCCAAGACCACAGGGTGCATATTGCTATAGTCCAGATCCTCACGCTTGCGCAGCCGACCTCCCTCTCTGATTAGGTTTGTGGTATGATCAAACTCATGGACCAAGTTATTCAGGGGACTTTGCTTTGAAATGGGTTTGGTAGCCTGTAACAGAGCATATTCTTCTGGGAAACTCCTGTTGTGCATGCTGGAGGAGGAGAGTTTCCACATAGGATCTCTCAGGGGGCTGAGAATTTGCAGCCAAGGATGAAGAGACGTGTTGAGAGGTGCCAACCACCAAATCCTCCCAGCACTGGAACTGCAGTAGGATTGGGGGAACATTAGCTGGCAGTACATGCGCTGTACCACAAAAGGCAGACTTCCTCAACTCTGTGGCTGCATCAGTAGATGGTGAGGAAGGATTTAAGGGCCACTGATGAGGAGGAAGTACAGGAAAGGAGGGCCCTGATTCCATCGCATATCTTGTACTAGCAGGACTCTAATTGCAGCCATGTTAGAACGATAGTCTGTCCACATCACTAGACGGTGGAGAGGGGGAGTCAGCTCTGTTTTCAACATCCTTGCTAATTGGGCTCCAGTGAGAGAAGCACACAGCTCTAGGGAGGGTATAGTGATCTGCTGTCTTGGTGCCACTCTTGAACGTGCCATGACAAAAGAGACATGAACATGTCAATTAGAGTCCACTGTCCTCAAATATCCAACAGAGCCATACACTGCTTCAGAGGCATCACAGAACACATGCAATTCTCTGCTCATTGAAGGATCTTGGTCCTCTGTGAGTCCATAACATCTTGGGAGTCTAATCTTGGCCAAGTGTGGAAGCTCATCCTCCCATACCGTCCAGGCCTTCACAAAAGCATCAGGAAGGCAGGGATCATCCCAGTCCCGCTCCTTAAACCACAGTTTCTGTAAAAGAACTTTTGCTCGGGTGGTAAATGGGATGATGAACCCCAGGGGATCATATTGCATGGCCAATATCCAGTACACATTGCAAAGGGTAAGAGGGTGATAATTAACTGGTCTGTGTTTGTATCCCAAGATGTCCAAGGAGCAATGCCACATTAAACTCCATGCTCCTTCCCATGGGTCAGTGCGGTCTTGGATGAGCCACATTTCACTGTTCTCTGATCGAGCCTCTTCGGGAAGGTGCTGAACTACTGAAGAGAGGTTACTGATTCATTGTCGGATCTCAAAGCCACCAGAGGCGAGCCATGCCCGGAGGCGGTCAAGGAGACTTCTAGCCTGCTCTTCAGTGGGAAAACTCTGCAGACAATTGTCCAAATAGAAGGACTGCAGAACCAATGTTTCAATGTCTTCCTCTCCCCCATCCTTCACATGTCGCTGAAGAGCATATGTGGCACAAAAAGGACTACATGTGGTCCCGAATGGCAGGACCTGCCACTCCTAAGCCTCCACTGGTTCCTCACGTCGCATATCCCTTCATATGAAACGGAGAAATGGTCTGTCCTCAGCCAGCAATCTGACCTGGTGAAACATGCCTTTAATATCACTAGAGATGGCAAAAGAATGCTGACGGAAGCGCAGCAGAACACCCCTCAAGGAAGGGCCCAGAACTGGGGTTGCACTTTGGGCAGTGTTTCTTTAAATCACATTCAGGGCTCTGTGTTCACAAGCACATTTCCAGCAACGTCCTTTCTCTTGGATCCACCTCTTGACAGCATCCCTTGACAGCTGACGAAAATCGGGACAGACACTTACATGATGGCCAAGGACACCACAATAAGGGCATGTCTGGCTACGATGTGTAGCAGTCTCAGTTGAATGTTGCTGAGCTTTGCTTTGAGGATGACGACTGGTTCCATGAAGTATAGTAGCCACTGGATTACTAGGCTTTGAGTAGCTGGACAGGAAGAAGGATTCACACAGGTGAGCTGGCTGCCTAAATAGACTCCAGGGCTCCGCCCTCCATTGATGTGAGGGGGAAGGAGGTGGGGATTTTCAACATTATGCATGATTTCAAATAAAAATTCTCCAAAGACGTTTAAGTGCAAACCACTGGCCCATAAGTTATTATGAAAGTAAGTACTTGAGTGCTAGTTAAAGTCCAAATTACACAAAAATAACTCCTTGAGTTGAAATAATTTGCTGACAGCTTGGTCCCCCCAGTTCAAAAATCCCATCTGCGCCCCTGCTTATTGGTAATGCTTCAATCAATCAATCAATCAATTTTATTTATAAAGCCCAATATCACAAATCACAATTTGCCTCACAGGGCTTTACAGCATACGACATCCCTCTGTCCTTATGACCCTCACAGCGGCTAAGGAAAAACTCCCCAAAAAAACCCCTTTAACGGGGGAAAAAAACGGTAGAAACCTCAGGAAGAGCAACTGAGGAGGGATCCCTCTTCCAGGACGGACAGACATGCAATAGATGTCGTACAGAACAGATCAACATGATAAATTAACAGTAATCCATATGACAGAGAGAGAGAGAGAGAGAGAGAGAGAGAGAGAGAGAGAGAGAGATGCAGGTAATGACAGTATCTTACAACAACATTAATGAAAGTAATAATATTATAGTTATAGTTCTGGTTACTGCGGTACAATATGTTGAAAGTATGTATTAATACCTGGCAGTATACATGTGTGACAATAATCATATGTGTATAATAACAGAAGAAGTATGACTAATGACTAATGATGGCAGCAGCAGCAGGAGGCATCTGGCGGGACCACGGCAGCAGCACAACCACACACGTCACGCTGTCCAGGCACCGCTGTGATATGAGTTAATCTGAGAGACAGTGGAGCACAAGGCTCCGGAGAAGCCAGTTAGTGACATCCAGAATGGCGGGTTAGCTAGATGCAGTAATAGGATACGAGAGAGAGAGAGAGAGAAGGAGAGAAGGGGCCGGTGTATTATGGGGTCCTCCGGCAGACTAGGCCTAAGTCAGCCTAACTAAGAGGCTGGTACAGGACAAGCCTGAGCCAGCCCTAACTATAAGCTTTATCAAAGAGGAAAGTCTTAAGTCTAGTCTTAAATGTGGCGGTGTCTGCCTCCCGGACCGTAACAGGAAGATGATTCCACAGGAGAGGAGCCTGATAGCTAAAGGCTCTGGCTCCTGATCTACTTTGGAGACTTTAGGGACCACGAGTAACCCTGCGTTCTCAGGCGCAGTGTTCTGGTGGGATAATATGGCACTATGAGCTCTCTAAGATATGGAGCTTGACCATTTAGAGCTTTATAAGTTAACAGTAGGATTTTAAATTCAATTCTGGATTTTACAGGAGCCAGTGCAGAGAAGCTAAAACAGGAGAGATATGATCGCGTTTCTTAGTTCCTGTTAGTACGTGCTGCTGCATTCTGAATTAGCTGGAGAGTTTTTAAGGACTTACTAGAGCTACCTGATAATGAGAGTTACAATAATCCAGCCTTGAGGTAACAAAAGCGTGGACCAATTTTCTGCATCTTTTGGGTCAGGATAGGCCTAATTTTGCAATATTACGCAGATGAAAAAATGCAGTCCGTGAGGTTTGCTTTAAATGAGAATTAAAAGACAAATCTTGATCAAATGTTACTCCGAGGTTTCTTACGGTAGTGGCAGGGGCCAGAGCAATGCCATCTAGAGAAACTATGTCATCAGATAAAGAGTCTCTGAGTTGTTTGGGGCCAAGAACAATAACAGTTTTGTCTGAATTTAACATCAGGAAATTGGTGCTCATCCAAGTTTTTATGTCTTTAAGGCAGTTATGGAGTTTAGTTAATTGATTGCTTTCTTCTGGCTTTATTGATAAATACAACTGAGTATCATCCGCATAACAATGGAAATTTATAGAGTGATTTCTAATGATGTTATCTAAAGGAAGCATATATAGAGTAAACAGGATTGGTCCGAGCACAGAACCTTGCGGAACTCCAAAACAAACTTTAGTACGTAAGGATGGTTCATTGCGTCAACAAATTGAAAACGATCAGATAAATAAGATTTAAACCAGCTTAGTGCTGAACCTTTTAAGCCAATTAAGTGATCCAGTCTCTGCAGCAGAATTTGATGGTCAATTGTGTCAAGCGCACTAAGATCTAATAAAACAAGTACAGAGAAGTCCTTTGTCTGAAGCAATCAGAAGGTCATTTGTAATTTTAACTAGAGCTGTCTCAGTGCTATGATGCACTCTAAATCCTGACTGAAATTCCTCAAATAAATTATTATCCTGGAGAAAATCACACAGCTGGTCTGCGACTACTTTCTCAAGGATCTTTGACATAAAGGGAAGATTAGATATTGGTCTATAATTGGCTAACACCTCTGGATCCAGGGTGGGCTGTTTTCGGAGAGGTTTAATTACAGCTATCTTAAAAGACTGTGGTACATAGCCTGTTAATAAGGATATATTGATCATATCTAATATATGAGTGTTAACTAAAGGAAAGACCTCCTTAAGTAGCCTAGTTGGGATGGGGTCTAAGAGACACGTTGATGATTTGGATGAAGACATCACTGCAGTCAATTCTTGAAGAGAAATTGGGGAGAAGCAATCTAAATATATATTAGGTTTTACAGCTGTGTTTGAGGTTAGACAGGTACTATCTGAGGGCAGGAGGTCATGAATTTTGCCTCTAATAGTTAGAATTTTGTCATTAAAAAAGCTCATAAAATCATTACTGCTAAGGGCTAAGGGAATACAAGGCTCAATAGAGCTTTGACTCTCAGTCAGCCTGGCTACAGTGCTGAAAAGAAACCTGGGGTTGTTCTTATTGTCTTCTATTAGAGCTGAGTAATAGTTTGCTCTGGCATTGCGGAGGCCCCTCTTATAAGTTTTGAGACTGTCTGTCCAGATTAACGAGATTCTTCCAGTTTGGTTAATCGCCAATTCCTTTCAAATTTCGCGATATTTGTTTTAACTTACGGGTTTGACAGTTATACCAAGGAGCGAACTTTCTTTGCTTTTTTAACTTCTTTTTAAGAGGAGCTACAGAGTCGAGCGTTGTTCGTAGCGAGCCTATGGTGCTATCAACAAAATGATCAATTCGGGAGAGGTTAAAGTCGGCACGGGAAACCTCTGTTACTGAAGGACATCGTATTGAATTTAACGACGAAGTAATCTTTTCCTTAAGTTTTGCGACAGCACTATCTGATAAACATCTAGTATAGTAACTGTTGCTGAGTGGCGTGTAATCGAGTAAAAAGAAATCAAAAGTAATCAGATAATGATCCGATAGCAAGGGATTCTGTGGAAAGACTTTTAGGTTATCAATTTCAATTCCATACGTCAGAACTAGATCGAGGGTATGGTTAAAACAATGAGTAGGTTCATGTACACCCTGACTGAAGCCAATGGAGTCTAATAATGAGATAAACGCGGTAGCCAGGGAGTCATTATCAACGTTGACATGAATGTTAAAATCGCCTACAATAATAACTTTATCTGATTTAAGAACTAAACTGGATAAAAACTCTGAGAATTCAGATAAAAATTCAGAATACGGGCCAGGAGCACGGTACACTATAACAAATAAAAGTGGCTGCGAGGTTTTCCAGGTCGGATGTAAAAGACTAAGAACGAGGCTTTCAAATGAATTATAATCTAGTTTAGGTTTAGGACTGATTAACAGGCTAGAGTTAAAAATGGCTGCAACTCCCCCTCCTCGGCCGCTGCCTCGAGGAATGTGGGTATTACTATGACTGGGAGGAGTGGATTCATTTAGACTGACATATTCATCTTGACACAGCCATGTTTCAGTGAGACTGAGTAAATCAATATGATTATCTGATATTAATTCGTTTACTAACACTGCTTTAGACGATAGAGACCTGATATTTAACAGTCCGCATTTCTCCTGTTTTGTCTTTCTGTCACAGAAGAGGTTTTAATTTTTATGAGGTTGTTATGCACAACTCCTCTTTGTTTAATTTTAGATTTAGATAAATTAGGCGGTCGGGGGACAGACACCGTTTGTATAAAACTATTAAAACTATGCATGCAAAAGTCCCTTAAGCACTTTCACATAAATTCTTAGGTGGGAGGAGGATGACACTTTAGCAGAAGAAGCATGACTACAAAATTTTAAGGGACTAATACTGAGTTGGGGCAGCATGGTGGTGTGGTGGTTAGCACTCTCGCCTCACAGCAAGAGGGTTGCCAGTTCGATCCTGGGTGTGGGGGCACTTTTTTTTTTTTCCATTAAAGGGTTTTTTTGGGGAGTTTTTCCTTATCCGCTGCGAGGGTCATAAGGACAGAGGGATGTCGTATGTGATATTGGGCTTTATAAATAAAATTGATTGATTGATTGAATTGATTTAGCATTTCTGTGCGGAGTTTGCATGTTCTCCCCGTGTCAGCGTGGGTTCTCTCCGGGCACTCCGGCTTCCTCCCACAGTCCAAGTCCCACATGCAGATGGGGGACTAAGTGAATTGGAAACTCTAAATTGTCCATAGGTGTGAATGTGAGCATGAATGGTTGTTTGTCTCTATGTGTCAGCCCTGCGACAGTCTGGCGACCTGTCCAGGGTGTAGCCTGCCTCTCGCCCGATGTCAGCTGGGATAGGCTCCAGCCCCCCTGTGACCCTCAAGAGGATGAAGCGGTTAGAAGATGAATGAATAATACTGAGTTGGTGGGTCCATACAAAGATATTGGTCAGACCCAACATTGCAGTATACACCCAACATGTCTTTATTACACCCTAATTCCCACAGGTTTTTTCCACAAAAGAGGCTAATATGGAGATGTTGGGTTGAGACTGCAGATTCAACATAGCAGGATAGACCCTAGTTGCTGGTAATGTTGCTGCTCAAAGAATTTTTTCCTTTAATTAATTCGTCTCTACTAGATATGATCAACCTGTCTCTATGAACAGGATATGTACCACAGTCCTTTAAACGAGCCATAATTAAACTACTTCTTAAAAAGCTTACTCTTGATCCAGAGGTTTTAGCGAACTATAGACCTATATCTAACCTTCCTTTTCTCTCTAAGATCCTTGAGGAAACAGCAGCCAACCAGTTATGTGACTTCCTTCGAAACAACAGCCTATACAAGGATTTTCAGTCACGTTTTGGAGCACATCATAGCACAGAGACAGCACTGGTGAAAGTCAACAATGATCTCTTGGTTGCCTCAGACAAAGGACTTGCCTCTGTTCTGGTCTTGTTAGATCTTAGTGCTGCATTTGATACCATTGACCATCACATCTTCTTACACACATCTTGAGACAGGAACACTTAATTGGCATTAAACTGCTTTCAGTCTTATGTCATGACCAAGAAAGCTGGTTGAATTTAGTTGTCTTGTAGTTCCTGTTTTATTTTGAAATTTCTCTCCTCTCATTTCAGGTAACTTGCTCCTTCCCCTTGTGTTTCCCACCAGTCTGATTGTCTTCCCCACCCTGATTGTTTCCACCTGTTCTCCCTCGCCTTGTGTATTTATGGTCTGTGTCTCCCTTTGTCTGTGCCAGTTCGTCTTCCAGTGCCACAAGGAACCAGCTCCACGCCTTCGCCTTGATTCCACAGTAATTGTTTCACGCCCCTACCTTGTCAGGTTTTTTGTATCTTTTTTTGTTACTTTGTCAAGTCAATGTTTTAGTTAGTTGCTTTTTCCCTCGCAAGAGTGTTTTTTTGTTTACTTGCAGAAGTTGTGTTTTGTCCTCCGTGTGAGTGATTTTTCGTTGAACATCGATAATAAAAACTTGTTCGATTTGACTCCCGAGTTGTGCATTTGGGTTCAGGTCCTAGTTCAGTTCTGACATCTTACTTATCTGACCAATTTCAGTTTGTACATGTTAATGATGTCTCTCAAGGTTCTGTGCTTGGACTAATATTATTCACCTTATATATGCTCCCTCCAGCAAATGTTATCAGGGAACACTCCATAAATTTTCATTGCTATGCAGACGACACCCAATTACACTTATCAATGAAGCCAGATGAAACCAATCACTTACTTAAACTCCAAGCATGTCTCAAGGACATAAAGACCTGGATGACCTGCATTTTCCTGCTTTTAAACTCAGATAAAACTTAAGTTATAGTTCTTGGCCCTAAAGACTTTAGAGGTGCACTATCTAATGATATAACAAGTTTGGATGGCGTTAATTTAGCCTCCAGCACCAGCATCAGGAATTTAGGGGGTATCTTTGATCAAGACATATCCTTCAACGCCCACATAAAACAAACTTCAAGGACTACCTTTTTTCACCTACATAATATGACTAAAATCAGGACGATCCTGTCTCTAAAAGACGCAGATAAACTAGTCCATGCATTTGTTACCTCCAGGCTGGACTATTGCAATTCCTTACTATCAGGCTGCCCTAATAAGTCTGTACAGAGTCTCCAGCTGATCCAGACTGCTGCAGCATGTGTACTGACAGGAACTAGGAAAAGAGATCATATTACTCCTGTTCTGGCTTCTCTACACTGGCTTCCACAGAGTCCTTGTGCTTTCTCGTCCTCCAGGTTTCCATGGATCATGGCTGCGTTTGAGCATTTCTGTCTGTCCTAGCAGAGGGATCCCTCCTCTGCAGCTCTTCCTGAGGTCTCTTCCACCTTTTTTTCCCCTGCTAAAAGGGTTTTTCCCTTTAGTTTTTCCTCACTCGAACTGAGGGTCTAAGGACAGAAGGTGTCATCTCTGTACAGATTGTAAAGCCCTCCAAGGCAAACTGCGTGTTGTGAATTTGGGCTATACAAATAAAATTTGATTTGATTTGATTTAATGTACCCTATACAAGGGAAATTAGGGATGTTGCTTGTCAGACCCAGCATCCCCCCATTTTACCATTTCTTGCAAAAACACCCAACTTGTGCCTTTGAGACCCTTTATTAAAAATGCAAAGTTAGCTAGAGAATGACTGAGACCTGTTTGTCCAAATATGGGTGTATGGAGATATAGTCATGACACCTTTGTCTCACACAATAGGAAGTAACTTAAGTATGACTCCAGTATTCATGAGCCAATCAGTGCAGTCATTAACTTTTCAGCCAATCAGAGCAAAAGTTCAGGAAGAATCATGGACAGAGGTGTTGCAGCAACCAGCAATCAGGTAAAATCCAAAAATACTGACATGTTGGATATCTGTGCAGTCTGAGCAATGAATGCCTGCTTGTTGTTTTTGTTGTACTTTATTAGCATTCATTAGCTTGTTTTTAGATAGCTTAAATAACATTTTACAACCCGTTACATGCATTTAAATATATCCCAGGCTCCCTTTAATCAGGCTGGTTGTTTTCATCAGCTGATTTTTCCCTTACAGATCACAGCATGCTTTTGCTCACACTGGAAACCTTCAATGAGTTTCAAAGGTATTACAACAGCAGGAATAACTTTTGCAGATTTTACTAGTGTGAACAATTTAAAAATGTAACTAAGTCTATTTTTTTTTTTTTTTTTTTGTCACAGGAAGAGAAAATATAGAATTTGTAAAACAAAAAAAAAAAGAAAGAAAAAAAAAAGTGTATCATTTTAGTGGGCCGATGGGTTACAAAAGTCAGGGTTCAGTTGAAATTATGTGTCATGTCCAATTAAGGAAACACAACGGAGCAGGACCCAAATGCAAGAATAGAAATAATACTTAAATACATTTATTAAACAAAAGATCAAAAGGACCAAATCATGACATTATGGATCGATAGATAGCCAGTGAGTTGTGCAACCTAATTGCATGGGGGACAAAAGACTTCCCCAGTCTGTCTGTGGAGCACCTCTGGGACAGCAGTCTATCACTGAAGTGCAGTGGGTGGTTGGTGTTGTCCAGTGTTGACCTGAATCTGGACAATGTTCTCTGCTCTGTCACTGCCTCCAAAGTGTTCAGCTTTCAAATTCATTGTTTGCATAAGATAAACTCAAACAAGAGAAACTACATTTACTAATTTACCCAGAAATGTGGGAAATATTATTTTGTAAAATAAAAACAGCATAAATTTCGATTGTGAGGTTTACGCTGCTATGGGCCATGTGGTGTAGTGGTGCTGTCTCTGGTGCTGAGACCTCCAAGCGGGCAAAGAAGATGTTCTTTGAGGTGTTCCTCAAAAGCCTCCCTGTTTCCCAGAGGTGGATGCTGGATCTTTGGCTCAGGTCTGTCTTCTCTCTGAGAACCATGTGCCGGGACACTGTCCTATACAAGCTCGCTGACGACATCCCCACACTTGTCCAGGTGCCTGTCAAGAATCCTCCTCCTCCTGAGAAAAAGGAAGACGACAATGAGGAGGAAACCCCCCATCAGCCAGCTGTGGAGGATTTGGAGACACAGCTGCTGGTGGAGGAGGAGAGCAAGCAGCAGAGGTCTCAGAGCATGGCCAGGCCGACTGGGGGGAAAAGCAAGTGGTCTCCACAGGAGCTGGAGCTGGTGAGAGACACAGGGGATTTGGAGGCAGATTATGCCTATTATGTGACAGGCTGCCAGGCAGAGGAGATCCCCCACCGCTCCAAGAAGGCATTCACCTCAATGCACTGGCGGTTGAGGGCTGACCAGTAGGTGAATCCCCCTACCCAATGGTTCCCTTTTGGAGCCTGTCTTTTAGTTCTGTTTTTTTTCCTTTTCTGCACCCACACAAACACGCACACCTACATTCACAGACACTGCACCCACTCATATTACACTTTTATTGACACATACCTTGTACATAGTTCCTGCAAAAACAAACAAACAAAAAAAAAAAAAACATAAAGCCAAGGGCTTGGACATCCCACATAGGTCAAAGAAGGCCTTCTGGATGCACTGCAAGCGCAACAGAGAGAGAGCAAGTAGGTGATTCTCCCTACCCCATAGTTCCCTTTTGGAGCTTGTCTTTTAGTTCTGTTTTTTTTTTTCCTTTTCTGCATCCACACAAACACACGCACACCTACATTCACAGACACTGCACCCACTCATATTACACTTTTATTGACACATACCTTGTACACAGTTCCTGCAAAAACAAACAAAAAAAAAAAAACAAAAAAAGAAAATCCCCCCCACATGGACTCTGCCTTGTCGTGGCGTGGGGGCTTAAGTGCCTCAGTGGTCCTGTGGACTGTGGGCTTTGGGTCTACCCAGCTGGTCTACTGCTGTTTGGTGAGGCAGTAGTAAACCAGCTGGGTAGACCCAATCCCTAGAGTCCACAGGACCACTGAGGCACAACCAAAGAGTCCATACTCTTACCTGGGAAAACCTGTGGAGAAAAAAAAAAAGGTTCCTTACCAAGATGGGCTACTGCGTGCTGTAGTATCTGACGTGCCACATGTTATGTAATGACCGGGGTCTTATGTGATCAGTGAGGGGCCCAGGTCAAGATTTTATTATGGCTCAGGTCAAGGATAGATAAGTGAGATGAAAGGTTGGATTCCATCTAGATTGTCTCTCTGTCACTTGTCACATTTTGCCTCAAAGTCCATCAAAACAGCCGACCTATATATGCAGGCTAAAGTGAGCCATTATTCAGAGCAGTTCATATTGGCTTCGAACACTCTCTCAGGCAATCTAGATGCTTGATTAGATGCTGTACTTCTTGTAATAAACTTTTCTATATATAAGCAAGATGGTGTCAGCGGAGACTTCTTCATCATCTTCACATCATCGCTATTTAATAAACAACAATTTTGGCGTCACGAACTCCGGACGTGTTGTGGCATACAGCGTCAACGACAGCTTCAGTGCTTCTGCTCCCGCACCAGGCATGCAGATAAGGTGAGCATTTCACATGATTGAGTGCTGGTTTGCTCTTTCGGGGCTGTTGTGTGTTTTTCTGTTGGGTCACACCGTAACGAAGCATATGTGTGTGTGTGTGTGTGTGTGTGTGTGTGTGTGTGTGCCATGATTTGCAAGTGATTGGGGTGTTTCTCCTTCTAAATTTGTTTTTGGTTGTGCAGTGTGAAGCGCAAAAGGGGGGAGAGACCTGTCTTAGAGAAGACAGAGATCACCTGTCTTAAGGGAGACAGAGAATAGGCTAAATGTTGATATAAGGCATTTGTTTTAGGAAAGATAGAGAATAAACTTTTAAGTAAACTAAGGAAAGAAGACATAACAGTGAAGTAATGAGAAAATGTAGAATAGCCTGATTAGTAACGATAAGGTGAGCTAAATAACACCATGCGCAATTGATGAAGAGGTGGGCCCTGTACCTTCATAATGGTAAGACATGTGTATATCAGTCACTGCGTGAAAGTTGGCTTTAAGAAATAGTCGGAATTTGGCTAAAAACAAAAAAGGACAGTAACAACCCTGGGCCCAAGGAAAATTGGACGCATGAAAAAAGAGATAAGGTAAAAGAGATAAGGATACAGGTAAAGATAAACTAAAGAGAAATAGGAATGAAGGAAAAATAGGAATAAGGTAAAGAGGAAAAAGCCGCAGATTTGACAAAAGCCCTCAAGGAGGCGATTTTAGATGGGCCTAAAATCCTGCAACATCACTAGGTGAGTTTCAGGTCAGTTCAGGGAACTGGAGGTGTAGAATGAAAAATTCAATTCTAAGTTCCCACTCTGAACATTAAAGTTGACGGACAATGTTCTGAAGCAGCCTCTCATTGAATATTTTACACCTCATAAGGTAGCATAAATTTAGAAAGAATAAAGGAAAAAGGAAAACAAGAAACAAGCGGCAAAAAAAGAGCATGCTATAGGACAGTATGAATGAGTCAATTGTGAGAATTGAGGATTGAAAGCTGTTTTTGGGAGGATGTTGAATTTGTTGTGTGTTTTTATTTTGTAAGTTTACTTTGTGTCCTTGTTTGTTGGATGATTGATCTCTGTGTGCGTGTGTCAAGCGCTGTCTCAGCTGTGTTCCGGTTGTGTGTTAAAGGTCGTTGAATGGGTTAGATTGTGTGGTTTATGTTAATGTGATAGATTTCATATTTGAATAGGCATATATAGGTTGTGGTTGAGAACAGGAGATTTAGTAATTCATAAAGAAAAATATTTTGTCTTTTAGTGTTAAAACATATGAGCCTCAAAAAGAGGACTTTAGAAATATTGACTAAAACTTATGAGCCTGTGAGGGGGACTTTGATAAAGAGCTATGAGCCTCTTTCGAGGGGACGTTTTTGAATCTGTTAAAAACGTATGAGCCCCAAGAAGGATGTTTATGATATTGAAGAGAAGTGTGAAGATCAGTGAGAATTTTTTCAGTGAGTCTGTGTGAGTGTGTGTGTGTGTGTGTGTGCTCCGGCCAGTTTGTGTGTGTGTGTTCTTTGTTTCAGACTTTGTACCTTGTTATATGGAGTTCATCTGATCTTTAGGAGATTGGGCGAGATGTTCACGCTCTGAGAACTAGAATATACTGGCAGTTCTTGCTAAATTTAAGAGGTGGAGCAAGGGGGGACACCCCATATAGGATGCAAATAAGATTGATCTTTCTAATAGGGGGAGTGCTGAAGGCGCTCCCTTCCCTTTTCTCTTTGTAAGGTATAAGCAAAAAAAAAAAAAAAAAAAAAGAAAAATGTTAGATCATTATGATCTGATTCTGATAGTTTGACAGTTTTTAGGATATTCAAATTAATTTAAAGTAAAAATCAATCAATCAATCAATCAATTTTATTTATAAAGCCCAATATCACAAATCACAATTTGCCTCACAGGGCTTTACAGCATACGACATCCCTCTGTCCTTATGACCCTCACAGCGGATAAGGAAAAACTCCCCAAAAACCCCTTTAACGGGGAAAAATAACGGCAGAAACCTCAGGAAGAGCGACTGAGGAGGGATCCCTCTTCCAGGACGGACAGACGTGCAATAGATGTCGTACAGAACAGATCAGCATAACAAATTAACAGTAATCCACATGACACAATGAGACAGAGAGAGAGAGAGAGAGAGAGAGAGAGAGAGAGAGAGAGATGCAGGTAATGATAGTAGCTTACGACAACATTATTGAAAGTAATAATATAGTTATAGTTCTGGCTACTGCGGTACAATATGTTGAAAGTATGTATTAATATCTGGCAGTATACATGTGTGACAATAATCATATGTGTATAATAACAGTAGAAGTATGACTAATGACTAATGATGGCAGCAGCAGCAGCAGGAGGCATCTGGCAGGACCACGGCAGCAGCACAACCACACACGTCACACCATCCAGGCACCGCTGTGATATGAGTTAATCTGAGAGACAGTGGAGCACAAAGGCTCCAGAGGAGAAGCCGAGTTAGTGACATCCAGAATGGCCGAGTTAGCAAGATGCAGTAATAGAATACGAGAGAGAGAGAGAGAGAGAGAGAGAGAGAGAGAGAGAGAGAGAGAGAGAGAGAGAAGGAGAGAAGGTGCCCGGTGTATTATAGGGGGGGTCCTCCGGCAGACTAGGCCTAAGTCAGCCTAACTAGGGGCTGGTACAGGGCAAGCCTGAACCAGCCCTAACTATAAGCTTTATCAAAGAGGAAAGTCTTAAGTCTAGTCTTAAATGTGGAGACGGTGTCTGCCTCCCGGACCGTAACAGGAAGATGATTCCACAGGAGAGGAGCCTGATAGCTGAAGGCTCTGGCCATTTAGAGCTTTATAAGTTAACAGTAGGATTTTAAATTCAATTCTGGATTTTACAGGGAGCCAGTGCAGAGAAGCTAAAACAGGAGAAATATGATCTCGTTTCTTAGTTCCTGTTAGTACACGTGCTGCTGCATTCTGAATTAGCTGGAGAGGTTTTAAGGACTTACTAGAGCTACCTGATAACAGAGAGTTACAGTAATCCAGCCTTGAGGTAACAAAAGCGTGGACCAATTTTTCTGCATCTTTTCGGGTCAGGATAGGCCTAATTTTCGCAATATTACGCAGATGAAAAAATGCAGTCCGTGAGGTTTGTTTTAAATGAGAATTAAAAGACAAATCTTGATCAAATATTACTCCGAGGTTTCTTACGGTAGTGCTAGAGGCCAGAGCAATGCCATCTAGAGAAACTATGTCATCAGATAAAGAGTCTCTGAGTTGTTTGGGGCCAAGAACAATAACTTCAGTTTTGTCTGAATTTAACATCAGGAAATTGGTGCTCATCCAAGTTTTCACGTCTTTAAGGCAGTTATGGAGTTTAGTTAATTGATTACTTTCTTCTGGCTTCATTGATAAATACAACTGAGTATCATCCGCATAACAATGGAAATTTATAGAGTGATTTCTAATGATGTTACCTAAAGTGTTAACTAAAGGAAAGACCTCCTTAAGTAGCCTAGTTGGGATGGGGTCTAAGAGACACGTTGATGATTTGGATGAAGAAATCACTGCAGTCAATTCTTGAAGAGAAATTGGGGAGAAGCAATCTAAATATATATTAGGTTTTACAGCTGTGTTTGAGGTTAGACAGGTACTATCTGAGGGCAGGAGGTCATGAATTTTGCCTCTAATAGTTAGAATTTTGTCATTAAAAAAGCTCATAAAATCATTACTGCTAAGGGCTAAGGGAATACAAGGCTCAATAGAGCTTTGACTCTCAGTCAGCCTGGCTACAGTGCTGAAAAGAAACCTGGGGTTGTTCTTATTGTCTTCTATTAGAGCTGAGTAATAGTTTGCTCTGGCATTGCGGAGGTCCCTCTTATACGTTTTGAGACTGTCTGTCCAGATTAAACGAGATTCTTCCAGTTTGGTTAATTGCCAATTCCTTTCAAATTTTTGCGATATTTGTTTTAACTTACGGGTTTGAGAGTTATACCAAGGAGCGAACTTTCTTTGCTTTTTAAACTTCTTTTTAAGAGGTGCTACAGAGTCAAGAGTTGTTCGCAGCGAGCCTACGGCGCTATCGACAAAATGATCAAAGTCGGTACAGGATACCTCTGTTACTGAGGGACTTGGTATTGAATTTAACGACGGAGTAATCTTTTCCTTAAATTTTGCGACAGCACTATCTGATAAACATCTAGTATAGTAACTGTTGCTGAGTGGCGTGTAATCGAGTAAAAAGAAATCAAAAGTAATCAGATAATGATCCGATAGCGAGGGATTCTGTGGAAAGACTTTTAGATTATCAATTTCAATTCCATACGTGAGAACTAGATCAAGGGTATGGTTAAAACAGTGAGTGGGTTCATGTACACCCTGACTGAAGCCAATGGAGTCTAATAATGAGATAAACGCGGTAGCCAGGGAGTCATTATCAACGTCGACATGAATGTTAAAATCGCCTACAATAATAATTTTATCTGATTTAAGAACTAAACTGGATAAAAACTCTGAGAATTCAGATAAAAATTCAGAATACGGGCCAGGAGCACGGTACACTATAACAAATAAAAGAGGAGGTTTTCCAGGTCGGATGTAAAAGACTAAGAACGAGGCTTTCAAATGAATTATAATCTAGTTTAGGTTTAGGGCTGATTAACAGACTAGAGTTAAAAATGGCTGCAACTCCCCCTCCTCGGCCGCTGCCTCGAGGAATGTGGGTATTATTATGACTGGGAGGAGTGGATTCATTTAGACTGACATATTCATCTTGACACAGCCAGGTTTCAGTGAGACTGAGTAAATCAATATGATTATCTGATATTAATTTGTTTATTAACACTGCTTTAGACGATAGAGACCTGATATTTAACAGTCCGCATTTAATTCTCCTGTTTTGTCTTTCTGTCACAGAAGAGGTTTTAATTTTTATGAGGTTGTTATGCACACCTCCTCTTTGTTTAATTTTAGATTTAGATAATTTAGGTGGTCGGGGGACAGACACCGTTTGTATAAAACTATGAAAACTATGGCTGGGTAACTGAACTAGAAGCTCAGAGAAGCGTGTAGGACTGCATCTCCGAGTCCTGGTCTCAACTCTGGGTTGTCAGGGATTTAAATTACTAATAAAGTTTGCCAGGTTTCTAGAAATGAGAGCAGCTCCATCCAAAGTGGGATGAATGCCGTCTCTCCTAATAAGAGTGTATAAAAAGAGCATTAAGAAGTACAGCCTGGGGGTAATAATGTACTATTGGAAGATTTAAGATGTTATTAGAGTAAAACGCATTAAACTTTCTAAATTGATAATGTATTATATGTAATATAACTTGGTATTTGTTAATAGTTGTAGTTTAAAGGAGAAAAACATGTGTTGTAGATAGAATGACCTAAGTGTTGGCAGATAAAGTGCTTAAATCACACTGAATTATTTGTTGCATAGTTTATGAGGACCTAGTGGGTTCATAAGATACTGAACTCTTGTCTGTTTTTCTTCCCTTATCCACCTATGGTGTGCGAGAGTTTGGGGAGGAGACAGAGGAGATGGAGTGCGTCTGAATTGGGATCTTCCACAGTGCAGATGAGAAGGCTGGCCAGTGTGTCACACGGATTGAGGACTGCTGACAACAAGTGGGCGGCTCCTGAATCCAGTCTGATCAAGGCTAGTGCTGTTTTATCCACAAACTCTTTTAACAAACACCTGTGTTTAAATGAATGTGTGTACACTCATTTACAGCTTTTATTGTTGATGCACTTTTAGTTTGCTTTCACGTATAGGTTATCATAAGAATATTTCTTAGTTTGGGGTTAATAGAATACATCCATCTGTCTACATATACATGAGATACTATATGCTGTAGTCATTTAGAAGAGAGGCTTGGCAACAGACTGACCAGTTGATGCATTTTATTAATTAATGGAAGATAATTATTTGGTTAAATATTGTGGAGAGTTGCAGATGTTTCATTGTCTGTGTATGGTTTATTTTGATCTGAGCTGCATTAGGGATTCAATATTGAGATTAATTTGATAATCTTAAGGTGAATGGGTGTGAGCATTGGGTGATAATTAGATAATTGTCTTGCTGCAAACACATTTGGTGATAGTTTGTCCCTTGTGGGAGCATGTGACCTTTTTGAGCCCTTATATAGGATTGGGTTTTCCTTATATTTGCAGGATATTTGGGGGAATTTTATTTAAAATTCCATAGATTAATTGTTTGTTTAGTTGGTATTATATGTGGACTTAGTGTTGTGATATTAGTAAGTTTTTTTGATTCCTTTGAAGTTGGCAAATCTATTTCATTTGTCATTTTACTGACTGTGGTAAACCAGTGGCGTATAAAGAATCTACATAACTTTTAATTAGTCTTAGTTCTAGTAATTAGTCTTAATTACAACAGGGAAACATAAGGGAGCCATTACAATGCCGAGAAAGGACACTAAAATTCCAAAAGTAACTACTCCTGTTGATGTTGATGATGATCAGTGTGGAAGAACTGAGGTTTTAAGAAAATGGATGGTTCTCCAATACAGCATCACACTCAAATAATGAAACTGCTGCATGTTATGATGAAGCCTAAAGAAATAGCAATAGCCAAACGCGCAGCACATAAAAAAGATGTGTCAAAGGTTACACAAGGTAATAAAGTGGCTGATGAAGCTGCAAAGGCCATCACAGGAGCAGACAAATTGGGCAAAGTTCTTCTGGTTACTCATGAAGTGAACTTGGAAGATAAAATTACGCTAAGGGATGGGATTTTGATGCAGGAAGCTGCACCTGAAATGAATAAACAGTTGTGGCTAGGCCGAGGTGCCACCCAAGATTCTACTGGCCTATGGAGAAATCATGAGGGGCTGAAAATAACACCTCCAGACCTGTTAGGTCTAATGATTCAGAAAGCACATGGGTTAGCTCATGTTGCAAGGGGGGAAGTTAGGAGAAAGATTACGAAGGAGTATGGTTTTTGGGCACTATATTTGTTTGAACAGATTGTTTATGTTATAGGCAGGTGCACTACGTGTCTGAAAAACAATGTTCGGAGGGGTGTGATGGTTCCTTCTGGTCACATTCCAACTCCGAGGGGTCCTATGTGTAAGCTAGTTGTGGACTTTGTCGATATGATAAAACCAGTTGATGGTTAGAGGTATATGTTAGTTGTTGTGGACAGATTTTTGCGATGGCCTAAGGCTTGTCCAACCAAGCGGAAAGATGCTCAGTTTGTTGCTAAGTTTTTGTGTAGAGAGGTCATAAGCAGGTGGGGTCTTCCAGATCAGATATCCTAGGGACAATGGGAAAGAGTTCGTGGATAAAACAAGTGAAATTGATTTTGCAAAAAACTGAGAATTAAACAGCGTCTTGGAGCAGTCTATCATTCACAAAGCCAAGGGATTTGTGAAAAAAATTGAATGGTGTTTTGAAAAATCGCATTGTTAAAATCTGCCAACACACGTTTAAATTGGATAGCAGCACTGGTGCTAATGGTGTGTCGCTCGAGTGAGCTGTGTGATTTGCATATGACACCTCATGAGTTGGTTACGGGAAGACAGATGCCAACACCTTGTTTGCGCACAAGTGGAAAGAGTCCAAGCATGGCCTTTTTGGAAAGATAAAGGAGCACAGAGCAGCTAAAACTGGAGTTATGTGCTCAAATCTCCTTGAACTGGTGATCAGTCTCGCAGCAGCGTCTTGCACCAACTGCAGGTGGTGGAGACAATTCTGGCTAAGACAGGTGTAGAGGACTTTGAAGTAGTTGAAGTGGGAGTACACAAGGGCATTTAAAAATTTGTTGAGGTCATGGAAAGATAAAAACGATCTCATTTGAGAAATGTTTCTTAGGTGCATAAAATAAGATTGCATGGTTTTCTTAATATGGGCAACGGACGTGGATGTAAAAGTCTCCAAGTATAATAATATTGTTAAAGTGCTGAGTGATGAGTTACAGAAGTTCAGAAAATTCTGTAATAAAGCCAGGATTCAGTTTTAGGGGTCTATAAACTAAAACACAGAGTACTGGGTCTCTACTGTTAATTACAAAACTAAAAGATTTCAAAGGTGGTAAAAATTTCCAAAGGAGATGGGGGAACATTTATGAACATTCTTGCTGGTCTTGGTAGGATAAAAATAAAATTAAATAAATAAATTAAATAAATAAGAGAAATTAGAAGGGGAGGTTTCATTAAAAGGAACATTGTCCTCTGGGCTAAGCCACATCTGGGTGATCATAAAGAAATTGATATTATTTGATAAAATGAAATCATGACAGATGTAGGACTTGTTGGACAAGGACCTGACATTTAAGAGACATTTTAACAGAGGAAGATGATAGGCAGGCTGACGATGAATAGTAGGTCTGTCTAGGTTGTCATTGTTAACAGTGCATGCTTGGGGGGCACTCAAACCTAGCCTATTACTAATAATAACTGGGATGACCATGGAGCAAATAGAGGGAGAGTTCATTTAAACAGATGATGAATCAGCAGAGCCTGCATTATCCAGTTTTGGTGAGTTAGGAGTCAGAGATGGGTGATCAAGATCATTCTGGGGTGGAGATAGTCAGAATGCGTTAGATAATTAATAAAATTCCACCCAGGAGCTAAAGAATGAGCTATCGTGCAGCGACAGATTCTTTTGACACTTAACTCAGTTGCACACATAGTCTGATAGCACAGGACACCCTAGTCAAAGAGCTAATGCCATTACACAATGATAGCCTCTTGTTCAGCAGCTAACAGCAGCTAATGTTAGCACAAGGCTCACACTCACAGGAGCGAGCAGAAACTGTAGCTGATTTAGTCTGAGAGACTGAAAGGTTTGTTAGTGACAGCTGTTCAGCTTGTGTTTATATTATTCTGGCATTTAACAGAGATGTTTATTCATGTATTTATTTGGTTTAAAACAAAAAAGAGAAAAAACATTTTCCTTTACCATTAAGTCTTTACTACATGTACATCAGTAAAATACTTCTAAGACAGGGTCATAGAAGTCCAGATTTAAAAACCTTGATAAGTGATTGATTAATAAACATCTAAATAATGGATTAAAGTTCTAGTGTGTGGGAGTTAGACAACATATTAGTACAAAGGGGATATAATATAATCAGTATGTTTTCTTTGAGGTATAATCACCTGAAAACAGGAATTAGGCTACTACTCTTGCTATGACTTTGAAGGGGATAAATGCTACAACAGCGATGGTGACAACTTCTACTTTTGTCACTTCTGGAAATTTTATAAGTGAGGTTGTGATAAGGGCAACCTTTGCCAATAAAACAGTGGTGACGTCTCTGATGCCTATGAAATTTGTAAATATAACGCAGACACCTGATAGGATATTTTTGAAATTTAAGGAGATAGCAAATGTAACCCAGAAGCCTATGTTAAAGATAGAGCTTAGTGTGAACAGTAGTAATGAGATTTTTGGACTTAAGAAATGGATGGAGACAGAGAATGATGCAGGTTAATCTTTGACAGTTCAGAGGACTGTTTCAGACGTGGAAGATGAGTTTTTTGACTTTGATTGGACATCAGAAGACATGACTGACCATCACCATGCATTACAGAAGAGAAAAACTAAGTGGAAGGCATATGGATTTGATTCCTAGGTGTTACAAATCGCAGACCCATGGGCAGGTAGGAACTTATGATTTCAGCAGTTAACTCATTCTGTAAGATCGGTTAGGAGAATGAACAGTCCATGTGTGGTGAAAGTTCCATCACCAGGCACGTGGCTTTCAATTTTAGAGAGGGTATCAGAACCACTAACTACTGTATGCCAATCTTATGCACTATAATGGCTGTTGTATAAGCAGCAATCAGCAGAAGATACAGTGATGGCTTTGTCAGTCAATCTGTTTAAACCTAGACGTGATTGTTCTTGGTTGAGGGAATTACCATATGTGAATTTACTTGATCAGCATGAAAATATAATGACAGCGGTCCCTGATGCAATGGAAGTGAAATCTGTAAGGGCTAAAGATTGTTTTTGTTCAAATGATACTCATAATGGGTATGGAATGTTTATGGGAATCTCAGATTGTAACAACTAAGACCATAACACACCGGCGGCGTCATATGACGGCAGCGTCATTGACGCAAGTCAAGTGCCGCCGCCAACACACACTAAAAGCGTCGCGCTGCGGGGCGTCAACCGGATTTCTATTTAACACTCCAGTCCACGGGAGCTGGGAAGTACAAAATAACGTTTTTTCAAGGGCGTCGACGCTGGAAAAATAGGACAATAGCGTGAAAGGCTGCGGCGCGTCAACGCGCGTCAAGACGCCACCGGTGTGGGTTTGTAAACAGAAAATAATGGGGGTGTCTGTTTTGCCGCCGGTGTGTTTTGGCCTCTATATGATGAATGTGGGTAAGCGTAAACATGAGGCTATTGATGACTTGTATGAAGTGATTTTTTATGTGCCACATAGCAAACAGAATAGAACTTTGATGGTGCAGAACCAAATTTTGCCTGGTAATGTGACTATAGGGAATTTCAAGGATATTTGGTGGGTTTGTGGTGATAAGGCATAGATATTTCTACCGTATGGGTGGACAGGATGTTGTTACATGGCAAATGTTGAGACTCCCATATGAGGTTCTTGCTGTCCAGAAGGGGAAAGTACCTGATGAGGATCAATGTAATGCTGTTTTTGGAAGAAGGAAGAAAAGGGACATGGCATGATTTCATAATCTGGAGTCCTACCATTGGAGGATAAGTCTAGGAGAGAAGTGGGATATTGGATTATTTCCATGGTATGGTGTGACATTTTTGGCAGATCACATTGATAATATTACCTACACCCTACAGGGTTTTGCAAATGAGACTATAAGAGGTTTTGAATACTTGTCAAATACTCAAAGAAGTCACAGACTGACGTTGCTGAAGCATGACATGGCTCTTGACTATATTTTGGCCAAATAAAGTGGCCTATGTGTGGCTTTGAATTTAACTGGGGATGCTTGTTATACTTTGATTCCTGATAGTTCTGACAATATGACTAGTGTCATAGATGCATTGAAGAATGTAAGGGATGCGTTTGGTTCGTCAGAAGGATCTGGATGGTCTGTGAATGCTTGATTGCAGGGGAAATTAGGACTGTTGGGAGCAATGTTGGTTCAGATCTTGGGAGCAGTTCTTCTATCATTATGTGTGATGTTTCGTTTTTGCAAGCTGCTATTGACCTTTGCAAAGGCTATGATATTGAGATGGGTTGGAGTTGTAATGCCTGGAGATCATGTTCTGATGCCATTATTACAGAGGACTGACACAGACGTTGACGAAGAAGAAGTGACTGGTGAACTGGTGGAGAAATATCCATTTTGAATGTTTAATTATATTATAGTCTCAACATTTATTATTTTGTTATTTAGTAGTTTCATACTATGGGGTGGTATGATTAAAGGGGGGAAATGGAAATGTGACTTATAATTTGTAATACTGTGAAAGTATGATATTGTAAACTGCATTTGATGTTTTAATTAATTTGCATCGGCTGTCTTTGCAAAGATACTGGTTGGTGTTTTCTTTTCTTTCCTCCTAGGACGATATTGGGGGAAGACCACCGTGAGGGTGATTGGTTGTTCAGGGACCCCGATGTTCTGAAGAGATTCAGACACTCAAACATGGACAATAAAATGGACTGGAGGGCTTTGAACAAGGACACTGTGATAAAATGTCCAGATTAAAAACACCATCGACACTACACTGAGAGTCGACGCTGCTGAGGAGTTGCAGTGTGATACATTTTTATGTCTTCTCTTACATATATTTTTGGATCTTGTTCTATTAAATTGTAATCTGTAATATTGATAGAGGATGATTACATGGTAGTGATAATCTTAGTAAGACATAATAGTTTGACTTAGTTTCTGAGTTTTCTTTTACTGCATGAGTAATACTTACATTTTATAATATTTTCGTTATTTTAATTGTTTGGAGAATGATGGTTTCTGATATGGGGTAAATACATTGGGACCTCAGATGTTTTCTTTTTTCTCGGGTGTTTAGGGATATTGGTGCTAGGCGGGAAAAGGTCCGCTGGAAGGTGCGATGGGTCGACCAACCTGAATTTGGACATTTTATGATTTTATTTACTGAGGTTTCCATATGTTTTGCTTAGGTCATATCTCTACACACAATGTTAAAATTCCTCCTTTTTAAATTGGTCTGGAGTACTATATGTGGTCGCCTAAGGCAGAGGGGCCGTGAGAGAATTTTTCCTGTCTAGATTGTTTGATGGACATTTCAGGAAAGATAGCTGCCTGACAGGTTTTCGCTCTCGCACTCCATAAAGTTGCTAAATTGTTAGGGTTACGCTGTAGGAAGCACTGTAGGAGGAACTGTTATTTTTGTCACAACTGCAAGTGTGTATGTATTACTGTGTGTATGTATTATTACTTGTATTTTTCGAGACTCTGTGTAGTCTCGAAGGGGGGAAATATGTAGTATCTGACGTGCCACATGTTATGTAATGACCGGGGTCTTATGTGATCAGTGAGGGGCCCAGGTCAAGATTTTATTATGGCTCAGGTCAAGGATAGATAAGTAAGATGAAAGGTTGGATTCCCTCTAGATTGTCTCTCTGTCACTTGTCACATTTTGTCTCAAAGTCCATCAAAACAGCCGACCTATATATGCAGGCTAAAGTGAGCCGTTATTCAGAGCAGTTCATATTGGCTTCGAACACTCTCTCAGGCAATCTAGATGCTTGATTAGATGCTGTACTTCTTGTAATAAACTTTTCTATATATAAGCAAGATGGTGTCAGCGGAGACTTCTTCATCATCTTCACATCATCGCTATTTAATAAACAACAGTGCCAAGTGTGGTACCTATCTTGGCTGTTTGGATTCAACTCTCAAACAGGCATGATAGCTATCTAGACTTAGAACACTGGTAGGTGGGTTAAGTGTACTTGGAGTGTAGGTGCTGGGTCCATCCATCATGCAGCTCCATAATCCTGGCCCCAGATGGAATGATGGAACTGCTTGCGTCACCAGCAGGGATGGACAACCCAGGTAAGCTTCAACCTTAGCACACAGATGCTTAGCTGAACTGTTCAATCCTGCTGGGACTTGTAGCACTTGTAGACTGACTAGAGAGAGGTTTCTCCTTCACTGGATATTAGGGTGAGCCACTTACCTTGATGATGGCTTCGGACTTTTGGGATAGCTGGAGTCTGGTTTCAAGATGTGATACTGTGTGTCAAGTGTGTAAGCTCTCAGGGTAGTTTGGATTCAGCTCTCAAAGTGCCATGAGAGCTTACTGACTTTGCACACTGGAGGTGGGTTAAGTGTACTTGAAGTGGAGATGCTGGGTCCATCCATCATGCAGCTACATAATCCTGGCATGGAGTGATGGACATGCTTGTGTCACCAGCAGGGAGGGAGTGTACAGGTAAGCTTCCACCTTAGTACACAGAAGCATGCCTGTACAATCCATCCATGCTAGCACTTGTACCACTTATAGACTGAGCAGGGAGAGGTTTCTCCTTCACTGGACCGTCTTGAACATAACATTTATCAACAATTCACTAATGAACACAAATAAGCTATATACAGTTACACAAACATGTTAGCTTTTTACACATTAACATCGAGTATTTACAGTTAGCATGGGTGTCACTACCAAGATAGGCTCCTGCCTTACCACACAGGAGCTCATCTTGACAGTGACACCCATGCTGGAGAGTCACTGGGTGAGACACAGCCAAAGAGTCCATTCAGTTACATGGGAAAACCTGTGGAGAAAAAAAAAAAAGTTCCTTACCTGTGCTGGTAGACTTACCTCTTCTGGGACTGAGCAGTTGCCTCATCCTGAGGATGACCTGTGAACGCAGAATGGTCGATAATGGGGCCACGCTTCCAAGATGGGCTACTGTGTGCCAAGTGTTGTACCTATCTTGACTGTTTGGATTCAACTCTCAAACAGCCCTGATTGGTCACTAGACTTAGAATACTGGAGGTGGGTTAAGTGTACTTGGAGTGTAGGTGCCGGGTCCATCCCTTATGCAGCTCCATAATCCTGGTCCCTGATGGAATGATGGAACTGCTTGCATCACCAGCATGGATGAACCGCCCAGAGGCGCTACAACCTTATCACACTGGAGCTTCTCTGGGCAGTCCAATCCTGCTGGGACTTGTACCACTTGTAAACTGAGTAGAGAGAGGTTTCTGCGTCACTGCAGATTCTTGAACATAACATTTATGAACAATTCACTGATAAACAGAAATAAGCTACATACATGTGTGCATTCAGTCATCGTCTATGTGACCCGACACATTCAGTACTGACACTGTAAACAAAGTTAATTGATAATAATAATAATAATAATAATAATAATAATAATAATAATATATAATAATAATTAATAAACAACAAATCTCCTATCCTAACCCACAATATTCACACTAGAAACCAGTTTCCATTATGACTAAAGGTTACAATAAAAAAAGAAAAGAAATTGTGCATTAATTTCATCAAAATAATAAATAAATGACAATTTCAATAAAATTACATTGAAAAACTCGTAAATCATTTAATTTCATCATTATACTGTAGGTTAGAGGATTAAAAGTATATAATTTCATGGGAGATAGTGAATTAATTGGTTAAAATAATACAAGGAAAAGTTTTACAACATTTAAAAACAAAATTTTGGGAAGGTGTACAAAAGGGGAAGCAGCAGAGTTGCTCATTTTCGTTCAGACCTTCGACGACAGCCATTTGATTTGATTTTTTCGTGTGGCCAGGCCTGAAGAAGACCCATTGCGGGTCGAAATGTTATTTAGCCATCCTGTTACTTGGGTGACATTTAACCATTGTTAATAGTTTTTATAACACTGACTTATGAGTAAAATGGATAAGACAGTGGTTTGCAGCAACAGCTGAAATACAATACGGGCAGATCTCAGTTTGCTGCTTGAGTGTCTAAAGTTTAATAATAATTTACTTTGTCAATATACTATTTATATACTATATACTATTTATATAATATTTATTTGCCTCTATGAAATGAAAATTACTTTTTTTTAATACATTTATTTATTTGAATTCACTTTTAAACTCCATGAAATGAAATAAAATTTACTTTTTCAAGACACTTATTTATTTGCATTAACTTTTAAACTGTATGAAATGAACTGAAATTTACTTTTTAATGCACTTAACTATTTACATTTATTAGTGGATATGGAGTTAAATTCTTAAAATTAGAGGTTCACTAAAAAACAGTTCATGGGAGGGTATATAAGGAGGGACACAGATGAGTTTGCTCATTCTTGCTTGGAAAGCCGACGAGACAACATCTCTCGACCAAAGCAGCCAGTCTGTTGTTTTTATGTGTGCCAGGCCTGAGGAAGACCGACTGAGGTGGAAACGTTGCCTTTTGGCACACGTGACACCACTGGTGAATACAAATGCTCTCTCATTGACAAACCAGCAATGGAGGCATCTGAGGAAAAATCACAGTCAAATAATGAATTTTAATGACATTGCAAGTGTTGAGTTTATATACAGCATTCAATGACACTATGTCAGCTTTGTTGTTGCAGCATCGCGCTGCCATTTGTAGAAAATACACAGTAGAGCTTTATTGTGGATGCTCTCAAGGCGAAGCTCTCATTTATTAGCAACCCTTTCCCCAAAATAAGGGATAAATTCATTAAAATTAACCCAAATTAGGCATATATTAAAACAAAAAACAAAACAAAACAAAACAAAAACCTCCTCATGGACTCTGCCTTGACGTGGCGTGGAGGGTTGCATGTCTCAGTGATCATAGGGAATCTCTAGATTGGCTCTGCCCAGCACAGTTTACTCTTGTTTCGTAAGGCAGGAGTAAGCTATGCTGGATAGAACCAATCTGGGGAGTCCCTATGATCACTGAGACAAAACTAAAGAGTCCACAGCTTACCTCATGTTGAATACCCACGTACTCATTGTTTTGAAGAAGTTTTGAAGTTGTTTTGAACCTGTTTTTTTCTTGTCAAATGGAAAGAGTATGCACTATATTTGTACAGCTAACAAGGGAGTTAAGTTCATATTGAAATGAGATCTGTATTGTGGAAGTCAGCGGGCCCGCCAACAACAGAGGGAAAAGGCAAGCGGGGGGTCCTTGGGGTGGAACGAAAGGGCACCTTCCTTCATTCTTTGGAGAAGGAATAAAATCCGCAATCCTAACCCACAGTATTCACTCTAGAAACCAGTTTCCATTATGACTAAAGGTTATAATAAAAAAAAAAAGAAAAGAAACTGTGGGATGGATTTGGATTAGGCTTAGCTATGGGGGATGACAGCAGCGTAGCCGTGAGTAGGGTGGTGGCAGGGAGCTGGAGATGGCCCGTGCACCTCCCGGTCCCCCTTGGGGACGGGCTCAACCCCTTGTCCCTAACCCATTGGAAGCATTAATTTCACCAAAATAATAAAGAAATTACAATTTCAATAAAATAACATTGAAAAACTTGCAAATAATTTCATTTCCTCATTATACTATAGCTTAGAGGATTAAAAGTATATAATTTCATTGGAGATGGTGAATTAATTGGTTTAAATAATACAAGGGAAAGTTTTACAACATTTAAAAACACAATCTTGGGAAGGTGTACAAAAGGGGTGATGTTTTACTAACCTTAACCACTCCAAATGCGAATCCAAGTCATATAGCGCTACCTGGGAAACACAAAAAACACACTTCCAATCAACTCCAAATGGCCTTGGCCTCTCTGATGCCCCTCTTCAGGTTGGCTCGGGCTGTGTTGCAGAGGTCTTTGTTGTCGGCCCTCCATGCGGTGTTCCTCTCTTTTAGCACCGTCATCCGGGGCTTCTGGTTGGGATAGACACAGATCCGTTGTGACAGTGTCTTTGCAGTTCTTAATGTCGCACAGAACACTGTGTGTGAACACCTCCAGGTCCTGGTGTTCAAAGACCCCCCAGTTGGTCCTCTCAAAGCAGTCCTGCAGCTGCTGGGAGGCACCCTCTGGCCATGTGGCAACAGTCTTTGTGATGGCGGGAGCAGTTTTCCTGAGGGGGGCATATACGGGGAATAAAAGCGAGGACAAGTGGTCGGACTGGCCCAGGTGTGGTAGTGCTCTGGCCCTGTAGCCCAGTTTGATGTTAGAGTATACCTTGTCCAGGGTGTTATCTCCCCATGACTACAAAATTATAAGGCACTAAGGCAGAGTTTGTGGGTCCATAGAGAGATATGGTTGGTTGGTTGTTAGACCCAACATCCCCACATTTCATTGCAAAAACACCCAACTTGTATACCTTTGAGATCCTTTATTTATTAAAAATACTGAGTTGGCTAGAGAATGACTGAGACCTGTTTGGCCAAATATGGGTGTATGGACAGACAGTCATGACCCCTTTGTCTCACACAACAGGAAGTGACTTAAATATGACTCCAGCATTCATGAGATTGTTGAAGATCACTTTCCCAGTATCTAAAGGCTAAAACACCCAACTTTTATCTTTGAGACCCTTTATTAAAAATGCAAAGTTGGCTAGAGAATGACTGAGACCTGTTTGGACAAATGTGGGTGTATGGAGATACAGCCATGACCCCTTTGTTAATCATCTTCTCATACAGCGTTTATCCTATCGACTTCAAACTTGCACAGATTACAGATCAACTCCTTCTAATCAAAAGTTGTGCGTAACTTTTTCATTACTCGCTTCGTTTGGATTTTGTGGCCTCCATAAGGTGAGATGTCAGAAAAACATCCTGACGATCTTCCAAAGCTGTCCCATAGGAAATGAATGGCAGCAGGGGGGAGAAAGAGACCAATCTTTGGGCTTTTTCTAGCATTTACAGCGTCTCCATACTTTGTGCTACAGACTCCATTCTAACTCTCAAATGTTGCCACAGGTCTCATCTATTCACTCATGTTTTCATCTTTTTCATATCTTTTATTGTTTTTGATCGGTGCCTCTCAAAGTACCATGAGCAAAAGTGGAGAAATTCTCACTTTACAATGGGTGTGTATTGCACGGAATGCTGTGAGCTAGAGTGGAGAGGGCTCTAAAAATCGTCTAAAACTTTTGTCTTTAACTCGCTGCCATGGCCACAATTTTCACTGTACAGACACAATTTATACCACAAAACATAGGAAAATTTGTCCAGCTCACAGATATGTTGACATGGAATCTCTCACACGTACACATTTTTGCTGAGTGGCTCCAAAGCGAAGGGAGCGCCCATTATTTTCTCATTCACTCCCATGTAAAGTCTGACGAGAAATTTCTGGAAACAGCTTAGATGCAACACATTTTAAACTTGCTCCCCTGACCACATTTTTGACTCGAGAAATATAAAATGCGACACGTGCGTTCACGAGACGTGGCTGTCTCTCAAAATCACTTTATTTTCTTGCTTGGACCAACGGTTTGGGAATGCGAAGCATTTGTTCGAGGAGTTCAAACCCATATTAAACAGCCTTTGGTGAGCTGCTCTCCTGAGCTGTCTGTGTGCTCACAGGTGCTGACAAGTCATTAATCGCCATGACAACGGCTGCACACACAGACACGCACACACACACACACACACACAGCCACACAGCTCTCTCTGTCTGTCTCACAATCTTTAAAGGACAGATTACAGCAGCAGAAACTTCATTTGAAACAGCAAATACACATTATTAACCCCTACAGTGCCAAAATGGGCTCTCTAGCGCCACCTAGACACACTAAAATGGCCACTACAGCCCATAGGAATGTCGTATCAAGATCAAACCAAAACTGGTGTGTTTGACTTACAAATCACGCATTGACACCCAGGACCTGATTCCAACAGGAAGTGAGCTATTTGACCTTTCAAAGTAAGATTTCGCCTCAAACGTGGTCTCAAGAAAACACATCTCCTCCTACACCGTTTATTTTATCAGTTTTAAAGATGCACACATGCCACCTCAACTGCTACTAAACAGATCTTCTGTATAACTTTATCTCTCTCATCATCACATTATTTTCATGATTGGACCAACAGTTTGGACCAACATTTACACAGTAAATTTATTTTGTTTTGTGTTGTTTTTGTTGTCTCTTCCTCAAAATAAAGGAAGAGGAATCTGATGGGAAGAAATTCCCTCACCTAATTTGCATAATGTGACATCACTTGTACATACCTACAGCTACAGAAAGCATTCAAACATCAAACCGTTCAGCTCTGTAAGGATTTTCTGATGTTTGTGGCAATATGTTTGATATTTCTAAATAATTCACAGTGACGAAATAGGCTTGGGGCGGAAATGGGCGCGAGTGCGAGGTCCCGCCAAACGCTGCTTGCAGCTTTAATTAGGGACCGAGCCCTAAGGCAGAGGACTGCTCACAGAGCAGTCCTCGCCGAAGGCAAGGACCCTATTGTTTTTGGAGCGTTCATTATTCTTTATTCTTCCGCCGCCTCTTTGAACTGGAATTTGACCCCCTAAACATGCTCAAAAACTCACCAAAATTGGCACGCACATTAGAACCGGTGAAAAATTTTATAAAATGATGACATTAACCCCTAAAGTGCCAAAATGGGCTCTCTAGCGCCACCTAGGCACACAAAAATGGCCGCCACGGCCTGTAGGAACGTCGTAGAAACATGAAACCAAAAGTGGTGTGTTTGTCTCATCAAGACCTAAAAATCACGTGCTGACACCCCTGACCTAAATCCAACAGGAAGTGAGATATTTGCCCTTTCAAAGTAAGATTTTGCCTTAAAACTGCCTTTCCTAAAAAATCATCTTCTCATACAGCGTTTATCCTATCGACTTCAAACTTGCACAGATTACAGATCAACTCCTTCTAATCAAAAGTTGTGCGTAACTTTTTCATTACTCGCCGTTTGGATTTTGTGGCCTCCATAAAGTGAGATGTCAGAAAAAACGTCCGATCTTCCAAAGCTGTCCCATAGGAAATGAATGGCAGCAGGGGGGAGAAAGAGACCAATCTTCGGGCTTTTTCTAGCATTTACAGCGTCTCCATACTTTGTGCTACAGACTCCATTCTAACTCTCAAATGTTGCCACAGGTCTCATCTATTCACTCATGTTTTCATCTTTTTCATATCTTTTATTGTTTTTGATCGGTGCCTCTCAAAGTACCATGAGCAAAAGTGGAGAAATTCTCACTTTACAATGGGTGTGTATTGCACGGAATGCTGTGAGCTAGAGTGGAGAGGGCTCTAAAAATCGTCTAAAACTTTTGTCTTTAACTCGCTGCCATGGCCACAATTTTCACTGTACAGACACAATTTATACCACAAAACGTAGGAAAATTTGTCCAGCTCACAGATATGTTGACATGGAATCTCTCACACGTACACATTTTTGCTGAGCGGCTCCAAAGCGAAGGGAGCGCCCATTATTTTCTCATTCACTCCCATGTAAAGTCTGACGAGAAATTTCTGGAAACAGCTTAGGTGCAACACATTTTAAACTTGCTCCCCTGACCACATTTTTGACTCGAGAAATATAAAACGCGACACGTGCGTTCACGAGAAGTGGCTGGCTCTCAAAATCACTTTATTTTCTTGCTTGGACCAACGGTTTGGGCATACGAAGCATTTGTTCGAGGAGTTAAAACCCATTATAAACAGCCTTTGGTGAGCTGCTCTCCTTAGCTGTCTGTGTGTGCCACAGGTGCTGACAAGTCATTAATCGCCATGACAACGGCTGCACACACACACACACACACACACACAGCCACACAGCTCTCTCTGTCTGTCTCACAATCTTTAAAGGACAGATTACAGCAGCAGAAACTTCATTTGAAACAGCAAATACACATTATTAACCCCTACAGTGCCAAAATGGGCTCTCTAGCGCCACCTAGACGCACTAAACTGGCCACTGCAGCCCGTAGGAATGTCGTATCAAGATCAAACCAAAACTGGTGTGTTTGACTTACAAATCACGCATTGACACCCATGACCTGATTCCAACAGGAAGTGAGCTATTTGACCTTTCAAAGTAAGATTTCGCCTCAAACGTGGTCTCAAGAAAACACATCTCCTCCTACACCGTTTATTTTATCAGTTTTAAAGATGCACACATGCCACCTCAACTGCTACGAAACAGATCTTCTGTATAACTTTATTTCTCTCATCATCACATTATTTTCATGATTGGACCAACAGTTTGGGAATGGGAAGAACTTGTTCGAGGAGTTAAATCTCCACTAAAAGAGGTGTCTGTCTCTCTCTGCTCTTCTGCCAGGTGCGCCTACTTAATTACCATGGCAACCGCTGTCACACACAAACTCACAGAAACATGATGTCTGTGCGTGTGTCTACATCTTACATTCAGACATGACAGGGGCAGCATCTCCATTTTAACCCTTTAGGTGCCAGAGTTAATTGAGGAAAATATTCCATTTTCATTTCAACATTTCAAAAGGCTGTGGCTTTAAAGTGGTGACAGATAAAGGCATAGTGTAAATGAGAAAACTATTCATCATGACCCAAAGTTTGTGATAGGAGTAAATTAACTCATCCAATTTGCATACTGTGGCATCACCAGCAGGCAGCCATATTGGATTTCATAAATCTCAGTCAAAAAACATTTTGAACACATTTACACAGTAGATTTATTTTGTTTTGTGTTGTTTTTGTCATGTCTTCCTCAAAATGAAGGAAAAGGAATCTGATGGGAATAAATTCACCCATCTAATTTGCATAATGTGACATCACTTCTGCATACCTACAGCTACAGAAAACATTCAAACATCAAACCGTTCAGCTCTGTAAGGATTTTCTGATGTTTGTGGCAATATGTTTGATGTTTCTAAATAATTCACAGTGACGACATATGCTGGGGGCCGAAACGGGCGCGAGTGCGAGGTCCCGCCAAACGCTGCTTGCAGCTTTAATTAGGGACCGAGCCCTAAGGCAGAGGACTGCTCACAGAGCAGTCCTCGCCGAAGGCAAGGACCCTATTGTTTTTGGAGCGTTTATTATTCTTTATTCTTCCGCTGCCTCTTTGAACTGGAATTTGACCCCCTAAACATGCTTAAAAACTCACCAAAATTGGCACGCACATTAGAACCGGTGAAAAATTTTATAAAATGGTGACATTAACCCCTAAAGTGCCAAAATGGGCTCTCTAGCGCCACCTAGGCACACAAAAATGGCCGCCACGGCCTGTAGGAACATCGTAGAAACATGAAACCAAAAGTGGCGTGTTCGTCTCATCAAGACCTAAAAATCACGCGCTGACACCCCTGACCTAAATCCAACAGGAAGTGACGTATTTGTCCTTTCAAAGTAAGATTTTGCCTTAAAATCTTAAAATCTAAAGCGCCACTCATTACACGTCTGTCCGTCCTGGGAGAGGGATCCCTCCTCTGCAGCTCTTCCTGAGGGTTCTTCCAACTTTTTTCCCCTGCTAAAAGGGTTTTATGGGGGCAAGTTTTTCCTCACTTGAACCGAGGATGTAAGGACAGAAGGTGTCATCTCTGTACAAATTGTAAAGCCCTCCAAGGCAAACTGTGGTTTGTGAATGTGGGCTACACAAATAAAATTTGATTGATTGATTATTGAAGGCCACTTTCTCAGTATCTAAAGGCTGTCACACCCAACTTGTACCTTTGAGACCCTTTATTTATTAAAAATACAAAGTTGGCTGGAGAATGACTGAGACCTGTTTGGCCAAATATGGGTGTATGGAGACACAGCCATGACCTCTTTGTCTCACACAACAGGAAGTGACTTAAATATGACTCCAGCATTCATGAGATTGTTGAAGACCACTTTCTCAGTATCTAAAGGCTAAAATACCCAACTTTTACCTTTGAGACTCTTTCAAAGACTTTAAACAAAAATTAATTCTCGTATATGTAGATAAATACAGTACTATAAATATGATTCTCACAGTGCTGCCACCACCATCCAGGTGCAAATGGGCTCGTTGCAGCAGCCAGATGACGGTGTCGTCAACTCCCAGATTGGGCTGGTAAGCAAAGTGTAGAGGGTCTAGCAGGACCTTCATTTGCGACCTCTTGTGGGCCAAGACCAGCCTCTCCAGCACCTTCATCACATGACATGTGAGGGCAACTGGTCGGTAATCACTGAGGTCCAATTGAGTTGACTTTTCGGGACAGGAACAAGGCAGGACTCTCTCCAGACTCAGGCTCAGTTTGTAGAAATGTTGGAGAACAGGAGACAGCAGGCTGGCACAGGTTTTCAGGATCCTGGGGCTGATACCATCAGGTCCTGCGGCCTTCCGCTGGTGGAGTCTCTCCAGCTGTCTCCTAATAAATGCAGTAGAGAGGAGGAGAACAAGAGAGAGAGAGAGAAGACATCGCTAGCAAATGGGAACTGGGTTAAGCTAGGCTAGCTAGTGAAGCTGAGAGACCTTCAAACAGGAATAGATTTAGTGAACAAGTTACAAATAACAGTGTTCTTGAATGAGTGAGACTACAAGATGCTTAAATTTCAATCGTGGATTTAGCAGAAGTAACAATGAAAATAACAGTAATCTGTTCGGAAAATCCGGAGCAGCACAAATACGCTATCACTACCAGTAACACAGCAACAGGAAATGAGGTAACACGCTCACCGTAGCACATCAGCACGTATTCTGTTCTGTCCTATCTGTCCTATCAACTGTGTCTAATCACTAAAGGCAATGACTTCTCTCCTTTTTAAAACTTTTTTGGCCATCTTGTTATCTGTGGCAATGGAGGGTCAGAGACGGGACGGCGGGGCCATTGTTTACACTCACGACCAGCTGATTACATTGTGTAAACCTGTACTGCTGCCCAGAGCGAGGCCTGAAATCCCGGTGGAGCGGTGGTGGAGACATTGGGGGTGCAGAGCTGGAGCCAAGCTGAGGGCGAAGAAGAGGAGATTTTGCACTGCTGTACCAGTGTTAATCACGGGGAGCGTGAGGTCCCTGGGGAATAAGACGGACGAGCTTGCCGTGCTGATTTAGACTCAGTGGGAATACCGCGAGTGTAGTGTGTTGTGTTCACCGAGACATGGCTGCACTCGCACATCCCAGACCACAGCATGGCGGTACCCGGCTTCAGCATCGTCCGGGCGGACAGAGAAGTTGTAAGCAGCAGTAAGAAGAAGGGAGGAGGGATTGTACTGTATGTGAGTGAGAAGTGGTGTAATCCCGGACATGTGCATGTGACAGAACGTCTCTGTAACCCGGACATTGAACTGCTTGCTGTGGGAATGCGCCCGTACTATCTGCTTCGGGAATTCACGTGCGTCATTGTTATCGCTGTTTACATCCCTCCATCAGCTGATGCAGCGGCCGCCTGTGATGTCATCACCTCCACTGTTGGCAGTTTTCAGACTCGATACCCCAATGCCTTCACCGTCATTACTGGTGATTTTAATCATGCCACTTTGGATAAACTACTGCCAACCTTCCACCAGTATGTTGACTGCACCACCAGAGAAAACAAGACCCTGGATCTGGTGTATGCAAACACTAAAGATAGAGACCGATAAAGGAAATCATTCCTGCTGCAAGCCATTACAATGTACAATAACTCACATCTGTCTGACAGAGATAACTTACAACTCTCTGCTACATAGTAATAAAATACCTGGCCACTGCCATATTTGTTTTTGCTACCTGCTCACTGTCATATTTGTTTTTGCACTAACTCTTTTTCCTGTTTTATAGTTTTTATTTCATATTTTATATTTGATATTTTTTATATTCTGTATGTATTTGATTTATTCTATTTAAGCTACCTGCTTTATACTGTATAGTGTACTTTTACGTTTTGTACTTCTGCTGCTGGAACCAAACAATTTCCCAGTTTGGGATCAATAAAGTAAATCTATCTATCTATCTATCTTTCTATCTATCTATCTGAAAGTTTCCAGTGTGAGCACGCTGTGATCTGTAAGGGAAAAAACAGCTGATAAAAACAACCAACCTGTTTAAAGGGAACCTGGAGTATATTTAAATGCATATAACAGGTTTTAAAATGTTATTTAAGCTATCTAAAACCATGCTAATGAATACTAATGAAGTGCAACAAAAACAACAAGCAGGCATTCATTGCCCAGACTGCACAGATATCCAACATGTCAGTATTTTTGGTTTTTACCTGATTGCTGGTTGCTGCAACACCTCTGTCCACGATTCCTCCTGAACCTTTGCTCTCTTCGTGCCCTTCACGCACAAAGGACATGGGACTGCTCTGATTGGCTGAAAAGTCAATGACTGCACTGAATGGCTGCTCCAGTGTGTTAGTGATGTTGATGTTGCTAAATCTGCACAGGATTTGAAAGGTTTCAGCTCTTCTCCAGGTAAGAGTCAATTTCTGGTTTGTAGCCCACTTTCTGTTTCCTTTTCCTGTTACATTGCTGTAATGCTGCACAATTACATGATACTTTTACACTTTTTCTTGCTAAAATGCTGTTCAGGTGTGGATTTGTGGCCCACTTTGGTCTCTTTTGTAGATAAAGTTTTATTTTAGTTTGAAATCTCTGAGCTACAATTGGCGGAGGTGGAGGTAAAAGTTCTGCAAGTGAATCTGTCCATTTTGTCTGTATAGTAAGAACTGAGGACCCACTTTTGCAGTAAAAGATTAAAACTTGTAAAACGTCTGATACAATGTATTCTGCTATTAAGTAGCACACTACTGTAATATTATAGAGCTGTGGCAATTATGAACCCAACTTACTGTAAAGCTGTCTCTCCATATTTAACAGGGGTCAAATAGATCTCATTTGACATAATCAATAAAACATGTATTACATCATTTACAGAATATGCTTTGGAATATTTTAGATACTTTGTGTATTATTACCACTGTGGGCTTTTTGTGATTGTTGTAGCTTAAAATGCCTGATTTTGTGGAATTTTTTCAAAAGTGATATTTGTAGGCTTTATTTTGTTTACATCACAGGAGATAGGGTATTTTAAACAATCTCACATTCTTGTAATCACCACCATATGACATGTAAATAATATTTTTAATTATAGTTATTTAGACATCTAGTTTACATCAGCTCATGACCCTTGAAATATTTTTAATATTCAGTTATGTGACTAATGATGCTAAATCTGTATTTTCTGAAAAAACTCATGCCTTTACTCAAGATTTTCAAACAGTCCAGTTGCCTTCAGACTTTAGATGAGCCTTTGCTTTACCATGACCTGGATGACTAAGGACCTTCACACACATCTTTACTCAAACAGATACATTAACATTAAAAAGAAACATACACACACAGTGAATCCGTGATTTCATTTTACACCTGAATACTTCAAAAAAGCTCCTTAACCACACTTGATCTTTTTTTCTAAGATATTTTATTTAGTAAATTCTGCAACCCTCATTCATCATGAAAGTGACTCTGATGATGTTCATGAGGTTGTATGTATGGGGTCCGGGTGGCTAAGAGGATACCTCTCAGTCTCCCACTCAGCAAAAATGGTGTGAGGAGGTCTAATGTGTTGTAATAGACCAGTTTTCTTGCACCATGTGTAACATGTATGTTCCCATAAACAGTCCTTCCCTAACTGTAACCCTTATGATTTACAGTGAAACCCAGGCAGTGCAACCTGAATCTGCAGCCGACCTATCCAACTACTTCATTATGCTTGTGCATCAACATTGCTGCCTCCCAGGATATTTCACCGAGCTATGGATATTTGCCATGATGATATTATTTGCTCTTACCCCAGAACAAGCTTATTCTCTAAAAATAACATCTGACAATAATTACTATTATGGAGCTAGCGATAAAAGTGTGTCTCTTAACTGTCAGTTCACCCTTGATTCTGAGGATGTGGAAAATTTGGACATAGAGTGGAACATTGTGCCACCAAACAGGCAGGAAGATTACATACTTATACTCCGGTATACTCAAAGTATCATTCATAATAATTTATATGCCCCTTTAAAGAACAGGATCTACTTTACATCTCCTGAGCCCCAAGACGGTGATGCTTCTCTAAGCATCACTGACCTTAAGCTTACAGATTCTGGAACATACCAATGTAAGGTGAGAAACCTAGCAAGAGAACAGATTAAAGACATTTTTCTGATTGTAATGGAGAGGCCAGACAAACCGGTATGTTACATGGATGATGAAGCTGTGTTAGATACAAATATAAGGCTCAGATGCAGATCCTCACAAGGCACTCCACCGCTTAAATACAGATGGGAAAAGCTCAGCGGAAACCGGATGCTGCCTCCGGATGCATTTCTTGATGCTCCAGAAGGAGACTTATACTTGGATAAGATCACAGAGAGGGACTCTGGAACATACTGCTGTACCGTCCAGAACCTTGTGGGTATGGAAGACTGTGAGCTTATACTCAAAATCACATCTCCATCAACAGTGACTGACGAACATGGACCTACAGCAGGAACTACAGCTGAAATTACAGCAGGAGTGGGTATGGAAGACTGTGAGCCTGTACTCAAAATCACATCTCCATCAACAGTGATTGACGGACATGGACCTACAGCAGGAACTACAGCTGAAATTACAGCAGGAGTGGGTATGGAAGACTGTGAGCCTGTACTCAATATCACATTTCCATCAACAGTGATTGACGGACATGGACCTACAGCAGAAACTACAGCAGGAGCTATTGTTGCTGTGATTGTGGTCATCACTGTAACGCTCACTCCAGTCATTTACTTCCGCCTCAGAAAAAGGCGTGAAATGTTAAGGAGGAACGCTTATATATGGGCTCAGAGAAACTCATGCATCTCTCGGCCCATAAGAATAGAACAGGTGAGGAAGGTTCAACTAAAGAAATCTGCACACAGAGTGTTTTGGTCTTTTGTGCCAACAGAATATTCTTTCATACTGCGCTCATCATTGCAGCTCAGGTGTGAGGAAGAAGACAACCCGTATGAGAGAACAGAGACTACCGACCCTGTGAGTAGCTGTCAGATATTCATGTCTCTGTTTTATGATTAACTGCATGCTGTTTAGCATGCTGTATATTGCTGTAACCTCTGGAGTCATCTAGTCATTAAGGAGCAAAACCAGTAGTTAGTATACATTTCATAGTGTGGCAGCTGGAAACCTTTGAATGCAATTCTGTTGAATAACAGGACCATCTTAGCATTTAAAGTGTGAGTAAAAACCCAACATCTATCTGTCCCTTGAATAAAAAAATCTCATGACTTGTCTCCAGGTACTGTCTTCCTCTGCTGAGGACAATGAGAAGAATGCATCTATTGAGGAGGGTCTGACAGCCTGTGTTGAAGCTAAGGTGAGGTGTATTAACCTTGGTTTAGTGATGTGTATATACAGTATAGTTATTTTTTAAAGGATTTAAAAAGGACAGGTGAGTGGAAGTAAACTGGTTTGACTTTGTGTGCATGAAATCAAGTCATACATTAACCAATATCTGCCTGTGCCCCATCTTAAGGAGCCATGTTCCTTGCACACAGAAAATGAGAAAAATGCATCCCACGAGGAGATCATGACAGCATTGTGAAACAAAGGTGAGCAGTATGATGAAGGTTTTAGTGCCGTTTACTACATTACAGATATATTGGAAAACAACATCTTTTTGCATACTTTCAGGAGCCATGTTCTTCAGAGGAAGAAAGGTCCAAGGATGAAGAATCCCTTAAAGTTCTGTGTTCAGTTTAACATAAATATAAGACCAGTTTATATGTGAAACTTTACAGTAAAGGATGTCCAGGAGCCACATCCATTAGGACATAGTGAAGTTCCTAAATATGTTTTTGATGATTTCATGTTTGTTCAGAGTTTGTCTCAACCTCTTTACTCAAACTCATGTGAAATGTATGGACCTGTCCCTAATTGATTAAAGACTCAGTCAGGAGGACAGGATATCCAAGTGCCACATCCTTAAGGACAGAATAAATGTTCTTGAATACACATACGTTTTTGAGGGAGAATTAATTTTTGTTTAAAGTTTTTGAAAGAGTCTCCAAGGTACAAGTTGGGTGTTTTAGCCTTTAGATACTGAGAAAGTGGCCTTAAATAATCAATCAATCAATCAAATTTTATTTGTATAGCCCAAATTCAGAAATCACAGTTTGCCTCAAAGGGCTTCACAATCATCGAGAGATGACAACCTCTGTCCGTAGACTTTCGGGTCGAGTGAGGAAAAACTTGCCCCCAAAGGACCCTTTTATCGGGGGAAAAAAGGTAGAAAAAACCTCAGGAAGAGCCACAGAGGAGGGATCCCTCTCCCAGGACGGACAGACGTGCAATGACTGACGCATGTACAGAACAGATCCGCAAAATCACATTGCATACAATTATAAATGGTTAACAGTAAAGGTGTAAAATGAAGCAATACATTAACAATAGTGAAACGCATATGACAAGAAAGTGATTAGCACTAACATCAGTAAAGGTTAGCAGTAATGGTAGTGCATAATGTATATCAATGATAAAATATGGTTGATGGTAATAACAGCAGTAGTGGGAGTCAGGCAGGGCCATGGCAGAGGGTGCACAGCCGTGATCCATGGAAACCTGCAGGACGAGAAAGCACAAGGACTCCGGGGAAGAAGTCAAGTCAGTAGTATACAGCAAAGTGACATGACTGATGCAGTTAGAGAGGAAGATGAGGAGGAGAAGAGAGAGAAAAGGAGAGACGCTTAGTTTGTCATTTGTCCCCCGGCAGTCTAGGCCTATAGCAGCATAACTAAGAGCTGGTCCAGGATAGGCCTGAGCCAGCCCTAACTATAAGCTTTGTCAAAAAGGAAGGTCTTAAATCTACTCTTAAAGTTGGAGAGGGTGTCTGCCTCCCAGACTGAAACTGGAAGATGATTCCACCAAAGATGAGCTTGATAACTGAAGGCTTTTGCTCCTATTCTGTTTTTTAAGACTTAGTAAGTAATCCTGCATTCTGAGAGCGTAGTGCTCTAGTCAGATAATAGGGCACTATGATGATAATCTTTGATAATAATCGCATGAATGCTGGAGTCATACTTAAAAAACTCCCTGTTGTGTGAGACAAAGGGGTCATGGCTGTATCTCCATACACCCATATTTGGCCAAACAGGTCTCAGTCATTCTCTAGCCAACTTTGTATTTTTAATAAAGGGTCTCAGAGGTACAAGTTGGGTGTTTTAGCCTTTAGATACTGAGAACGTGGTCTTCAATAATCTCACGAATGTTGGAGTCATGCTTGAGTTACTTCCTATTGTGTGAAACAGAGGTGTCATGACTGCAATAAAATGTGGGGATGTTGGGTCCAACAACCAACATCTGCAGTATAAACCCAACATCTCCATATTGGACCCTTTTGTGGAAAAAACCTGTAGGAAATACTAAATCAAATCAAATCAAATCAAACACCCATATTTGGCCAAATGCGTCTCCGTCATTCTCTAGCCAACTTTGTATTTTTAATAAATTAAGTGTCTCAAAGTTGGGTGTTTTTGCAATAAAATATGGGGATGTTATGTGGTCGTGGTGGAAGTGGCTTTAGAAATAACTAAGGGTCTAGAATCTGGTTTGGACATGTAATATAAGTGCTTCCTGGCAAGTTCAGCTCATTTGGAGCTATATTGGCCTGAAACTGTTGGAAAAATTCAAATGTATTGCAGATGAAAAGACTGAGAGGCTTCAAAACACCACAGGACTGGAGTGCAGAATCACTGACAAAACTTTCAGCCTTCTAGCTTGAGAGGAAAAAAACTCCCCTCTGGCGGGGGAGTACATTTGGAGAAGTAATTATCTCACAATAGTGTTTTCTGTGTATATACATTTCATTATAATCACTATATACTGTCCTTACCATAGCTCTCTGAGGCAAACTGTGATTTGTGAATTTGGTCTATACAAGTTTGATTTGATTTGTGCTATGTATATCATTGCTTTGGAAATTAAAGACCTTTCTTTATTGAAATACCTCACAGGAAGTGGATGGTGCTTTGTTTCAAGCAAAGCAGGCCCACTACATGCAAAGGCTGAGAGAGTTGAGGGCAACAAACCCAAGGCCACCAATGGTGTGCAGGCTGGACCTTGACCTTAAGGTCAGTGACAATTTATAATGTACACAGTGTGCCAAGTGCACTTGATTCTGTTCATGTGCTGTAAGAGTACAGGTGTAAGTACTACTGCACCTAGGTGAGGCACCCTTTCTCTGTGGCCCCTCCTGAGGTTTCTTCCATTTCTGTTCCTTGTTAAGGGTTTTTATTTTGGGGGGGAAGATAGAGGTCACCCTCTATGTACAGATTGTACATGCCTCCGAGGCAATCTTTCAGTTTGAGCTATCCAAATAAAGTTTGATTGGAGGTCGACACCAGTGACTTGACTTACTTGTTGCAGTGGCCCAGGTTGGTGTATCACTCATATGTTGTTAAAATGGTTCTCTTCATTCTCTAGTTGGCCAACTGCATTGAAGACGGCTGGGTATAAACCAACATCAGCCAAGAATATGCTCACCAACGCGAAGACCTTCCTCTCCCATGTAGAGCTCTTTCACTGAAAAGAAAACCGCCTGACAGCCACCCAGATTGGCCAAAGACTGCATCAAGAGACTGCAGTCGGACTTTCTGGGGGAGGTGGTGGTTCATCGGCAGTGGGTCAAGAGGAATAAGAGCTGTAAGTGAAGTAATAAGTAGTTGAAGTTTTAAGGTAAATGCCTAATGGTTTGGGAAAAAAGCCTAGTAAATTTGTAAGCTGAAATTGGAAGGGTGATGGCTTTCGAAGGAACACTGCTAAATCTGGAAGCTGAAATTGGAAGGCTTACAAGTCTTTTCATTAAACAATTCCCCAGTTTGCGATCAATAAAGTAAATCTATCTATCTTTCAAGGCAGCTTATTTCATTTACAAAAAACAAAACAAACTGAAAAATCTTCCTATTAATGTCTGCTCAGTGTTTGTCATGTGTATGTCCAGGGAAACTGGTCAGTGCCTCGGAGGAGCAAAATTCATCATGGTGGCAGCGACGAAGACCCCTGCTCTGCTGAGTAAGTATCCTCCTTATCCTTTGCTTTATTATGGATGGGTTTCTCTTGGTGAAGGACAGATTGTAAAGCCCTCTGAGGCAAACTGTAATTTGTGAGTTTGCATTTTGAAATTTGATTTCAGTCAAGCTAATGCACAACTTTAACTGTGGTCCCAAAACACCCATTAAGAGTCTTAAGAGCTTTAGGAGATCCCAAAGTATGACAAAGGTAGAAGAGGAGGCTCCTTTCTTGCTTTCGTGGGCCATACAAAAATGGACAGACTTAGATAGTGCCTTTCTCGTCCTTGTGACTATTCAAAGCGCTGTCCAACTCTAGTCAGCATTAACCCCATTCACACACATTCATGCATGTACCGATGGCTATGCCACCAGGAGCAATTGGGGATTCAGTATCTTGCTCAAGGATGCTTCGACACGTGGACTGCAGGGGCCCGGGAATCAAGCCACCATCTTTCCAGTTGGTGGATGACCACTCTGCCTCCTGAGCCACAGCTGCCCCTAATGAAAGACTAATCATTTTTTTCTTTTCCACAGTAAATGCAGGAAAAGGTACAATGGGTCACCGTAGAGCTCCTGCAGGGTTACCTTGCCATCATCACTGGACACTGGCCAGTGGTGTACTGCAGCCTGACAAAGAAAGAGGTCTAGGAGGGAGAAGAAAAGGAGGGCTTTTACATGGTGTGGGTGAGTTAAACATGATGGCCTGTGGCAAGAAAACTGAGTTGACCACAACTAGACTTGGTTATGTCTTTGAAGATGTTTCTCCTCTCATACAAGTTTTATCATCATCATATATGATCATCATCACCAAGTCAAGTTGCATTATTTTTTATGTGTATTTTAGATCGAGAGTCACAAGACCCAGGCCACATATGGGCACGCCCAGATGGTACTTGATTCTTCTGAGCATCGGTGGCTGTGAGGATTCATCAGAGTCCTCGATTGAGTCTACCCAAAAGTGCCTCTTGTTTTCCATAATATGGAGGGAAAAGAGCACCGGAAGCTGGGCCTTCTGCTGAATGCAGCATGGAGCAACGCAGGCCTCACCAGTGGCTTGTTTGAGGAGTTAAAACCCATTATAACATATCTGCGAGCAGGACAAATTTTCCTACGTTTTGTGGTATAAATTGTGTCTGTACAGTGAAAATTGTGGCCATGGCAGCGAGTTGAAGACAAAAGTTTTAGACGATTTTTAGAGCCCTCTCCACTCTAGCTCACAGCATTCCGTGCAATACACACCCATTGTAAACTGAGAATTTCTCCACTTTTGCTCATGGTACTTTGAGAGGCACGGATCAAAAACGATAAAAGATATGAAAAAGATGAAAACATGAGTGAATAGATGAGACCTGTGGCAACATTTGAGAGTTGGAATGGAGTCTGTAGCACAAAGTATGGAGACGCTGTAAATGCTAGAAAAAGCCCGAAGATTGGTCTCTTTCTCCCCCCTGCTGCTATTCATTTCCTATGGGACAGCTTTGGAAGATCGTCAGGACGTTTTTCTGACATCTCACCTTATGGAGGCCACAAAATCCAAACGCAGCGAGTAATGAAAAAGTTACGCACAACTTTTGATTAGAAGGAGTTGATCTGTAATCTGTGCAAGTTTGAAGTCGATAGGATAAACGCTGTATGAGAAGATGATTTTTTTAGGAAAGGCAGTTTTAAGGCAAAATCTTACTTTGAAAGGGCAAATACGTCACTTCCTGTTGGATTTAGGTCAGGGGTGTCAGCGCGTGATTTTTAGGTCTTGATGAGACGAACACGCCACTTCAACCAGATCCACTCCAGCGTGAGCAGTCAGGTGAGCAGCACCTTTCACCCTAACCCACCACCCTCCACCATCAATCAGGGTTAAGTGTTAGCATAACCTTATTCATGTCTAAGGAACATTACTTAATCCAGGAGCTGAAAGTGGAAGTGTAATGTTTTTTGAGGGAACCAGAAGTCTTTGAAAGACTTATAATCAAGTCCATTTGCGTTCGATTGAATTTCCCTAAATCTTTGAAAGAATTCTTAACAAGAACAGTTGCATTCAATTGAATTTCCCTGAGGTTCCTTTGTGTCGGTCCATGCTGCCTTCAACACCAGGCCCAGCCTCCGGTGCACTTTTCCCTCATTGTTGGGAAATATCACAGGTATTTTTGAATATGCACACTAAAGGAGTCTGATGAATCTCCGGAGCCATCCATGCTCAGTAGAATTGAGCACCATCTGGGTGTGCTTCGTCTTAGTCTTATGTCTCTCGATCTAAAAAATAGCTTAAGCATAGCATAGCATAATTTGAGTGGTGTTGATGAGGATCATAATAATAATAATAACTTGTATTTATATAGTGCCTTTCAAAATACCCAAGGCACTTTACATGAGAATTAGCAGGGGTTTGGGGTGGGGTTAAAGGAACAGATTAAGGGAGAGAGGAAGGAAACACTAAACAGACAAAGGAAAGGCTGAGCGACAGACTGAGCTAAGACTGATGGGGAAAGGCCATGGCAAAGAGGTGGGTTTTGAGGAATGATTTAAAGGTGTCCAGGGTTGGGGCATTGTGGATATGGGGAGGGAGAGAGTTCCAGAGGGTTGGTGCAGCCACACTGAAGGCTCTGTCCCCGAAGCTTTTAAGTCTGGTGCGAGGGATGGACAACAGGCCCATGTCCGAGGACCGCAGGTTCCGGGATGGAGTGTGTTGGTGGAGAAGGTCGGACATGTAGTTTGGGGTGAGTGCATGGAGGCATTTGTAAGTGAGGAGGAGAAGTTTATAAGAAATATGATATTTGACCGGGAGCCAGTGGAGATGGATGAGGTTAGGGGTGATGTGCTGCCAGGGCTTGATGTAAGTGAAAACCCTGGCTGCTGAGTTTTGCACAAACTGGAACCTGTCCAGGGTTTTACTGGGAACCCTGACAGGACTCCATAACAGTAGTCCAGACGGGAAAAGATGAAAGCGTGAATCAGGGTTTCAGCAACAGAGTCAGAGAGTGAGGGCCAGAGATGGGAGATGTTCCTGGGGTGGTAGAAGGCAGACCTGGTGATGGATTTGACATGAGACTGGTAGGAGAGGGTGGAGTCCGTGATGATGCCCAGGTTGCGTATTTTGTGGGATGGAGTAATTGAGCAGCCGTCAATGTGGAGGAGGAGATCCCCAGTCTTCTGGAGCACTGGATTTGGGGCCACGACCATGAGCTCTGTTTTGAGGACAAACTGAGATCGGTTGGCTAGATAGGACTGAAACCATGTAAGGGCTGTACCGGTGATGCCAAGGTAATGGGATAGGCATTTGAGGAGGACTGTGTGGGAAACAGTGTCAAAAGCTGTGGAGAGGTTGAGGAGAATGAGGATACTGATTTTGCCAGAGTCTGTAGCGATGAGAAAGTCACTAGTTATTTTGATGAGGGCGATCTCTGTGCTGTGATGTGCTCTGTAGGCTGATTGCAGGGGTTCGTAGAGCTCATGGTCAGACAGATGTTGGTGAAGCTGGGCAGCCACTGCTTTTTCCAGAACCTTCCTGAGGAAAGGCAGGTTGGAGATCGGCTGGAAGTTGCTGAGATCATCAGGGTCCAGACCAGGCTTCTTTAAGATGGGAGTGATGGAAGCAGTTTTGAAACTGGGGGGAACAACACCAGATGCTAGGGAGGAGTTGATTATGTCAGTGATGAAAGGGCAGAGGGCAGGGAGGCGGGCCTTCACCAATGGAGTTGGCATGGGGTCCAGCAAACATGTGGAAGCCTTGGCCTTTGATATCAGACCCGAAACTTGTCATCATATATGATGATGACGATGAAACTTGTATGAGAATCAAAGACTTATAACCAAGTCCAGTTGTGTTCAATTGATTTCCTTGAGATAACTATGAACTGGATGACGGAGAATATTCACAGGCTTGCTTTTGGAAGGAACATTACTAAATCTTTAAGCTTTAGCCTAATTGAAAGCATAATGGTTCTGGAAGGAAGACTACTAAATCTGAAAGATGAAATTGGAAGTGTCATGTCAGATCCACCCCAGGTGGCTTTTTAATGCTAAAAAATGAAACAAACATAAAAATTTTGATGACTAATGTTCACCCTCTGTTTGTCATCTGTATGTGACAGTGAATTTATAATCCATTTCCTCCTTCCAAGGCACAGAGACAGCTGTCCAAGGATGAGTTTGGTCGGGTTGTGGCCACCATGTGCCATGACGTGGCGACGGCAGAAAAATATGACTGTGCCCTTCCGTTCATTAAGGAGGCCGTGGAGGTTTGCAGCCTGAGGATGAAAGCCCTCATGGAGGAAACGGAGGACCCGCATCCTGCCTCCACCTCAGACTCTGGGGGTGAGGAACCAATGTATGCTGACAGCATGGACTCTGTGTCTGAGCTCTCTGAAGGAGAGAAGGAGTTAATGAAGATGAGAAGGCGGCTTTTTGGAGCAGCAGGGAGGGAAGAAAAGCAAAGGAAAGAAGGACAAGGGTCAGAAGGATGAGGAGACGTGCCCAAGCCTTTGAATCAGACACCGACCCTGAGCGCCTGATGATCATGACGGATGCAGCGGAAAAGCAGGGATCAGAAATGGAACAATTTGACTCAAATGAAGAGGAGGGGCAGCGTGCACACGGACCAAGGGAAGCGAAATTGTCCAGGTTCCCAGGCATTAGACAACTGAGGGTTAGCCTGAAGAAAATTGAGGATTTGTAGTTCATGTAGTTAAGCATTGCTGAGTGGAGTTATATATTTTATATCTGTAGATATTGTACTTATGTATATTTTATATCTGTAGATATTTTATATCTGTATACATTATCTATTATTTTATATCTGTACATATTTATTTATTTTATATATTTTGTTGTGCCTGTGCTGCAGGGGCTGTAAGATATGTGGAACTGGGACATTAACACATGCTGCCTCACCTCCTGGAGGTGAAAAGTCAAACTATATAGAAACTTAGTAATCATGTCATCAGAACTTCTCATCTTCTCTGCATGTCAGAGGTTGTCAGTTGGGAGCAAAACACCCACAGAAAATAGTAACAATATGATGCCTGGAAATGTGGACAACAGTCAGACAACTGAAATTACAGTTAAATGAAACAGCTGCAAAGAGTTTTTGTTTTTTTAAAGAAAAGTTTTTATTTCCATCAAATTGTAGGAGCAGTGACAGTACAAAAGGTCTTGCATTGTATAAATAGAAAAATAGATTAAGATTATGATCAAATTAAAAAAAAATCAAATAAAACTCTTGTCGCTCACAGTATTTTAGCAAACAACTGTGTTCAAACATGTCCTTGTTCACACAGGTCACAAACATTATGACCGATAAATTAGGGGTCCACCATGTTGCTGTTAAGTAATGGGCTGGAGTCAGCTTTGTTATGACAAACTAAGGCACTAATGCCAGACCCATCAGCCACACACTCACTGTAATTGTCAGCCTGTGTTTGACGTTTTGAAATTGATTCAGTCTCTCGGCTTCTGTGTAGTTCTGGATAGTTTGGTGAGGTCATCGGTCTTTCTTGTAGATGGGAATACACATGAGTTTTGCCTTCTCCTGGATGATGATGGTCACTTAGAGCAGTATCATCACTTGACTTCACACAGCAGAGGGTGGACACTGCGGTGAGAAAAAGAGAGAAAGTTTACAACACAGAAGAAGAAGACGACTGATTTTGCCTAATCTGAGGCTGGACTGTCACACACAGAGGAGTCATTAACCACAACAAAACATGTGTAACACATCTATTGTTTGTGCTGGGATGTAAGAGCACCACTTCTTTCCCTCTTTCACTATGATGCACATTACATGGAACACAGAGGGGAGATCTCAGTGTTAGCCTGAAATAAAATTAGTCATAAAAATCCTGTCTTGAGGCTACTGTCCATGTGATCACTGTCGGACAAAACTCATAACTCTGTATTTATAGATAATTTTCATCTTTTAGTACAAAGGGTAAAACAAAGGACAAATACAAAAAACTGAACAATTACACATATTCAAGGTCAGGTATTCAAGGTCAAGGTGATCAGTATCCAAAAGACAAAATATTATACACAACACGTGGATGTCTTGAACATTTGGCTGTCAAACACAGAACATTCAATTTCGAGTTCTTGTCCATACTTGGGAGTTCTACGTGTTACTTTGGATTGTGGAGGAAAGTATTGTCACTTACACAGGAGATGTTTCTCCCGTTGGCCATACTGAAGAGCTTTCCACCTGTCATAGAAGACTGTGTCAGTAGGAAAGCCAGCATCCGCCCTCTGCTTCTTGGTTGGTGGCTGGCCAGTCAGATTAAGTGGAAAGGCCTGTAGGAAAGCTGCAAGGTCCTGTTCAGCTCCAGTCTCCCCGTCGTCTGCATCTTCTCTTCCTCGCTTCGGCGCCCGGTCGCTCCTCTCCTCACCTGAATCCTCAGAAGAGGAGCTGTAAGATTGAACAGATCAAAGGTTGAACACTGACAAACACCTGCACCAACAGATAGAGTGGTCGACTGACGTGCGTTTCAGATGATGGCACATACTGTCTGAGGTTCCTGAGCACAGTGCAGGTGTCCACGACGTTATCTATGGTCTTCATGCAATAGTGCACATTGGCCATGGGTGTGGAATGGGCCATGTAATAAGCCACGCCAGCTTTCTGCTCCTCCGTGAACTGGGAAGCCACCTGAGTTTCCACAACCCTCCTGATTTCCTGACTGGTCACATTCGGGAGTTTGTAGCTGCAATGCAGAAGACATCTCAGTTGACTCTCACTTACAAATCTGAATTCTGAACTGTTCACTCAGTGTGCAAATCAGGATGTCAATTTTGTCCCATTCTCTCTCTCTCCATAGTGCATATAGCAAGGTCATTGCTGGCACTCTTAACGGGCCTACCACTTGAGGCCAGAAAAAAATATCCCATCATCATCAACATTGACGTTGATGTAATCAGGGCAGATCCATTGATAGTAGCCCTCCAGCATCTGCAAAGACAAGACATGAGCCAAGTTAATATCTGTGTCATTAATAATACTGCAATTCACAACGAGCGATTTCAGCCTATTAAAGTACTTACTGCTGCCTCCTCCATACTGAGGGCAAACGTGGAACCTGCATGGTTGCTTTTGGTTTCAGCATGCAGACCTCAATACTGACTACATGTTATACTGTACTGCAGGCTACGAAACACTCCTGCAAAGCGTCAGGAAAACACACTTACTGCCATTCCTTCCACTGCATCAGGTGTTTGGAAAAAACTGAGGATGATGATGGTGTTGCAGTAACAGTGAAACAGCGTCTTCTCCTCTGGAGCCACATAGAATAGAATAGAATAGAATAGATTTACTTAATTGATCCCAAAAACTGGGAAATTGTCTTGTTACAGCAGCAGAAGTATAAACGTAAAAGTGCAGGTAGTTTAAATAGAATAAAATAAAATAAAATAAAATAAATAAAATATAAAATAAATCCTAATATATACAGAATATAAAAAAATATCAAATATGCAGAATATAAACTATAAAAACTATAAAAACAGGAAAAGAGTGAGAGTGGAAAAACAATGTGGCAGTGAGCAGGTATGCAAAAACAGGACTATACAGCAGAGAGTTGTGAGTTGACTCTGACAGACAGATGTGAGTTATTGTACATTGTGATAGCTTGTGGCAGGAATGATGACGACACCCAGGTACTTGTAGTCCTCAACCTCCTCCACATCCTCGCCCAGAACACACAGTGGCCGTAAGGCCGTCCTCTTCCTCCTGAAGTCAATCACCATCTCTCTGGTCATGTTGACATTCAGCCTCAGGTGATTGCATCCAGCCCACTCTACAAAGTCATCCACCACTGCTCTGTACTCCCCTTCCCTTCCCCCACTTATACACCCGACAACAGCCGAGTCATCAGAAAATTTCTGTAAGTGACATGACTCAGAGTTGTATTGAAAATCTGTGGTGTATAAGGTGAAAAGGAAAGGGGACAGCACAGTCCCCTGTGGAGCTCCTGTATCACTGACCACCGCATCAGACAGTACACTGCCCAGACAGACAAACTGTGACCTGCCTGTCAGGTAGTCAGTAATCCAGGAGACAATGGAGGTGTCGACTCCCAGCACCCGCAGCTTCTCACCCAGCAGCAGTGGCTGGATAGTGTTGAAAGCGCTGGAGACATCAAAGAATGTGATTCTCACAGTGCTGCCACCACTATCCAGGTGCGAATGGGCTCGTTGCAGCAGATAGATGACAGCGTCGTCAACTCCCAGATTGGGCTGGTAAGCAAACTGTAGAGGGTCTAGCAGCTCCTTCACCCGCGGCCTCATGTGGGCCAAGACCAGCCTCTCGCACCTTCATCACATGAGATGTGAGGGCAACTGGTCGGTAGTCATTGAAGTCCGATGGAGTTGACTTTTTCGGGACAGGAACAAGGCAGGACGTCTTTCACAGCACCGGGACTCTCTCCAGACTCAGGCTCAGGTTGTAGAGATGTTGGAGAACAGGAGACAGCTGGCTAGCACAGGTCTTCAGGATCCTGGGGCTGATACCATCAGGTCCTGCGGCCTTCCTTTGGTGGAGTCTCTCCAGCTGTCTCCTGACCTGGCCTGTAGTCAAAGTCATGCTGGTGTGGGTGCTGGTGTCAATAGTGGAGGAGACGGGGGGGTGTAAACAGTGTGGGTGAGTGGGGGGCTGGAAGGCTGCGAGCTAAACCTGTTAGAGAAGCCATTCAGCTCGTTGGCTCTCTCCAGACCGCCTGATGGTTGGTTGCCCTTCACTTTACATCCAGTGATCTGTTTCATCCCAGTCCACACATCCCTCACATTGTTCTGCTGGAGTTTGGCCTCCAGGTTCCTCCTGTAGCTGTCTTTACACCCCTCAGCATCTCCCTGAGTTCATGCTGCACTCTCCTCAGCTCCTCTCTGTCACCAGACCTGAAGGCCCTCTTCTTCTTGTTGAGGAGTGCTTTCAGGTCACTGGTAATCAATGGCTTGTTGTTGGGGAAGCAGTGAACAGTCCGGGTTGGTGTGGTGGTGTGTTCACAGAACCTGATGTATTCTGTGATGCAGTCCGTCATGTCGTCGATGTCCTCCCCATGTGGCTCACAGAGTACATCCCAGTCTATTGTCTCAAAGCAGTCCTGCAGTGCCCCTGCAGCCTCCTGAGTCCACATCCTTACTGTCCTTGTGTGAATATACATAAATAACATAAATACAAAATTTTCAAGCAGCCTCCCATGAATGCCCAGCATGTCTTTCTTTGCCACACACAGGACTTTCTGGCAGTCATCAAGGCTCCTCTGATCCCGAATGAAGCGGTCATACCTAGAATAAAATACAAGACAACAGTGAGCAGGAGAGTTACACATGTGTCTGTATCACATAATCTTGAAATAGCAGCAGTTAAACAGAATCCATGAAAAAGGAAAGAAATAGCAGGCAGATTAACAACTGATCGGACTTTACAGGTAACCCTGCTGAGAGACATTGCCACGGGTTTCCTGAAGACCGCGAGGAGGTCAGTCCGCCTGACACCTCAGGCCTGTGTTAGTGACACTTTATAACACCTGGCTGACCAGATGATGGACATGGAGCAGAAACATCCAGACTCCCTGCTTATTGTTCTGGTGGATTTCAACAGAGCAAACCTCAGCCATGACCTGCCTAAATATAGACAGCATGTTAAGTGTCCCACCAGGGACACAAACACTCTAGACCACTGCTATTCAACATTAAAGAACGCCTATCGTGGGGCGGTGTTTAGCTCAGTCGGCAGAGCGCCCGCCCCATGTGCAGAGACTATAGTCCTCTCTGCAGGCGACCCCGGTTCGAGTCCCGCGCCGGGCAGTCATTTCCTGTGTGTCACTCCCCCCTCTCTGCCTCCCGTTTCCTGTCTCTCTCTCAGCTGTCCTATACATTAATGGCTAAAAAGCCCCAAAAAAAAATTAAAAAAAAAAAAAAAGAACGCCTATCGCTCTGTCCCCCATGCAGCCTTGGGGCGCTCTGATCACTGCTCTGATCATGGTTCGTCTTCTACCAACTTACAGGCAGAAGTTAAAATCTGCTACACCTGTAGTAAAGACTGTCAGGAGATGGACCACCGATGCAAAGCTGGAACTACAGGCCTGCTTTGACTGCACAGATTGGAATGTTTTTGAGGCTGCAGCTTCCGACCTGGATGAACTCACTGACACTGTGACATCGTACACTATCTTTTGTGAGGACACGTGTGTGCAGACTAAAGCCTTCTGCACATACAAAAACAATAAACCCTGGTTCACTTCAAAACTCAAGCAGCTTCGCCAGGTCAAGGAGGAGGCCTACAGAAGTGGGGACAGAGTCCTGTACAACCAGGCCAGAAACACACTGACAAAGGAGGTCAGAAGAGCCCCCCCCCCCCCCCCCCACTGCAGAGAGTCCTCAACTGGCCGACGAGCTGAATGATTTCTACTGCAGGTTTGAGAAATCATTCACACCCATCACCGCCGCCTGAGTGGCAGCAGTTGCAGCAGCTCCTGCTCAATTTGAGTTTCTTTCACTTTTTTTTTTAGCAGTTTTTAGCGACTAATCTTAATTTCTTTTTGTGTGTTCGTTTTCTGTTACAACAGTGCACCTAGGGATACCAAAGTTGCTGTGTTTGCTCTGGTCTTTTTTTGTTTTTTACACTTTCCGTGACCGGAGGGCCCATGCCCAGCCACGGCCCTATTGTTTACAGTCGGGATCAGCTGTTAGCCCTCCGTAACACAGCGGTGCTGCCCCAGGATGGACCCGACGTTCCCTGTGAGTTGAAGAAGAGGAGACGGGGGACCCGTGCCGGAATTCAATGCCATAGGAAGAGTCACTTCTGACCCGTCCTTCGGTCCGTCGTTATGGGGAATGTGAGATCTCTTCCCAACAAGATGGACGAGTTAACGGCGCTGACCCGGTACCTGAGGGAATATCGTGAGTGCAGCATCATGGTGTTTACGGAGACATGGCTGAACTCACTAACACCGGACACGATCGTTTCTCTGGAGGGATTTAATTTGCGGCGCACGGACAGGACACGGGAGAGCGATAAGAAGAAAGGAGGGGGGCTGGCTGTGATTGTCAACGATAGATGGTGTAACCCCGGGCACATCACTGTCAAAGAGCAACTGTGCTGTAAGGACATTGAGCTGTTACTTGAGTTAGCATGAGACCGTACTATCTGCCCAGGGAATTTTCACATGTTCTGGTGGCAGCAGTGTACATTCCCCCCTCTGCTAATGGTGACGCAGCCTGTGATGTCCTGCACTCAGCTGTGAGGAGGCTGCAGACACAGCACCCACAGGCCCTCCTCCTCATCTCTGGGGACTTCAGCCATGCCTCTCCTTCCTCCACTCTGCCCAAATTTACCCAGTATGTCACCTGCCACACGAGAGACAATAAAACACTGGACTTATTTTATGCCAACACCAAGGAGGCATATTCATCATCACCTCTCCCTCCCCTGGGGAGATCAGACCACAGCCTGGTTCTTCTCCTGCCTATGTATAAACCCTTAGTGCGCAGGCAACCAGCTGTGACCCGCACAGTCAGAAGATGGTCTGAGGAGACTGAAGAGGCTAAAGACTAAAGACTGTTTCGAGACGACTGTGTGGGAGGAACTCTGTGATCCTCATGGGGAGGACATCGACAGCCTCACACACTGCATCACGGACTACATAAACTTCTGTGTGGAGAACACTGTACCCACCAGGACTGTACGGTGCTTCTCCAACAACAAACCCTGTATTAACCCCGACATAAAGGCTCTACTTAAGGAGAAGAAGAGGGTCTTTAAGTCGGGCAACAAAGAGGAGCTGAAGACTGTACAGAGGAGCTGAGGAGGAAGATCGGAGAGGGGAAGAACCACTTCAGGAAGAAGATGGAGGACCAGCTGCAGCAGAACAACATCAGCAGAGTCTGGAGAGGCCTCAAAACAATCTCCGTGCACAAAGAACCAGACTCCCAGCCACCCGCCCATCCCCCAGCCCAGCCATTCCTGCTGCAGCTCCCCTCGTCGACACCTCCAGGACTTCACCCCTCCCCTTCCCCCTCCTTGCCTCCTCCAACACTCAGCTCACAGCCACCCCCCACTGTTTCTGCATCTCCTGCCCCATCCACACCTCTACCTTCTCCCACACCTCCTCCTCTCACACCTCCAAATATACAGCCCCCTGGCTCCAATCTGTCCCTCTCTACAGACCAGGTAAGAAAAGAGCTCAGGAAGATAAAGGCGAGAAAGGCTGGGGTCCAGACGGCATCAGTTCCAGGCTCCTCAAGTCCTGTGCAGACCAGCTGTGCAGGATCGACCTGAGCCTGAAGCTGAGGAGAGTTCCACAACTGTGGAAAACATCCTGTGTGGTACTGGTGTTAAAGGCGCTGCACCGAAGGACCTCAACAGCTACAGGCCAGTGGCACAGAAATCGCATCTGATGAAAGACACTGGAGCGGCTGGTCCTCGTCCATCTCCGCCCCTGGTGGAACCATTGATGGACCCTACAGTTTGCCTACCAGCCTGGCTTCGGGGTGGTTGACGCCATCATCTTCCTCCAACATAGAGCTCTTTCTCACCTGGAGAAGCCTGGAAGCACTGTGAGGATCATGTTCTTCGATTTCTCCAGTGCTTTCAACACCATCCAGCCTGTGCTTCTGAGGGACAAGCTGGAGCTCACAGGAGTTGATCATCACCTCACATCCTGGATTACAGACTACCTCACCAACCGTCCACAGTATGTGAGGTCAAAGGACTGTGTCTCAGACATGGTGGTCTGCAGCACAGGGGCTCCACAGGGAACAGTTTTGGCCTTTTCGTGTTTACCCTGTACACTGCAGACTTCAGACACAGTTTAGCCACCTGCCTTCTCCAGAAGTTTTCTGACGACTCTGCCATCGCCGGCCTCATCTCAGAGGACAATGACAGGGAGTACAGAGAACTGACCAAGGACTTTGTGGACTGGTGCCAGCGGAACCACCTCCAAATCAACGCAGGAAAAACCAAGGAGCTGGTGGTGGATTTCCGCAGGCACAGCCACTCCCTCCCGACACCGGTGAACATCCAGGGAATGGACATTGAGAGAGTGGATTCTTATAAGTACCTGGGTGTTCACCCAAACAATAAACTGGACTGGACTGTAAACACTGATGCTCTCTACAAAAAAGGCCAGAGCAGACTCTATATGCTTAGAAGACTGAGGTCCTTTGGAGTGCAGGGAGCTCTCCTCAAGACCTTCTTCGATACTGTGGTGGCATCAGCCATCTTTTTCTGAGTGGTTTGCTGGAGCAGCAGCATTTCCATCGCTGACAGGAAGAGACTGGACAAGCTGATAAAGAGGGCCAGCTCTGTCCTGAGTTGCCCCCTTGACTCAGTGCAGGTGGTGGGAGAGAGGAGGATAATAGCAAAGCTATCATCAATGATGGAGAACGACTCCCACCCCATGCAGGACACTCTTACCGCACTGAGCAGCTCCATCAGCGACAGACTCCTTCATCCCAAGTGTGTGAAGGAGAGGTACCGCAGGTCCTTCCTTCCTGCTGCTGTCAGACTGTTCAACCAGCACTGCTCTCAGTAGACCACTCATACACTCAGACTCAATAATAAACTGTTATGTCCAATAGATACCCAATTTAACATGCAGATTTTTTAATTATCCATTGTGTACTGTTGCCATTGTCTTGCCGTTGTTTTTTTCTCACTGTATGTCGCTCTATGTCACTGTTGTTGTTTTTTTTTCCTGTTCATATTGTATATACTGTAATATTTATTTATTACTATTCTATCCTCTTGCTGCTGCAATAAGCGGAATTTCCCCACTGTGGGACGAATAAAGGATATTCTATTCTATTCTATTCACCCGCTCTGACCCTGACACCAGACAACCATCACCACCCCCTGCTCCACCCTCACCCCTCCCCACTCAACCCCCACCATCAATGAGGATCTGTGAAGAGGATGTGTACCAGCTCTTCAGGAGACAGAAGACCAGGAAGGCCCCAGGTCCAGACGGCGTCTCACCCTCCTGTCTGAAAGTCTGCGCTGACCAGCTGTCCCCCATCTTCACACGGATCACTGGAGATGTGTGAAGTCCCCTCCTGCTTCAGGCACTCAACAATAATCCCGGTCCCAAAGAAACCCTCTATCTCAGGACTGAATGACTACAGACCCGTCGCCCTGACGTCTGTAGTCATGAAAACATCTGAGAGACTGGTGTTGACTCACCTGAAGGACATCACAGGACCCCTGTTGGACCCCCCGCAGTTTGCCGACTGCAAACAGGTCAGTGGAGCATGCAGTCAACATGGGACTGCACTACATCCTCCAACACCTCGACTCCCCAGGGACCTATGCAAGGATCCTGTTGGTGGACTTCAGCTCAGCATTCAACACCATCATTCCAAAAGTCCTCTGCACCAAACTGACCCAGCTCACAGTTCCAGCCTCCACCTGTGAGTGGATCACAAACTTCCTGACAGACAGGAGGCAGCAGGTGAGGCTGGGCAAAATCACATCCAGCACCTGGACAATAAGCACTGGAAGCCCCCAAAGATGTGTGCATTTCTCTCTCTACACCAACGTCGTCAACAGATCACTTGAGTGCAGAATCACTGACAAAATTTTCAGCCTTCTAGCTTGAGAAGAAAAAAGTTTATACACATTATCTAGGCCCACCAAGGGCAATGTCCTGTGAATTTCAGCTTTCTATGTATCAGGACCAACGAGCTGGGGGGCTTGTGAAGTCAGTCAGTGTAGTTTTAGGTTAAAGGGACAGAGTTGCAGAGGTTGTTTTTTTTTTTTAATGTATATACTGAGAGGATGGTCTCCAATGACCTTTGACCTTGACTGAGGCCTCCCCAGACCAGTTGCTCTTTTGACCTCATTTGGTCACCAAAGCAGATGGAGGCCTGAACCTTGAACTAGGAGATCCCTGAGATGTGTAAAATCATGTTATCCAGGAAGCATGTTGTTTGCTACTAATAGACTGGAAGTATCTTTAGAAATAACTTTGGGCCTCCAAAGTCTAGAACCTGGTTTGGACATGTAATATAAGTGCTTCCTGACATGTTCAGCTAATTTGGAGCTATACTGGCTCAGTTATGTGCCTAAAACTGTAGAAAAAATTCAAATGGAGCAACCCCTCATGGGCAGATGAAAAGACGAGGGTAGAGAGGAGAGAGAAGAGAGGGTTCAGACCACCACAGGACTGGCCCACGTGGAGTGCAAAATCACTGACAAAACTTTCAGACTTCTAGCTTGAGAGGAAAAAAGTTTTTCTGGTTGGACCAAGAAAGATCCAGACCCTTAGACCTATACACCTTTAGACCATCTGTAGGTGTTGTGCTGGATTGGCCTGTGAAGTGAATCCTTGGGGCTGCATCCACCAAAGTTTATACACATTATCTAGGCCCACCAAGGACCATGTCCTGTGAATTGCAGTTGCAGATTTTTTTTTTAATGTATACAATGAAAGGATGATCCCCAATGACCTTTGACACTGACTGAGGCCTTCCCAGACCAGTTGCTCTTTTGACATGATTTGGTCACCAAAGCAGGTGGAGGCCTGAAACTTGAAGGAGAAATAACTTAGAAATAAACAACAAACAAACTGTGATTTGTGAATGTGGGCTACACAAATAAAATTTGATTTGATTTGATTTGATTTGGTATTTCCTACAGGTTTTTTCCACAAAAGGGTCCAATATGGAGATGTTGGGTTTATACTGCAGATGTTGGTTGTTGGACCCAACATCCCCACATTTTATTGCAGTCATGACACCTCTGTTTCACACAACAGGAAGTAACTTAAGCATGACTCCAGCATTCGTGAGATTATTGAAGACCACTTTCTCAGTACCTAAAGGCTAAAACACCCAACTTTTACCTTTGAGACCCTTTATTAAAAATACAAAGTTGGCTAGAGAATGACTGAGACCTACTTGGCCAAATATGGGTGTATGGAGATACAGTCATGACCTCTTTGTCTCACACAACAGGGAGTAACTTCAGTATGACTGCAGCATTCGTGAGATTATTGAAGACCGCTTTCTCAGTACCTAAAGGCTAAAACACCCAACTTTTACCTTTGAGACCCTTTATTAAAAATACAAAGTTGGCTAGAGAATGACTGAGACCTATATGTCCAAATATGGGTGTATGGAGATACAGTCATGACCTCTTTGTCTCACACAACAGGGAGTAACTTCAGTATGACTCCAGCATTCATGAGATTATTGAAGACCACTTTCTCAGTATCTAAAGGCTAAAACACCCAACTTGTACCTCTGAGACCCTTTATTAAAAATGCAAAGTTGGCTAGAGAATGACTGAGACCTATATGTCCAAATATGGGTGTATGGAGATACAGTCATGACCCCTTTATTTCACACAACAGGAAGTGACTTAAAGATGACTCCAGCATTCATGAGATTGTTGGAGACCACTTTCTCAGTATCTGAAGGCTAAAAAACCCAGCTTTTACCTTTGAGACCCTTTATTAAAAATACGACGTTTGGGGGGTCACGTGATGGCGGTGAGCTGAGCAGACGCTTGTGCCAGAGCTCTGTGCCACTCTGTGCCAATTTTCTCATTATCCTGACAACAACCGGCAATTTTTCTTATGAACATAACAGGCTATGTCCTTGGAATACCTTTGGCCACAGTCTTTCGACAATATGGGAAGAACCAGAGGAAACAAAGACAAAAAAGACGTCCCGACTGAGCCCGGCGGCGACACACAAGATGGCGACCAGGCTGAACTTGAAACTGCAGATGGGCTTGACCCTGCCCTTGCTAAAGCTCTGAGCATAATGACCCGCAACATTATTCAAATTATTGATGATAAACTCTGCCCTCCGACCGAGACCATCTACAAGAATGCCACGGAGATCCAGGCTGCTAGCAAGCATCTAGATGAAGCAGAGGCTAGGCTATTAACAGTTGAAAACTCTGCCGCGACACAGGAGCCGAGGATTGTGGAGCTGGAAAAGCAGGTCAGCGCCCTCACGGAGAGTCTGGACATGGCCGAGAACTATAGCCGGCGCCTAAACATTCGTCGTCGGCCTGCTGGAGGATACGGAGACTGGGCAGCCGGTGGAATTTTTCCAATCATGGCTACCTCGCGTCCTAAAGATGACCACAAAAGCCGGCCGCATAAAGCTGGAGAGAGCCCACTGCACCCATTCAGAGACATTCAGGGTTATGGAAGCGGCGCGCCGGGTGAGCCAGGATGGTGGCTTAATCTACAGTGGAGCCAGGGTCTCTTTTTACAGCGATTTCTCCTTGACGGTGATAAAGAAACGCAAAGCATACAATGCGGTGAAACAGCGGCTGCGAGAGCGAGGGATGCCATATGCTATGCTGTTCCCAGCTGCTCTACAGGTGACACACGGGAGCTCCAAAAAGGAGGTTTTCCACGCTGGAGGAGGTACGTGTTTTCATTGAATCCTTGCCCGGATGACAACTTTGCGGAGCACGGAGCTTCGTTTGTCTGGTTTGGGACACTTCTGTAACAGCCGTAGTTTTTCTACTTATGCTGGTAGGTCATGAACACCCTGGACATTCTGAACATTTTCTAACCGAGTAGCACGACTGCTCATAACGTGAGTATTATGTTTCCACCTTATTTCAATCACTCCCACAGGGAGGACTCTTTTAGTTTTCTTGGCACGCTATTCATCAGCTGTTAGTTTGCTCTTGATGAGTTTGAAAGGTGCTTGTATGGTGAACAGTCCCTGTTTATTTGGGGAAAGACTCTCAGTTTGTTTTTCTCTGTTGTACATTTGTTATGTTTGTTCAGTGTAATTCATGTGTTCAGCTCAGGACATGACATGTCAATAAGTTATATGTGGGCTATCAGTGTGGCGTTTTCTGTCCCTGCTAAGTGTAACTGTCCTGTGTATTTGATAATAGTATCTTACGGCCATGTCTAATTTATATAATATCAAGTTCTGCTCTTGGAACATCCGTGGCCTCCAAAAACCCGCCAAGAGGATGGTGGTATTATCATTTTTGAAAAAGGAAGATGTATCTATCGCCTTCCTCCAGGAGACTCACCTTTAGGATAAGGATAATGCTAAGTTGCAAAGGAGTTGGGTGGGGCAGGTCTTTGCTACTTCATATTCTTCTTTCAGTAGGGGCATAGCCATTTTGATCAATAAAAATCTGGCATTTAGGTCTGTTGACTGTGTTAAAGACAGCCAGGGCTGGTATATAATTGTTAAAGGAATACTCGCAGGAAAAGAGGTAAGATTTATGAATCTATATTGTCCCCCCCGCCTATTTCCCTGATTTTCTCACCAAAACCTTTGCAGTTTTTATGGAACATGCTTCAGGGACTCTTGTGGGAGGAGATTTGAATTGCCACCTTAATCCCTCTCTTGACAAACTCCAATCTGCTACTTCTTCCCCCTCTAAGCAAGCGAAGGTGCTCACTAATATATGTCATGATATTGAATATTCTGATGTATGGAGGCAGCTTCACCCTACTGATTCAGAGTTCACTTTTTTTCGGTGCCACATAAAAGCTATACCAGAATTGATTACATCTTCATCCCCTCATCAAAAATGTCTCTTACTTTATCATGTTCCATGGGCAACATCGTGTTATCAGACCATGCCCCTCTTTATTTGGTATATTCTCTCGCTGAGGACAGGGCATTGTCACGGCGCTGGAGATTTCAACCTTATCTCCTCAAAGATGACAAGTTTATGTCTTACTGTACTTCAGAATTTAAGATTTTTTACTCTGTCAACTCACCATCCACAGATAATCCCTCTGTTCTCTGGGAGACATGTAAATTATACTCCCGTGGACTGATTATGTCTTTTGTCGCATCCAAAAGACGTGAGAAGAATGAACAGCGTAAACGTCTTGAATCCCGACTAGCTGAATTGGAGAAAAATCACACATCTAGCCTGAGTCCTGATTTACTCAAGGAACTGTTATCTGCATGTGCTGCATTGAATACTTTTCTGATTCAGGACTCTGAGCAGTCCCTTAAATTTGCCAAGCAGAAATTAAATGAGTTTGAGGACAAACCTGGAAAACCTTCCCAGTCTTGTCAAAAAGAGGGCAGATTCTCAAAATATAGTCTCTATTACTGACCCTAATGGTGTTAGATCGTTTGATGCTAGAACCATTAATAAACACTTTGCATCATTTTAATCCAATCTATATAGTTCTGAACAGCCTGACAATGCCCTAACCCTTATGCGTCAGTTTTTTGCAGATTTGAGACTTCCCAAAGCTACGGATGATCAAAAATTACAACTAAATGCCCAAATTACTAGAGAGGAAGTGCTACTTGCTTTGAAATCTATGCCGTCCAGTAAGGCCCCGGGCCAGATGGATGGAGTTTGGAGTTTTATAAGGAGTTTAGTGATATTCTCTTAGACCGTTTGTTGTCTATGCTCAATCATTCGTTTGAAAATGGGATCTTACCTCAGTCCTTCAGGGAGGCCAATATTTCTCTCATCCTTAAAAAAGGAAAATGCCCCGAAAGCTGCGCCTCATACAGGCCAATAGCCCTACTCAACTCTGACCAAAAACTACTCTCCAAAATTCTGGCCTCACGTTTAGAGAAGGTGCTGCCCCATATTGTCAAGGAGGACCAAACCGGTTTTGTCAAGGGCCGGAACTCCTGTGATAATCTGAGGAGGCTCCTTAACATCATCCAACTAACCCAGAGCCGTCAGGACCTGGCCCTCGTGCTGTCTCTCGACGCTGAGAAGGCATTCGACCGGGTTGAGTGATCGTATTTGTTCTATGCTTTGGAAGAATTTGGCCTAGGCGATTACTTTGTGAATTGGATTAGGGTTCTGTATAATAATCCGACGGCGGCGGTTCTGACTAACGGGCTGAGATCCGACAATTTCCCCCTCCACCACGGGAATAGACAGGGCAACCCCCTCAGCCCCTTGCTATTTGATATTGCTATTGAGCTGCTGCCCCAAGCAGTAAGGCAAAACACTTTAATTTCTGGTATTTTTTTTGGTGAAAGGGAACACAAAATCACCTTATATGCTGATGACATTTTGATACATCTATCGCAACCCCAAACTTCTGTTCTCTACTTGCTTAAGGTCATTTCGTCCTTCACCGTCTTTTCGGGATATAAAATTAACATTGCAAAATCCGAAGCTATGCCCCTGGGATTGTTAACTTGTGTTCCAGATATGACTGAGCCCTTTCCGTTCCGCTGGTCTTCCGCCGGTTTCATTTACTTAGGAGTGCATCTGTCGCGAAGCTCTAACTTCACGAACACTCAAAATCAGGTTCTCAGATCCCCCAAATCACACAGACAGTAGTCGAGGTGAGGTACCAAAAATATAACAACTTTATTAATATTTCAGTGTATTAAAAACAGTTACACAATCCCACCTGCCCAGTCACCTGCCCCCTCACCACCCTGGGGCACCACCGGCGGGATCCGGAATGACAGGGCGACAACACGGCTGTCCGTTGGGGCGCAGCGTCTCCACAAGCGGGCCGTTCAGCGATGCTCTTCCAAGGCGTCCCGAGGCCGACGGCTGCCAGGGACAAACAAGAGGGAAAATCAGCAATGATTTCTTTATCAACAGGGCTTCACTCACACACGCCACAGAGGTTGACATTTCCACTTTCCTTCACCCAGGAACTAGCGAGCTTCATAAAAGGGTCTTTCGGGCCTCGCCACGTTCACCCCCCGGCTGGTCGGAGTCCGTCTTCGGTCCTATTATTCCAAACAGGCGAACAGCGATCCCTCGCCCCCGCCGCCTGCACCGATCAGTCGATGACTTCCTTCGGGCACTCGACTCCTCGTTCCTGTCGTCACCGCTGGCCTGCCCAAAAACACAAAAAAAAAAACGGTGAGCCCCTGGCACGCCCCCTTCTCCGCCAATCACCATGGTCCCCTGGAAGGCCTGTCCTGCGGCCGACCAACCAGTCCTAATCTTTAGGCTCATCCATATCAGCTGTGAACAAAGAAGAGTACACACCACCCCCCACAGTCTCAACAGTCCCCATGCTTCCTCAATGAATGAGTTCAAGTCCCAGTCAGCATCTGTCCATGTACAAAGTTATTTTAACAATGCCAGTCCACAACAGGTCAGTCCATAAAACAGTCGCTTTCTCATTTCTGTACAAAGCCCCAGTCTACTGGTGACACATGTAACACCTACTTTTGGTCAGATGTTTAAGTCCAACTTCCACCCCCTCTTGGATGCTATAAGGGCTGACTTAGACCGCTGGGCCCCTCTCCCTCTTTCCTGGCTAGGTAGGGTGGCTCTTAAATTAACGTCCTGCCCAGACTGCTGTATCCACTGCAGATGATCCTTATATTATTGTCAAACAAGGTTATTAAGGTGCTTGAAGGCTGGCTAACCTCCTTCATTTGGAACAAGAGGAGGCCCCGTCTCAAGATGACAAAACTTCAAATGGCAGGTTGTGATGGAGGGCTGGATGTACCAAATCTTAGATTTTACCAACTGGCTTCACACCTGCGGGTGATTACAAGCTGGCACAACTATGATCCAGCCTCCATTTGGCATGATATTGAGTCCTCTCAAAGTGTCCCTTGGTAAATCTATTGTTTATGAATAACCCTGAATCTGTCAAAAAACTCTGCTCTAACCCTATTACTCTCAGTACCATCAGAGCCTAGAGATCCATTCACTCTATAGAAAGCCGGGCTCAGTTGACATCTCCTCTCACTCCCATTCTTGACAACCCGGACTTCCTGCCAGGCTGTAAGGACCAGGGCTTTGAAGTATGGAGCACCCAAGGGCTGAAGAAAATAGGTGATCTATTTAATGGCCAGATTTTACTATCCTTTCAGCAGTTGCAACAACAATTTGGTTTATTTAATCAAGGTGACTTTTACAGATATTTACAAATTAGAGATTTCATAATTAAAAACACCACCTTAATGACTAATAACACCACTTCATGTGTTGAGAAGGCCCTGTCTCTACAGATTAGTAAGAAATGCATTACTGTTTTTTACAGAGCCCTAAACTCTAATTCTCCTCATACCTCACAAGCCACCAAGCAAGCTTGGGAGAAAGATCTTGGCATTGCCATAGATGATGCTGACTGGCGGGAAGTCTGGTCAAGGGCCATGAAAATCTCTTTGTGCAATCGCACCAAATCCATACAGTTCAGAATTGTACATCGCAAACATATAACACCTGTTGTCAAGAACAAAATGGAAGCTAATAATTCCCCGCTTTGCTGGAAATACAATTCTGAGACTGGTGATTACTTTCACTGCCTCTGGTCATGTGTGAAGTTACAAATGCACTGGTCTAGTATTGTGAATGAGCTAACTGCAATCTTTGGTGTCTCAATACGGATGGACCCTATGTGCCTGATACTTGGTCTCCCGGATGATCAGATCACTGACAGTAAACACAGGAGACTTTTCAATATACTAACTTTTGCTGCTAGAAAGAACATTCTGCTCATCTGGATCAAGAATGTTGCTCCAACAAAAATCATGGCACAACATCGTTATAGACTGCATTCCTAGTGAATACATCACATGTATGTTTCACTCCAAAATAGATGCTTTCCATAGGGTCTGGAACCCTTACTTGCAGCATATTGGGCCCACGCTGTCATCCTGCTTGCTTTGTGGATTTCCCAAATCAGCCTAGCCTGTTTTCATAACATTGTTCTAAGTGCTCACTTTCTAACAAGCACCTTCCTGCCTTGTTGTGCTTATATGCTCTGTATTGATTGTCATCTGGATACTGCCGTGTCTTGCTGCAGGAGATTGATGGGGAGGGGGCTGGTCAGAAAATGTGCCCGCTGTCACTTATTTTTATTTCCATAACATTTTTCTATTTGCTGTACCCACATTCTGTTTTTTTCCTTCTCTTTTCTGTCACGTCTGAGCAGTTCTGTGTGTTTTGAAAAAATGTAATAAAAATATTTTTCAAAAAAAAAAAAAAAAATACAAAGTTGGCTAGAGAATGACTGTGACCTGTTTGGCCAAATACGGCCCTCATGGGCAGATGAAAAGACTGAGAGGGTTCAAACCACTACAGGACTGGCCCACATGAAGTGCAGAATCACTGACAAAACTTTCAGACTTCTAGCTTGAGAGGAAAAAAAGTTTCTCTGGTTGGACCAAGAAACATTCAGGCCCTTAGACCATTTGTAGGTGTTGGTGCTGGATTGTCTTGTTAAGCGAATCCTTGGGGCTACATCCACCAAAGTTTATACACATTATCTAGGCCCACCAAGGACCATGTCCTGTGAATTGCAGGTGCAGATTTTTTTTTTTATATATACAATGAAAGGATGATCTCCAATGACCTTTGACACTGACTGAGGCCTTCCCAGACCAGTTGCTCTTTTGACCTCATTTGGTCACCAAAGCAAGTGGAGGCCTGAAACTTGAACTAGGAGAAATAACTTAGAAATAAATTAGGGCCTCCAACTTCTAGAAACTGGTTTAGAAATGTTTAGTCAGTGATTCTGCACTATTGGTCAGATCTAACATTACAGTATAGACCCTTTATTTATTAAAAGAACAAAGGTGGCTCGAGAATAACTTTGACCTGTTTGGCCAAATATGGACCTCACTGGCAGATGGAAAGACTGAGAGGGTTCAAACCACCACAGGACTGGCCCACATGGAGTGCAGAATAACTGACAAAACTTTCAGCCTGAGATCCCTGAGATGTTTAGCTAAACCCTGTAAAGATTTAAATGCTAGGATTAACTAGCACTGCTCTAAGTAGACCACTCATACACTCGGACTCAATAATAAACTGTTATGTGCAATAGATACTCAAACATGCAGATTTTTTAAATTATCCATTATGCACCGTTGCCGTTGTCTTGCCGTTGTTTCTGTTTGTCACTGTATGTCACTGTTGTTGGTTTTTTGTCTTTTTCCTGTTTATATTGTATATACTGTTATATTTATTTATTATTCTCCTATCCTCTTGCTGCTGCAATAACCAGAATTTCCCCATTGTGGGACGAATAAAGGCTATTCTATTCTATTCTATTACCGGACTTATGAACTGCGGAAAAATAAATTCCACTATTTTTCAAGTTGAGCAGTTCTATTGAACACATCAAATTCAAGGAACTCTGTATGGTGACTGAACATTTTAATGTTGCATACGTTCTGAACAGTTTCTATTTCCTGCCTTCTCCTTTCTTCCCGTCATTCTTGAAATTTCCTTCTCTTCAAAGGCATCTTCCAGGTTTGTGCTGCTCCACTTGATCCTTCTCCACTTTCCCTCTCACTCTTCTCCAGATGCTCCTCTTTTATCTTTCTCTTTTGCACTTCTTTAACTTTACTCCTCGTCATCACCACAGGCTCATCTTGAATCTTTGTTTCTCTCTTCTTTCCCTTTTCACTCTTACTTTCCATCTTCTCCAAAGTCTTCTCTTGAATCTTTGTTTGTCTCTTCTTTCTCTTTTCACTCTTACCCTCCATGTTCTCCAAAGTCTTCTCTTGAATCTTTGTTTCTCTCTTCTTTCCTCTTTCACTCTTACCCTCCATGTTCTCCAAAGTCTTCTCTTGAATCTTTGTTTCTCTCTTCTTTCCCTTTTCACTCTTATCCTCCATGTTCTCCAAAGTCTTCTCTTGAATCTTTGTTTCTCTCTTCTTTCCTCTTTCACTCTTACCCTCCATGTTCTCCAAAGTCTTCTCTTGAATCTTTGTTTCTCTCTTCTTTCCCTTTTCACTCTTACTCTCCATCTTCTCCAAGGTCTCTTCCTGAATCTTTTCCTTTGTCTTTTGTCCTTCTCCACCATCACTGTGGATCTTTTCCTCTGCCTTTTGTCCTTCTTCACCATCACTGTCCATCTTCTCCAAAGTCTCTTCCTGTGTCTCTTTCTCTGTCTTTTGTCCTTCTTTTAGCTTATCTTCTGTCTTATTTCTGTCTTCACCTTCAATCTTTGACATCTCCAAATAGCCCTCATCCACTTCACCTTCTTTTTCTTGTCCTTCATAATCTCCCGGTCTTTCTTCAGGCAGGCTCTTGTGCAATGTTGTGTCTCCCACTGAGACTTCATTCTCCAACAGCCACTCTTTGGACACAGTTTCCCCCATGGATCCTTTATGTTAAGTAAATAATGATTGGTTACTATTGAAAACTGTACCAGTATTTATCCTTTGCATTGTACTATGTATTTACCTGAGGGAATCATCTGTCCAACTGTGGATCCAGCCTGGTCTTTAATGTTGTCACCTTAAAAGTGTATAATAAATACATAAATGTATTACAACATGCAACTTTTCTTGTCCAGGCTCTATTACTTCACTTTGTCGTATTTTCCCATAATTACCAGATATTGGCATGATGACTTCAAAGAAAGATGACTGGTGGAAAATCATCTTATTCACCATATTGACTCGGTCACACACAGTTTTTGTTGAGTGAGTTGTCAAAATCTTTGCTGTTTCTGGGCTTACAAAATCCTGCTGCATCTAAAAAAAGAAAAAGAAATAAGGTGTGAAAATATATTCTAGATCATGTAGTTCGTCTAGCTCGGATGTTCAGGTGTGTTTTATTGCAGTGCTCTTACACCAGGACGGACTTTGACTGCCACCTTGTCATTCTGTGGGAGAAGGTCAAAGCATGTTGTAAACACTTTAGAAAGCCACTAATTATTAACAAAAAGCGAGCAGATCTACCTCACAGTCAAAAGTTATCATTTCGATTTGTTGGCCTCATAGAAACAGATTTTATCTGTCTAAACAAGTCTGTTTACTGTAAAATACTTTTTCTGACATAAGTAACAGCTTTTCTTGTTTGTGTTATATGTGGTATATGGTGGTATATGGTGGTATATGTTGACATTACACTTACTACAGGTGTCTTGAGAATGACAGGACTCAGTGAAACCAGGGCTGTATTCAGTTTTAGGTCTGGAGATTGGCTCATCAATGCTCGTGTATCCTGTTAATTTAACCATATGAATTAAAGAACAAATGAAATAGACAAGTGTGGGTTTTAAAAGCCAAGATTCAAGTTTTTATTTTGCTAATGTGGTAAAACTTTAGTTTTTTGTGATATGATTATTGCTTGTTTGATGTACTGAGGTCACCATCTGTTTTTTTTTTTAAAAGTCAAAAGAATATTAAAAGCTTTGTACTATGTGGAAGTACTGAAAACTGTCAAAACTCACCATTTTTTGGTTCAAAGGCACAGATGCCCTTTTCTCACGCAGCTGGTAAGTCCTTTTTGGCACATGTTCCTCATCAGGATCTGGTCCTGTTTCAGTTAGTGTGGTTTTCATATCACCTGTATCATCCTCATCAGATGAGCTCACCATCTTTTTTTAAGGAAAAATAAAGTATATTAAGCTCATTTTAGAATGACGTATTTTAATTTGTGTGTGGAAACACTGCAGCTAGTCACATGTCTTACCTGCTGGTCTGACGGCACAAGGGTCTTGTTGCTGTGCAGCTGGTTAAGCCTTTTTCTCACACGCTTCTCTTGGCCCAATGGTTCCTGCTCCTCCTCTTCAAACCCTTGATTGTCTTCATTTTGTGCAGGTTCGTTGTCCTCCCTTTCATCCTCCGAAGAAGCAATGGTCATGGTGTTGTCTTTCTTGTGTTTCTCTCACGTTTCCTTGTCTTTGCAGCATATGTAGAAATTGCCATCATTGACAATCCTCTACACTGGAGTGTGACGTCTGCTGGGTCCTCCGCTGTGCAAAGAAATGGATAAAATGAATACAAGTTGATGGATACTACAAGAAAAAATAGGTTTGGCATTGATTTAGATTGTTTAAAAAACCTTGATAAAATCTTTTGGCTGTGTTTGCATCATGGCACATAAAAGTCGCCACTTTCTGGTAGGTTTTATGGCCCAACTGCCGCTTGGCCTGGAGGAATGAATGTAAAAAAGAAATACACACAAGTGCAAAATTCATTAACTTTTCACCACACTTAATTGTTTTTAAGATACAAAAAACATGAGAAGTTATCTCACATAAGTGGCAACAGAGGAGCGCAGCATGTTGAAAGTTGGGGCTGTCCCCAAGCCCATCCCCTCCCAGGCCTCCTTGAAATATTCAGACAGCTTCAGCAGGATGCCTCCACTGGTTGTGTGAAAGAAGGTAGAAGCCTCTTTGCCTCCTTCAATTCTGTTTCGAAGCAGGTTGTAACGCTGCAACCAGGAATACTCGCTTGGCTTGAGGGGTACAGCTGCTTCACCAAAGTACCTTTGAGACTTGTGCTGTCCAACCTAATAATTCAGGAATGTTGACTTTTCACTCTCACCAACTGATATAACAATGTATATGTCTCTTGTGTCCTTTCAGTTTCTGTAATAATGTTTGCACTTACACGGATGATGCGGGCACCCTGCTTAGTCTTTTCTGCTGCCTTGACCTCCTTTGTGGTCATGTTGATCACAACACCCTTTCGGTGGCCTGTTGTTGCAATAATATATCCACCCAGCAGTCCAAAAAACTCTTTCAGACATGCTCGGTCCTCTGGATGCTTCTCAAGGTCAACTGTAAAAGCAGAGGAAGGACATTGTATGCATTCACTTGCAATGATGATGTTCTTTACCTAAGTACCACACGTTGGCCACACAAAAGCAGCAGAGACCAGCCCATATATAAAAACCCAGTTTGTAGATGCTAATCCCTGTAATGTAAAATCTGCAGAACGGTATCTTCACCCAAAGTTTGAGTCTGGAGAAGCCCCATAACATTAAATAAACCGTATTTTTACAAATCTGAAACTTCTACAAATCTGCTGAGCAATGATCCATACCCAGTACTGCAGTGATCTTCTTTGGAGCCTCATCTATAAACCATGCATGTTTCTGTGCCTTGACCAGTCTCTCTGAAATTTTGAATAGCATTTATTATATGCATGTTCCCTGCTTTTAACGATGTGATGTTAATGTTTGGAGGTGGGGTTATGAATGTTAAACATACCAGATTTACTTCGCCTCACACTGAGCTGGTGCTCGACCACATCCCGGCCAATATCTCTGATCCGGGCCCTCAGCTCTACCAAGATGGCGTTGATATTTTTTGTTCCGAGTCTGACAGATGGTGGTGCCATGTTTGAAATATATTTCATAAAGGCCACAGCATCCATCAGATAACATCTCTGGGTTGTTGGTTTGAAGCCTTTTTCTTGAAGGACTGCAACAAAACTTGAAGACAAAAATACAAATACAGTCATGTCCTCTACCCTTCGACGCACTGATGCTTCTTACAGTGTAGTACTTACCCACGGATTCTAGCATGGTTACTCAGGAAAAGAAGGTCAACATTTGGGATTGCTGAGTCTGCCATGTACTCTAGAAAATTGACAACATGTTTGGCTCGCTGCTTCGCATTTTCAGAAGTTTTTCTACCAGGGTTGGCACCTTCTGTATGGCCCCTAAATTCCTCGACCAATCTTACTGAAGAAGAAAGAATATAAAGCAAATCAAATATTTTTGCATGGATCTGCACATTAACACAACATCCCCTATCTTTCAAGTTCAATACTAGTACAGTGACTATGATATGAGGGTATCTTCACCATAGCAAGGGGCTTTGCTGGGGGAAAATGGTGCACGTCTGCGATGTTTTGCTGCCTGAAAAAAGCACATGAAGCAGGTTTTCTTAATCAAGAGTTACTGAAAAAATTGGTCATATTTAAGAAGTACACCAGAGGAATAACTCAACACTCACAGTTGCACGCATTGTTGAAGAATGTAGCTGCTTGAGCTCATCGTTCCTCATCTGGAGCAGGTTCTTCACCACCTTTAGTTCAGCAGAGAGAAGCTGGCAGTTCCTGCACCCAGGATCAGGGGCCCTCAGGACAGAACGCCTTCTTCTTCGCTTGGCCTGTTGGTCAACTGTTCCTGTGTAGCAGGAAGCCTGGCTGGTTGAGGGAAAAGGATCCAGCATAGCTGGTGCTTCTGGGTCACAAGAAGCCTGGCTGGGTGAGGAAGAAGGATCCAGCATAGCTGGTGCTTCTGGGTCACAAGAAGCCTGGCTGGGAGAACAACACATGGGGACCGAAAGAGGAGGCACAATGGCAGAAGCTGCAGCATGAGGAGCAGCTTGTGGTCTGGCCTCTATCACCCTCCTGACACCCTCTTCGATTGCTGCATCATCCACCTCGTCAAGATGTGAGACCATTGGTGGTGTGGGGTTCGAAGTACGTAGGAGGGCCAGTTGTCTCGCAATGTATCTGTCCTTCATTTTCTGGATGTACAGTTTAACCATTGGCTTCTGCAAAAAAAGCAGACCGTACATTTAGTAAATCATTTCATTCTGTCTGAAAAAGTTGCATTATTAATATCTCATTACCTTTAGCATCATGCATGTATTTAACCAGCAATATTCTTTCTGTGGGATGTGTAGCACTAAATAAATACAGCATTTCTGAATCTATATCAACCACACAAGGATCAAATGAAGACCACAGACCCACCACAGAGCAAGGAAGAACAAGAAGCACAACAAAGACCAAAGCTGCTGGGCTTAAGATCTCAACCTGACTCACAACACATATAAATCACACAGAGGGACTACCTTCAGGCTGTGGATCCTTTGCAGATGCTTGTCGAGTCGGTTAATATATTTAGACTGGCAGAAACGCACTGGGCAGTCCAGATTTGCGCGAAAACTGGAGAAGCAAGAAGAGTCTTTGATTTAGTTGGAGAAAAAATGTTTGTAGAAAGAAAATATGCAGACATTTCTTTGTAACATGTGTGACCACTTAACACTTAAAAATGTTAAAAAATATATGGCACTTGCTAATACAGATTATTCATGACCTGCCTTGCATCTATTTTTGAGAGACTTTTGCAAAATCAGTTGTAACCTCATACATCACGGACCGATATTTACATTTGCATTACGTTATTTGTTACTGAAAAAAGCACTTTTAGTATAGTGATTTATTTAAAAGCAACAACTCACTATACAACAGTGATTAACAATATTGTTTTGGACCCTATTTCATTGATAGTGAAAAAAGAACCATAAGAAGCCTCTTTAAGAGCATCCTTAAGAGGAAACAGGACACTTACTGTCGATGAGAAAACTTGCTCAGAAGACTCAACTCTGTTTTGTTGACCACCTTTTCTGTGCTTCTCAGGTGCTGGACTATATCAGCATACCATTTCCTACAAATGGGACACTTGTGCTTGCACGTCTCATACTGCTTGCTTGGAGGGCTGCAGTCAGAAAATTCCTGTTGCTGTGGTCCTGCTGTCTGAGGCTCCTCATCAGGTTCCTGTACATGGACACAAAAATATTGCTCATAAAAGCCCAACAGTAGAGAATTATTACTTTATTATTACTTTAATTATCTGGGTGTAAGTTTATGCTTTTTTTTACTTTACAAAATAATATTTCCCACATTCCTGGGTAAATTAGTAAATTTAGCTTCTTTTTTCCTTGTTTATGTCATGTAAACAATGAATCGATCCATAATGTCATGATTTGGTCTTTTTGATCTTTTGTTTAATGAATGAAGTTTTTTATTCCTGCATTTGGGTCCTGCTCCATTGTGTTTCCTTAATCGGACATGACCAGTGTTGGGCACATTACTTTAAAAAAGTAATTAGTTATAGTTACTAGTTACTTCTCCCAAAAAGTAACTAAGTTAGTAACTGAATTACTCTACTATAAAAGTAACCAGTTACCAGGGAAAGTAACTATTGCGTTACTCTTTTTTTTTTTTCAAAGTTTAAATATGTCTAAGAATTTGGCTGCGTCGTTCGCCGAAGATTCACGAGTGAGTCACAGAACAGTTCCACTCCTGGCTGGCACGCTCGCTGCTGAGCTCAACTGAACTAAGAAAGGAATGAATCAGTTCATGAAGTGCAAAAACATCTAAAATGCCATACCCAAATTAAAATGATTGTAACTTCTGAACTGCTCTGGCTACATGTACGTATGAGGTCTTGCTAGAAAGAAAATATCTGTAGTTTCTTGTGCAATTGAAACTGAAACTGCAACAGAAACACTCTAGGTGACACAGAGACAGAGTAATGGCCCTCTGAAGTCAGTAAAAATGTAAAATTTTGGGCCGCCTAAAATCAAAAATGTTTTTCAGGATGAATAACTGTCTGTGGTTTCATCTGAGGGGATAAATGACAGTATGGGGCTGTAGGCACAGTATAAGTGAACACATGTTTTAAATTCGAAGAAGATAGCACAAAGTGTGACCATTCTACAGTGTTTTTCCATGAAGAGATCCAGGCCGAGCTCCAAATGGACACATGGTAACCAAATGATATTCTGAGACAATAAAGGTGTTTTTTATTTACATTTTGACGTATTTCATCAGTTGTTGTTATCACAAACCATATACCAATGTCCATAACTGCTCTGCGTTACTGCGCATAGGCGAGACTGAACGGCCACACCGTTACGCTCAGGTATACACTGCTCTGGCGGGGGGTCAATTAGCACATTCCACACGTCATTCGAAAGGTTGAAACCTCCTCTAGAAGATGGAGATGACAAATCTAAACTCTTCATGACAGTCTAGCAATGAAATGCAGTTGAACAAAAGCACCCCAAATTCGAGAAGAGGAGTTAAACAGGAAAACAAGGATTCAAGGATTCTTTATTGTCATACCAGACATGTTCACATGGCATGATACGAAAAAACTGTTCTAAGGTCCCGGTAGTGAGCAATAAATAAACTATGCTAAAATGTAAAAAATATATAAAATATAAATAGAGCAAGAGCAATAAAATAAAAACAGGAAATAGCAATACTACAGTAGTTCCGGGCAGCCTAATAAGAGAGACATTATTGTGCAAATAGAGACATTTTTGTGCAAATGGAGACATTATTGTGCAAAGTCCAAGGTGCTGTATGCAGGTAAAAATGCAAGCGTCCATGGCATGAGACAAGTGACACTGTGCAAAAGGTCCGTGGGGTTGTACAAGGTGACAGGTGTGCAGTGCAAGTTCTGAGATATAGTGCAGTTTATTGTGCAGGAGGCAACACTCCTACAGTGCTCCACCAGAGCTCAACAGTCTCACAGCCTCTGGGAAGAAGCTGTTCCTCAGTCTGGTGGTACGGCACCTGATGCTCTGCAGCCTCCTGCCTGAGGGGAGGGGGACAAACAATGTGCTTGCGGGGTGGATGGGGTCTTTCCAGATGCTGGAGGCCCTTTTCCTGCATCTGTCCGTGTATATATCCAGAATGGGGGGTAAGCCGCCTCCCACAGTCCTCTGTGCAGCATTCACAACCCTCTGCAGAGCCTTCTTCTCCGCCACAGAGCAGTTGCTGTACCACACAGTAATGCAAGAGGACATGACGCTCTCCACCACGTACCTGTAGAAGGCCCTCAGGACTGAATGGCCAAGTCCAGCACGCCTCAGTCTCCTGAGGAAGTACAGGCGCTGGTGTGCCTTCTTGACCAGGGCTGAGGTGTTGTTGCTCCAGGTGAGGTCCTTGGTGAGGTTTACACCCGGGTAACTGAAGCTGTCGACGGCTTCCACAGGTGCTCCTCCGATGTTCGGGGGTGGAGGTGCTGCTCTTCTGCCAGGTGCACCTAGTTTATTATGGAGTTAATTTTGTGTCTTTAATATGCAATCAAAAAGAATGGATTTGAAAACAAAAAAAATATTTTGCAAACAAAATTATGATTTCAAAAATACAAAAAAAATGCCCATGAATGAATGAAATCTATTTGTGATTAAAATTGTATCTTGATAAATCCACAAGTTTTGTTTACAAACCAAAATATTGTTCTCATGAACCACAGATTCGTTTGCGTTTCCTGAGTTTTCGTTTGCGTTTCTTGAAGTTTTGCTTGCGTTTCTGCATGACTCTCATGGGCGGGACCTCCTCTGAAAACTGTAAGAAGCCTCCTGATTGGTCAGTCTCACTCAAAGAGACGGGGTGACAACTTCCGCCCCCACAGTGAGCCGGCGGTCAGGGAGACACGGAGAGTTAGCCGCCGGTGACAAACATCGATCATAACAGGTATGTTTTGCGTAACTTTACTGTCTTTTTGATGCTTTTAAGTTTACACTTGTCGCTCTTCTGGTGCTTTTTATTCCTAACCAGTAGAGATAGCATTATCAGACATTAACAACTCATAATTAGGACGAACTAGCTTAGCGCTCTGCGCTCGTCAGAACTGACTGACAAGCTTATTACTGCCCTGGCTTCAGTGACAGTTTGATTCATCTCACAGATAGCGGCTTATTTATGTATAAATAAATACACTTTCATTAGATATACTATCAGAACAAATCATCAGGTGTGTGTGTGTGGATCGTTTAGTCATTCCTGCAATACATTAAGTAAAGAGTTATAAAAGATGGCCAGGTGTAAAAAAATAAATTATAAAAGGGGCCAGTTTAGTTGTGTAACATTGTCACTCACATTATAATTTCATATCCTTGTAAGGGATTTTTTATGAAGTGTAAACATATTTTTTGTTTAACAACATCCTTCAGATCCTTCCCTGGGTATTTCAAACGAAGAAACAAAGGTCCACCCAACAGAGGCTACAAACAGGCAAGAACTGTGAAGAAGTGGATTCCATTTGATGTTTGTTTTTTTTTTTACTTTCCTCCAAAACAGAGACAACTCCATCCCCTTCTGAGGAGCTGGAGCTCATTCAAGCAGGGCTTGGAAAGCGTACGCTGTCTATTACATCAGATGTAACTCATGCAGAGGTGGGATATTTAATGAATTGAAGCATACATATATGGTTCAAGTAGTATATTAAGAATGTTAATTGCATGACAGTAGATTAATGCTGTTTAAGTGAAAGCTGCTGTTTTTGTTTGTTAGTTATCTAGTTTACTTGAGGCAGCATATCCAAAGATGAATGTTCTTGAGGACAGATGGCTTCTTTTCAAGGCAGCAGGTGCAATTTCGGTTAAGAAAAAATATATATTAATCAAGAAATTTACAGAACGTCATGGTTATTTACTATTTCAATATTGTTTTAACTGTTTTGAAGGCGGAAATGGAAGAAGAAAGATGTCTGCAATCGTATTAGACGCAGAAGGTTACACCAGTTCTGTCATCAGAAGAGCCTCAAGTGGAGGAAAACTTTTGTTATATGTGGTGCCCCTCCAAGATGAGCTAGATTTATCACCTCTCCCAGCAGATGCACCAGAGTTTGCTCTTATGCCAAAAACAACATGCAAACAATGCAAGGCAGTGATGCCACTCCAGATGTTGGCACTGCACATTGATCAGTGCTCCAGCATATCAGACTTGGAAGATGAGGTAAACTTTTTTTCTCTGTTTCTTGGAAATGTAGGCTTAACTTTTACAGCTTTGATCTTAAATGCCTTACTTAAGAGTTATCTGTCATGGTAAGCTTTATCCCAAACCTTTGCTTGTTTTTTTCCAACCTCTTTGCTCAGGAGTCAGAAGTGGTGTTCTTGGATGAGGCAACATCTTCAAGCACAGCCCCAGGGACAAATTCAGATGTGCCACAGTCCTCTGAGAAACATTGCTTTCAGCAGGTACAGTAACTCCATCAGTTAACATGGAGAAGGGTTTGCAGGGTGACATCAAAAATGTATCAAGTATGTATCTGAAGTTATTAAATAAGACATTATACATACATAGTTTCTAGTGTATTATTTATTAACTTCTTATTCATACTTTTAAAATATGTGTTTTAAAATTGTCTTTGGAGCTCATATTCAATTAATGATACTTCAATGTATGCAAGCACAAAGATGTAAATGAGTTAAAACTTAGTAAGTGGAAAGGGAAATTTGGAGGAAAAAGTTCGTATTGAATCAACTTTTGACGATTGGTTCTTCCTGACAAACTTACTCCTTTTTGATAGCCTGAAGTATTTTACCACATTGCAGACTCATATACCCTCTTCTGAACTTTATTGTGTCTACACTTAGGAAAGTGAGGTCAAATGTCCAATTTGCATACAAACATTTCCAGTGTCAGACATTGAGGTCCATGCAAGCCTCTGCAGTGAAAGGTAATTTCTGTTAGATAATCTATTGTATCTCTATTTCTTAAGGTTGCTTGACAATTGTTACATGGGCAGTTCCTAGATGAGGTTGTGTTAATAATGGTTTTAATACAAATTGAAAGCACTAAATCTATCATTTTTAAATTATCTTCTGTTTTTACATTAGCATGGAGAAGAACCTTTGCCAGCTTAACACTGCTGAACCATGCTCCAGCCTGGATCAAATATCATGGTAACTATTCAAATTGAATTTTTAATTGGTAAGCTAAAGTGGATTGTGAACATTATTTTTTTTCATTTAACAGTGAAGAGGATGTTCTTCAGTGGGTAATGACACAGGTTGACCGCAGCAGGAGCTTTGAAATCTGTGTGTCCAGAGATGGTATGGTTGACAGAGGTCTGAAACTCTGGAAGCTCAGAAAGAATGGCAGTTCACTGAACCCTTTGAAAGTTTCCTTCCTGGGGGAACCAGGAGTTGACACTGGTGCACTAAGAAAAGAGTTCCTGTCCAGTGAGTAGTATATTTTTATTATTCCTGTGGCAGACCTGTGTTGTGTATTGCAGAATAGCCCAAATATATTTTTTAATTAGTTTCTGTCAAACTAAAGCAACAATATTCTCAAATGAAATAGATCATCAACCTCCTGCATGCTTCTTCAGGAGGCAGTATGAGAGATGGTCAGATACTTGTTTGTGGTCCATTGTTGCATCAATTTTTCTTCCTTCTTTTGACTGTAGCAATGGTTGCTGGAATTGAGAGACGACTCTTTGAAGGGGAAAGTGAAAAGGGAAAAGTGCCAAAATACTCTCTCAACGATTTGGATGATGAACTTTTTAAGTATGTTGTTCAAAAATGGAACACTTCTAGTCACCAGTAATCTTTATCTTAGTACAATTTTAAGAACATTAATAGTATTGTCATGAACACAGTGGCTTTTGCTCTGCTTCAAATGTTTATGTATTTTGCAAATGGTTTAAAGTACTGCATGACAGTCATATGCAGTGCAGATGGTGAAAGTACAGCTGTAGATGAAGAAGGGACATGGTGGTTGTTATGAACACTATATTATAGTGGTTTGATTTGATTCAACCAATTCCACCTCAGGGGCAAATGTGACCAAAAAAATCTATTAATATTATATTATTGTTATGCTTTCAGGTCACAGTGATCTTAACATTTGGCCTTTGACCTCCAGAACCAGTTCATTCTTAGTAAGAGTGGACAGTTATACAGATTTGAAAGAAAACAATACCTTTAACCCTGGATAGCACTGTCATAAAGGCATAAAAACATAGCTGATATAGCTAAAATATAGCTAATCAACAGTTATACGTGTGCATAAGTTTTATTCTAAATCTGAGCAAATGTAAGATGATGGGGTGATGCATAAATGTGGTAAGCACCTGCTTCTTCTTCTATCTTTAATTCAGTTCTTGCAATTGCTGATTCCTTGGCATTTCACCCAGAGTTGCAGGTGAAGTATTTGCAGTGAGCATTGCCCAAGGAGGACCAGCACCAAGATTTCTGCAGGAGTGGTGTTACCACTATCTTGTCACTGGAAACCTTAAAACTGAGGGAATTCATGACAAGGAGCTGTCACCATTCATCAAAACGGTAGGTTTGGGAAATTGTTTCAAGCTATCTCAATAACTACATTTAGTTTTTCCATCATCTTTGCACTCCTTTAATGTTTATTGTACAAATTAAGCTCAAATTTAAAAAGTTGTTTATTCTTGTAAAGCAAGTGAATGGCACACTTGCCCTTCATGCAAATGTACACGATACATATTCATAATATGCAAAAATGTATAATTGCGTGTCTTTGTACAGGTTTAAAATAACATGTATATTATATACAGTTGAAAGCTTCATATTTTTGTTATTTTTATTTATCATTTCTTTAGCTCGAAGATGCATCTGACCTGTTTCCCTATGTAGAAGAAATCCTGGAATGTGGCTACACTGGTCCAATCAGCGTTGACCATGAGGAACGGATAATAAGGTTTGTATTGCATTTTGATGTATTTGTGATGTTTATGAGTGTCAACGATTTGGAAAATATCAAGTTTATTGTTGAGTCCTTTTATAATTATTGGATGACTTGATAGTGACACTCAATGATCTCAGGCCCATGCAGTCTGTACGTTTAAGTATTATTGAACAAGGTGCTAAGTCCCAAAAATGTCCACTGATGTCTATGTTTTGAATAATTACTGATCCTGATGATAAAGTGGCACCCTGTAAGTCAGTCACTGCCAGCAAGATAGGAATGCGTGTGTGAAATGCTTGAATGGTTAAGTGGACAAAAAAAGCACAATGTTAAAGCAGTCCATTTACCATCAAGTTTGGATGCAAATTTTTACAAAAGTTTTTGGCTTTTTTTCCTAATTTGTTAAGTAAGAATACTTCAAAAACACATATTAAACATCCAAACAGCATCAAATCTTACAATTAAACTTTTCACATCTGCTTATAACTTACAGTGCTGTATAACGTCATGTTTATTGTCATTACATTACATTTTATACATTTCCTTTGAAGGGCTGTTGGTCTGCATATGACAACAAAACGTATACCGATGCCGCAACAGATCCGTGAGGGCCTTAAGGTGTACAATCTGATCGAAGTCATGCAGCGAAAGCCGAAAGAATGTCATGATCTTTTTGTGACAGGATGCGATGACAAGGTGTGTTGAGTTTATTTAAATTATTGCCATTTAATATTCTTGTCTTCATAGGCTAAATGGTATTTACATATCATTGATACACAATGTTTATTTTAAGTCTTATAAAGGGTAAAATAAATGTGATTATTCACTCATCACTTCATTAGGTACATCTAAACAATCTATTGCAATCAAATATAACATTTTTTTTATTTCGGAAAGAAGGTATTTCAATTTTGTGTTAATTTTGGGGGGGAGAATATGTATTTGGCAGAGTTGTTGGATTGTAGAGATGCAATGTATGAAGTGGTCAGTGAACATTACAAAATTAAATTTTTTATTAAGTATTAATATTTGCATATCAGCAGAAGGGAGCAGCATCCAGCAGAATTGCATCCCTTGCATCTGTAGTAAAACCCCCACATTAGGATTCTGTGTATGTGTGATATTTGGTCTTGATCTTATTTGCTTTACTTTTTTGTTCACAGGTGGATTCACATTATATCCTGTCACACCTTGCCCCAGACATGAGTCCACATGGTTCAGGAAAACACAAGGAGGAGTCCAAAATTCTGGAATATTTTCAAGATTTCCTTCTTGAACTTGAAGGTACGCATGTCATTTTACAGAAGTTCTGGTCCTCAAAGGAAGTTGGATAAAGCTTGTTCAACTTGAAAAAGGGACTAAATGCTTCATGACTTGATATCCAGATTTTATAGCCTTTGTTACGAGGTACACAGATTCAAGGTATTTATTTAGCAACAATTTAAAATGGTCTTTGAACTAAACACTAACATGGAGAAAACATATTTATGATCTGGCAACCATACTGCTGGCCAGGAAAATTCAAGTTTCATCAATGTTATTGTTTTGTTGTAGTTTCCCTATTTGCCTTATAAATATGTGCTATATTAAAAGATACAGCTTGCCTGATTAAAAAAAAATTATAATGTCTCTAACTTCAGACTAAGACACTTGTATTTTCTTTACATTTAAAGATGCACAACCAGAAGACGAGGATGGAGAAACTCTGTCCGTTCCAGAAGTGATGCAGTGGATGACTGGGCAGGCTCACAGACATCTGTTTGTCTCTGAGAGAGAGCAATTTAAAATAGCCATAAGATTTGACCACAACTGTGTGGAGCACATGCCAGGCCACACCATATGTTATCCTATTGGTAGTGCCTGCACCAACACCATCACACTTCCAACAGCCCATTTGGGGAATTATGAGTCCTTTAAAACTAATCTGCTTACTGCCATTAAATTTGGTGTTAGCTTCGACAGAGTCTAGTTTCTGAAAGGCATGTGTATTTTCTTTGGTTAAAATTTTTTTTTTTTTTTTTTTTTTTTTACCACAGTTGATTTTTAACTGTTTATTGTTGTGACTATTCTGTCACCATTGTTTCCAAGTTAAAATCTATTGTATATACAGCACTGTGTAAGAGTTTTAGGCATGTGAGAAAAGTTTGCCTATAACTATGCAGGTTTGAAGGTAAATTGACTGTAAATCTCAGCTGTCAAATAAAAGTCAAACTACTTGATGTGAATCACGTGAATTTATTCTAATCTGTTTCATAATAAAATAAAATGATATTTCACTTTGGTCCAACCAGCTGCTTTCACGACTGTCTACTAGATTTTATACACCACAGGCAACATTGAGAGCCTGCAGATAGATGTCCCCACCAAAACTTGAGGACTCAGCATTTGGATTTATTTGTTGTAGTGCTGAAAGTCTTTCCTCTGACAGGGGGCATTGGATGTCTGGAACAACCACCCTGTGTTCACCGGTGTCAAGGTCGCAAGGGGGCTGCTCTTCTGTTTGCTGGATCTGTAATGTCAAATATTCATTCATAAATAAGAGGTACAGCGACTGCAAGCAAGTGAAGTAATGTCTCTACTTAAATGCTCTGTTATCTGAAAATTGTGGTTTTATTTAGTGTCATTTGAGAGAGATCATAATGTATTATAGACTCATTACAGAAACAGATGTTTCAGGCTTTTTGCTTTTGTTTTAAATAATTTTGCCATCCAGCTTCAAAACCACAATATCAGATTTTTTTCACTGTAACTATCAAAAAGACAAAGGCTTGAAATGGCCTTATACTTAATGGAAACTATTATGTGGGTTACAATAAACTACAAAAAAAATAATTTTCTTTAGATATAGAAGTAGTTTTGACTTCTCATCTATCCCTTTGTACTATTTACTTTAATGACTTTGTACATACCTCTACCAGGTCTGGTTCTGGCATGGGTGCTTGCAACATCCCTATCATCCAGAGTTGATTTGGTGTCAGATTTCCCTCAGTGCACAAGGGGTGGCAGTTCCAGCTCTCTGTAAAGTGATGCAGATCTGCTCGGAGTCGCGGTATGAAGACATATCCAACACAGTAGAGGTGGACAGCATTGGATATGTCAAGAAATCCGTCTTCCTCCAAACCATGGAGTACATTGTAGTACTGACATATTACGCTCCAAAGGTCTCTCCATAGCCTTTCCACTCTTGAACAAAGAAAGAGGGACAGGATCGTATGAAAATGTTGTGTAAGTTTTCATTAACACAGAATTTTTTCCAAAGATGCACACTTGTCACAAAACATCTAGAACAGCCTAAAATATGATTGAAAATGTTTAAAGACTTAGAAAATTACAATACTAATGATATATTTAGTCCTAACAATAAGTTAGAAGCATTTTAATATTTTCTGAAATAATTTAGTTGTGATATGCAAATACCTCTGGTTATGGACGCTTTTGCCTGCAATGAAACTGCCACGACCTGTTCCTTGTACCGTAAACATGCATCTAGCAATGTCTACATTTTCAACACCTTGATCTGCTCGAACTCTGAAAGAGAAAAACAGACCAGGCCAACTGTATGAATTCTTAGATCATTCACTCATTCTTGGATTTAATCTGATTTTCAGTCAGACTTACTTTAGAAAATCTGATAAGCCTGTTAAAATAAAGCCTGTCTATGATTTAATAATTTAACATGAACTTGGAGGCCTGTAATGCTATGCTTAAAAAAGAAGTAGCTTGAAAAATGTAATAGACCCAAAAGCAGCACTCTCTGGCAACGGGTGATTATTGCATTTTATCGCAAAACTTTGAGGAACAGCTTTGGAAAAGCAAATTACATGCAAGTTAAATGACATTTATATACAAATATGGACCATGAAACAAACCCAGACACATTTTATAAATATGGCTTGGACAGAGAGAGGTGATTTCTAGGTTTAGTTTTGACCAGTGTTGTCAGAGAGGTGTTAATTCAATTTTCTGTCTACTGTTGAAGGTGCAGACTGCAGTGCTTCTCAACTGGACTGCAATTTATTGAGACTTGGTTTTAATATTCTCCTCCTTCATGTTTAAAAAGGGAGTGGATTACATATAAGGAACAACCAAAGTCAGGCAAAAATGAACTCTGTTGTCTCAGCCAAAAAAAGAAATTGTAGTGGGGTTGTTGGATCAGGTTGCACAGATATTCCTGATTAAGTGATGGCTTTATTTCATTCTCTTACATGCCACTACTCAGGTAGGTACCCCCCCCCCCCCCCCATGTTGAAGCAGAGTAGGGATAAAACACCATGTTTCCCTCTTGTTGAAAAATATCTTGATCTTGATATCTCCTTTTTTAAATGACCAAAAACTCCATCTCTCTTCTAAACACACATTTTTGAGCACTTGCCTGAATGGCCACCCGTGTTTCTGCACCCCCTCCATGAAAAATCCAAAAGCTGTTTCTGCTTTATTGTTCCCCGCTGTATCCAAGTAAAAGATCTAGAACAAAGCAGAGCCTTTGTATAGTACTTCAACAAGACATAGACTAAATTATAGATTGAAAAAGAGAAAAATAAATACCTTCCGTGAAAAGCAATCGATTGCTCCAAAAACTACAATGTTGTACCTAAAAAAGTTAATGGTTCAGGCTGTATATTGACTGAATTAAATAAAATCAAAAATAGCCTTGAAATAGGTCAGTTGGAGAATGAACAATATACCTTATCAACTTGTGGTTTGTGTCAATATGGACAAGAGACAGGGGAGCAGGAACAGAGTATGTCCTTCTGGTGATGCAAGACAGCTGGATCATCCTGGAAATGACTCCGGCACCATCCACACGCTGCAATGACCTCCTAACCCGTCTCCATGGAATGCGATGCCCCGATGCTTCAAGAGAACCTTTGATAAGTCTATAACCTGCATGGGGCATTTGTGCTTTGATAGACCTAACTTTCTGATCAAGCACATCATCTGTTATGTCAGAATAACATTTCCTGACAGAAAGGTTATGGTCTTTCATCCTCCTGTAAAGAGTTGACCTCGAAATTCCATGGAGGTCGGACAAAGAAGTCAGGGGTAACCCAGTGCTAAGCATATCTAATAGAGTCTGGCTTTCTATGGTTATCTGAGGTCGTCCGACACTGCCTCTTAATTCAGTCACAGCTACATCATGAAATAGTGGTGGGATGACCCTCTGTGACAGATAGCTGCTAACAATGTCAGACAGCTGCTGAAGACTAAGTAAAACGCTATCAGGAATGTCCATATATGATGCTCCAGCTCGAAGAAACTGCAGCTCCTGAGCACAAACAAAGTGCAGGTATTCGTAGTCAATGGGTTGTCTGTTAAGGATAGAGGCAACTCTATCCCTGACCCTACGCAGAAGGTGCCACTGCATGGCTTCCTGCAACACAAGAAAACAAACTTCAGATGGTATGCTTCTGAAACAACAAAAAATAAAGATTAAAAGTAGATTACATAAAAGTTAGCAACGACACTTTTAAGAAGTAACCTTGATAGCGGTACATTGACTTAATTATTCTCTATATCAGACTGTGCCTACCATATCTGACTGTGCCTACCGGGATGAGGATCAAGAATGGGGCCCAGCTCAGAATTGTTTTCAAATGGGAACCGCAATTAATGTAATTTTCCTTTGTGCTTAACAATACCCTTATAAATGACTATTGTCTAGATCTGAGTGCTGAGGATGATCTCAGGATGGTGATTGTGTGTTTTTAAGTAAGAGTGAAAACAGCAGCAACATACTGAAACATTTGTCAACCTAGCCCAGAATTTGATATCATTTGTACAAATTGATGAGGGAGGCTGATTCAGTACAACAGGAGGATTCAATCATACAACTGCAGAGCTGATATTCATTTTACTTGTTGATCAGAGCACAAATACTAAGGACTTCTATCTTCTAAACATAAATCAGGAAACATCTAAAAGGGAATCGGTTTAGAATTAAATTGATAAGCAGAATCTATAATTGCGATGGTATACATAAAACTGTATCAATTCCCACCCCTATGTCTGTGATCATGCAGAGTACATGTGTCATGAAGGATCTATTCCTGCCGTGCTTGTTATACTACTGGGCAACAATGCAGAGAAGGTAATAGTTTATTTCTTACCACCCCCCACCCCCCACCACCCACAATGACAATACTGTGATAAAATGTACATGAAATTGAGGAGGGAAAAACTACCTGACCCTGAGGTCCATCAGGATGGTTCTCCATCCTCCTGTGAAGACAAGGAAAATTAATCTCCATGAGTAAAAACTGTTATAGTAACAGGTACCTCAGTAACCGAACTGCTTTCAGGTACCAGTAACAGTGATTAATACAGTGTCTGTCATTTATGCAACTTCAGGAGACCAAGTGGATTATGATCAAACACTAATGGATGAAGATCAGTGAAAGTATGCCCCGTTTTATAACTCTTTACTTAATGTATTGCAGGAATGACTAAACGATCCACACACACACACCTGATGATTTGTTCTGATAGTATATCTAATGAAAGTGTATTTATTTATACATAAATAAGCCGCTATCTGTGAGATGAATCAAACTGTCACTGAAGCCAGGGCAGTAATAAGCTTGTCAGTCAGTTCTGACGAGCGCAGAGCGCTAAGCTGGTTCGTCTGAATTATGAGTGTTGTCTGATAATGCTATCTCTACTGGTTAGGAATAAAAAGCACCAGAAGAGCGACAAGTGTAAACTTAATAGCATCAAAAAGACAGTAAAGTTACGCAAAACATACCTGTTATGATCGATGTTTGTCACCGGCGGCTAACTCTCCGTGTCTCCCTGACCGCCGGCTCACTGTGGGGGCGGAAGTTGTCACCCCGTCTCTTTGAGTGAGACTGACCAATCAGGAGGCTTCTTACAGTTTTCAGAGGAGGTCCCGCCCATGAGAGTCATGCAGAAACGCAAGCAAAACTTCAAGAAACGCAAACGAAAACTCAGGAAACGCAAACGAATCTGTGGTTCATGAGAACAATATTTTGGTTTGTAAACAAAACTTGTGGATTTATCAAGATACAGTTTTAATCACAAATAGATTTCATTCATTCATGGGCATTTTTTTGTATTTTTGAAATCATAATTTTGTTTGCAAAATATTTTTTTTGTTTTCAAATCCATTCTTTTTGATTGCATATTAAAGACACAAAATTAACTCCATAGTTTATTACCATGGCAACCGCTGTGCCACACAAACTCACAGAAACATGATGTGTGTGTGTGTGTGTGTGTGTGTGTGTGTGTGTGTGTGTCTACATCTTACATTCAGACATGACAGGGGCAGCATCTCCATTTTAACCCTTTAGGTGCCAGAGTTAATTGAGGAAAATATTCCATTTTCATTTCAACATTTCAAAAGGCTTTCGCTTGAAAGTGGTGACAGATAAAGGCATACTGTAAATGAGAAAACTATTCATCATGACCCAAAGTTTGTGATGGGAGTAAATTAACTCATCTAATTTGCATATCGTGGCATCACTAGGCGGCGGCCATATTGATTTCATAAATCTCAGTAAAACAGCATTTTTAACATGTTTACACAGCAGATTTGTTTTGTTTTGCCCCATAAGCCTCAATGTTAAATTTGAGCCTAAATTTCTGGAGGAGAGCAGACAGTACTCTCGCTCTCCCGCCCTCATTTTTCACTCTACAGAAATAAAAACGACATGACCGTGTTCAGCAATGTCTTCTGTCACTCAACATGTAAATATTTTGGCCATAACCATTACAGTTTTTTCAAAAATCGCAGGGGTTTGGGAGACATTTTCCCATTCATTCCTTATGGAGACATGTTGAGCTTTGGATCTGCTCCTGCTGCAGCATGTGTGCAGCCATTTTTAGCTCTTTCTGCCTTTAACTTTTCACCTTTTCAGCCTTTTTTCACTTTTCTAAGCTCTTTCTGCCCTCTTACTATACAACTTTTTGACCTTTTCAGTGTTTTTTCACCTTTTTATGCTCTTTCTGCCCTCTTACTATACAACTTTTTGGCCTTTTCAGATATTCATCTTTTTGCCTTTTCAGCTACTTCAAACATTGAACTTCATGTTCAGCAATTAAAATGTTTAACTTTCTCAACTCTTTGAGCCTCCTTCAGCTTTTCTGCCCTTTCAGCTTTTTAAAATATTCATCTTTCTGCCTTTTCAACTCCTTCAAACATTCAGCTTCATGTTCAGCTACAGAAACCGTTCAGCTATCAATATGTTCAACTTTTTAAGCTCTTTCAGCATTTAACTTTTCATCTTTTTCAGCTTGTCTGCATTTTCAGCTCTTTCAAACATTCAACTTCATGTTTAGCAATTAAAATGTTCAACTTTTTCAACTCTTTCAGCCCCCTTCAGCTTTTCGGCCTTTTCAGCTTTTCGGCAGTACATTCAGCAGATTTCGCCTCAACATTCACACTGTATTTTCGCAGGAAATGCAATTTTTCTAGTTATTATACCTGATTCCGTACACTTTTTGGCTCGCTTCTCCTCCTACAAATTTTGAGCTACAGAAACCATTCAACTATCAAAATGTGCAGCTTTTTTAGGACATGATCGCGTCTATTTTTCTCGTTTCTACCTTTTATACTTTTGGAAATATTCAGCTTTTTCTGCAACATTTTTACCATTCATCCTTATGGGAAATTTTTCAAATTTCATTCTGCTATAACTTCAGCATACCTTCAGCTATTGAAACCGTTCAACCATTAAAATGCTCAGCTTTTTCATCTCTTTCAGCCTTGTGCTTTTCAGCTTTTCAACTCTTCAACTTTTTCAGAAATTCAGCTTTTTCAAAAAATAATTTAACATTGACGCTTATGGGAAAATCTTCAACCTCCTTTCAACCTCTTGTTGTCCCTCATACTTTGAGCTAGAGACACCATTCAAACTTTAAACAAGTCACAAGACCTTGAACTATTGGACTTGTATTCAGTTTTTAAAAATCTTGGACTGTTTTGAAAAAATCACAGTTTTAGTTTTAAGGATTTTTAGCTTGTCTTCTGAGTTTATAATGGGTGTGAATTGCGTCAGCTAGTATGGGTGATGTCATCGCTAGAGTGGAAAGCAGCTGTAAACTCATCAAGAAATGTTCTCTTCAACTCGCTCATACGGCCACAATTTTCACTGTGCATACACAATTTATACCACAAAACGTAGGAAAATTTGTCCTGCTCACAGAAATGTTGACATGGAATCTGTCACACGTACACATTTTTGCTGAGCAGCTCCAAAGCAAAGGGAGCGCTGATTTTTTTCTCATTCACTCCCATGTAATCTGAGAGGAGAAATTTCTGGAAACAGCTGAGGTGCAACACATTTGTAACTCGCTCTGGTGACCCCATTTTGGACTCGAGAAACATAAAACACGACACGTGCGTTCACAAGAAGTGGCTGTCTCTCACAATCACTTTATTTTCATGATGGGACCAACGGTTTGGGAATGGGAAGAATTTGTTCGAGGAGTTAAATCTCCTCTAAAAGAGCTCTCTTCTCTGTGTTCTGTCTGTCTCTCTCTGCTCTTCTACCAGGTGCACCTAGTTTATTACCATGGCAACCGCTGTGCCACACAAACTCACAGAAACATGATGTGTGTGTTTGTGCGTGTCTACATCTTACATGCAGACATGACAGTCACGCAATTTGACCCATTCTCACACCCCACGCCACACTGGACATTTCTCACGCTTATATTTCCCCATTCAATACTCTATATTTTTTTCATGCGTGTGTGTCTGTTGCACTGAGAGCGGGCGCGTGTGTGTGCGCCTGTGTGTGCGTGTGAATCTGATCACTCTCTGCCGCTGTTGTTAGGCAAACAAGAATGACAGATATCCGTCATCTGATTTGACAGTTGATACAAGAGGACTCCTATTTATGCTGCTATTTATGCCGGTGTCTGTGTCATCAGGTTGTGAATGATGAATCAAGACAAGAATCGATTGCTTCTCCCTGGTTACCCGGATGTGAGTCTGGTTCTTTTGACACTGAATCTTTTGAAGTTGAATTTTTTGAGATGTTGAATTCTTTTTACATTGAATTTTATTTATAAACTGAATTTTTTACAATGAATTTTTTTTTAAATGTTGAATTTTTTTACATGTCGAATTTTGAAAAACTGAATATTTTGAGACTGATTTTTTTTACACTGAATTTACATTGAAAAAAAAATCAGAGGCAAAAAAAAATTCAGTGCTAGAAATTTGATGGTTTTTAAAATTCAAAGTCTGATTTTGATGCTGAAAAAATTCAATCTTAGAAATTCATATTCAAACTCAGACGGGCACAGAAAAACTTCCATACGTTGGCATGGAGGTGAGGACATCAGTCTTAAGGTATAAATCGACGTTAAAACAGGCCAAATCGATGTTAAAAAAGGCCAAATTTTTTTCGCCGCCGACCACAGGTCACCGGCCAAACGCGTCCTGTTACTAGAGTCTCACTCTTGTCATTTTCTCAAACTTGGCAGCCCTGCAGATATCCAACATTTCAGTATTTTTGGATTTTACCTGATTGCTGGTTGCTGCCACACCTCCGTCCATGATTCCTCCTCAACTTTTGCTCTCTTCCTGCCCTTCACACACAGAGGATATGGGTCTGCTCTGATTGGCTGAAAAGTCAATGACTGCACTGATTGGCTGCTCCAGTGTATCATGTGGATTTTCTTCACTTTTCTGAACTGGCCTCAAAGTTTCTGCATCATCCTGCATTGTGTTCTGCTAAATCCAAACAGGTTTTGAAAGATTTCAGCTTTTCTCCAGGTAAGAGTCAATTTCTGGTTTGTAGTCCACTTTCTGTTTCCTTTTCCTGTTACATTGCTATAATGCTGCACAATTACACGACGCTTTTACACTTTTTCTTTCTAAAATGCTGTTCAGGTGTGGATTTGTGGCCCACTTTGATCTCTTTTGTAGATAAAGTTTTACTTTAGTTTGAAATCTCTGAGCTACAATTGGCAGAGGTGGAGGTAAAAGTTCCGCGAGTGAATCTGTCCATTTTGTCTGTACAGTAATAACTGAGGACCCACTTTTGCAGTAAAAGATTAAAACTTGTAAAAAGTCTGATACAATGTATTCTGCTATCAAGTAGCACACTACTGTAATATTATAGAGCTGTGGCAATTATGAACCCAACTTACTGTAAAGCTGTCTCTCCATATTTAACAGGGGTCAAATAGATCTCATTTGACATAATCAATAAAACATGTATTACATCATTTACAGAATATGCTTTGCAATATTTTAGATACTTTGTGTATTGATTACCACTCCCCCTGGGATACTGTGGACTTTTGGTGTTTGTTGTAGCTTAAAATGCCTGATTTTGTGGAACTTTTTCAAAAAAATGTGTTGAAAGTTGTGATATTTGTAGGCTTTATTTCCTTTACATCACAGGAGAAAGGGTATTTTAAACAATCTCACATTCTTGTAATCAACACCATATGACATGAAAATAATATTGTGTATGTATGGGGTCTGGGGGCTAAGAGGATATCTTTCACTCTCTCACTCTCTCTCTCTCAGCCAAACTGGTGTGCAGAGGTCTAATATGTATGTTCCCATATACAGTCCTGCCCTAACTGTAACCCTTATGATTTACAGTGAAACCCAGGCAGTGCAACCTGAATCTGCAGCCGACCTATCCAACTACTTCATTATGCTTGTGCATCAACATTGCTGCCTCCCAGGATATTTCACCGAGCTATGGACTGTTGCCATGATGATATTATTCGCTCTTACCCCAGAACAAGCTTATTCTCTAAAAATAACGTCTGACAATAATTACTATTATGGAACTAGAGATCGAAGTGTGTCTCTTAACTGTCAGTTCACCCTTGATTCTGAGGATGTGGAAAATTTGGACATAGAGTGGAACATTGTGCCACCAAACAGGCAGGAAGATTACATACTTATACTCCGGTATACTCAAAGTATCATTCATAATAATTTATATGCCCCTTTAAAGAACAGGATCTACTTTACATCTCCTGAGCCCCAAGACGGTGATGCTTCTCTAAGCATCACTGACCTTAAGCTTACAGATTCTGGAACATACCAATGTAAGGTGAGAAACCTAGCAAGAGAACAGATTAAAGACATTTTTCTGATTGTAATGGAGAGGCCAGACAAACCGGTATGTTACGGATGATGAAGCTGTGTTAGATACAAATATAAGGCTCAGATGCAGATCCTCACAAGGCACTCCACCGCTTAAATACAGATGGGAAAAGCTCAGCGGAAACCGGATGCTGCCTCCGGATGCATTTCTTGATGCTCCAGAAGGAGACTTATACTTGGATAAGATCACAGAGAGGGACTCTGGAACATACCGCTGTACTGTCCGGAACCGTGTGGGTATGGAAGACTGTGAGCTTATACTCAAAATCACATCTCCATCAACAGTGACTGACGAACATGGACCTATAGCAGGAACTACAGCTGAAATTACAGCAGGAGTGGGTATGGAAGACTGTGAGCCTGTACTCAATATCACATCTCCATCAACAGTGATTGACGGACATGGACCTACAGCAGGAACTACAGCAGGAGCTATTGTTGCTGTGATTGTGGTCATCATTGTAACGCTCACTCCAGTCATTTACTACCGCCTCAGAAAAAGGCATGGAAGGTTAAGGAGGAATCCATGGGCTCAGAGAAACATCTGTCGGCCCATAAGAATAGAACAGGTGAGGAAGGTTTAACTAAAGAAATCTGCACACAGAGTGTTTTGGTCTTTTGTGCCAACAGAATATTCTTTCATACTGCGCTCATCATTGCAGCTCAGGTGTGAGGAAGAAGACAACCCGTATGAGGTAATGAAGACTATCAACCCTGTGAGTAGCTAACATATTCATGTCTCTGTTTTATGATTAACTGCATGCTGTTTAGGATGCTGTATATCACTGTAAACTCTGGAGTCATCTAGTCATTAAGGAGCAAAACCAGTAGTTAGTATACATTTCATAGTGTGACAGCTGGAAACCTTTGAATGTAATGCTGTTGAATAACAGGACCATCTCAGCATTTAAAGTGTGAGTAAAACCCCAACATCTATCTATCTGTCCCTTGCATAAAAAAATCTCATGATTTGTCTCCAGGTGCTGTCCTCCTCTGCAGAGGACAATGAGAAGAATGCATCTATTGAGGAGGGTCTGACAGCCTGTGTTGAAGCCAAGGCGAGGAGTATTAAGCTTGGTTTAGTGATGTGTACAAACAGTATAGTTATTTTTTAGAGGATTTCTGTCCATGACCTCTAAATCACAAAATCTCCTCTTTAGGATTTGTGCTCCTCACAGATAGAAAAATCAGAGGACAATGGATCCATGGGAAACAGAGATCAGGTGGATACTGAAGGACTGGTGAGTGGAAGTAAACTAGTTTAATTTTATGTGCATGAAATCAAGTCATACATGAGCCAATATCAGCCTGTTCCCCATCTTAAGGAGCCATGTTCCTTGCACACAGAAGATGAGATTGATGTTGAAGGGCAGGTGAGTGGAGGTAAACTGGTTTAATTTTATGTGCATGAAATCAAGTCATACATGAACCAATATCTGTCTGTTCTCCATCTTAAGGAGCCATGTTCCTTGCACACAGAAGATGAGATTGATGTTGAAGGACAGGTGAGTGGAAGTAAACTGGTTTAATTCTGTGTGCATGAAATCAAGTCATACATGAACCAATATCAGCCTGTTCCCCATCTTAAGGAGCCATGTTCCTTGTACACAGAAGATGAGATTGATGTTGAAGGACAGGAGAATGGAAGTAAACTGGTTTAATTTTGTGTGCATGAAATCAAGTCATACATGAACCAATATCTGTCTGTTCCCCATCTTAAGGAGCCATGTTCCTTGTACACAGAAGATGAGATTGATGTTGAAGGACAGGAGAATGGAAGTAAACTGGTTTAATTCTCTGTGCATGAAATCAAGTCATAAATGAACCAATATCTGCCTGTCCCCCATCTTAAGGAGCCATGTTCCTTGTACACAGAAAATGAGAAAAATGCATCCCACGTGGAGGTCACGACAACAGCATTGTGAAGCAAAGGTGAGCAGTATGACGAAGGTTTTAGCGCTGTTTACTACATTACAGATATATTGGAAAACCACATCTTTTTGCATCCTTTCAGGAGCCATATTCTTCAGAGGAAGAAAGGTCCAAGGATGAAGAATCCCTTAAAGTTCTGTGTTCAAGGTTAACATGAATATTAGACTGGTTTATATGTGAACCTTAACCTCAAAATAGTTCAGATTAGGTCACAAAGGAGAACAGGATGTCAAGGAGCCACATCCATTAGGACACAGTGAAGTTCCTAAATATGTTTTTGATAATTTCATGTTTGTTCAGAATTTGTCTCAACCTCTTTACTCAAACTTATGTGAAATGTGTGGACCTGGCCCTAATTGATTAAAGAGGACGAAAGGACATCCAAGTGCCATGTCGTTGAGAACAGAATAAACGTTCTTGAAAACATCAAGTGTTTTAGCCTTTAGATACTGAGAAAGTGGTCCTCAACAATCTCATGAATGCTGGAGTCATGACTGTATCTCCATACACCCATATTTGGCCAAACAGGTCTGAGTCATTCTCTAGCCAACTTTGTATTTTTAATAAAGGGTCTCAGAGGTACAAGTTGGGTGTTTTAGCCTTTAGATACTGAGAAAGTGCTCTTCAATAATCTCATAAATGCTGGAGTCATACTGAAGTTACTCCCTGTTGTGTGAGACAAAGAGGTCATGACTGTATCTCCATACACCCATATTTGGCCAAGTAGGTCTCAGTCATTCTCTAGCCAACTTTGTATTTTTAATAAAGGGTCTCAAAGTACAAGTTGGGTGTTTTTAGCCTTTAGATACTGAGAACGTGGTCTTCAATCATCTCATGAATGCTGGAGTCATAGTGAAGTTACTCCCTGTTGTGTGAGACAAAGAGGTCATGACTGTATCTCCATACACCCATATTTGGCCAAACAGGTCTCAGTCTTTCTCTCGCCAATTTTGCATTTTTAATAAAGGGTCTCAAAGTACAAGTTGGGTGTTTTTAGCCTTTAGAAACTGAGAAAGTGGTCTTCAATAATCTCAAATGCTTAAGTTACTTCCTGTTATGTGAAACAGAGGTGTCATGACTGCAATAAAATGTGGGGATGTTGGGTCCAACAACCAACATCTGCAGTATAAACCCAACATCTCCATATTGGACCCTTTTGTGGAAAAAACCTGTAGGAAATACCAAATCAAATCAAATCAAATTTTATTTGCGTAGCCCACATTCACAAATCACAGTTTGTTTGTTGTTTATTTCCAAGTTATTTCTCCTAGTTCAAGTTTCAGGCCTCCACCTGCTTTGGTGACCAAATCATGTCAAAAGAGCAACTGGTCTGGGAAGGCCTCAGTCAGTGTCAAAGGTCATTGGGGATCATCCTTTCATTGTATACATTAAAAAAAAAATCTGCAACTGCAATTCACAGGACATGGTCCTTGGTGGGCCTAGATAATGTGTATAAACTTTGGTGGATGCAGCCCCAAGGATTCACTTCACAGGCCAATCCAACACCTACAGATGGTCTAAAGGTGTATAGGTCTAAGGGTCTGGATCTTTCTTGGTCCAACCAGAAAAACTTTTTTCCTCTCAAGCTAGAAGTCTGAAAGTTTTGTCAGTGATTTTGCACTCCACGTGGGCCAGTCCTGTGGTGGTTTGAACCCTCTCTTCTCTCTCCTCTCTACCCTCGTCTTTTCATCTGCCCATGAGGGGTTGCTCCATTTGAATTTTTTCTACAGTTTTAGGCACATAACTGAGCCAGTATAGCTCCAAATTAGCTGAACATGTCAGGAAGCACTTATATTACATGTCCAAACCAGGTTCTAGACTTTGGAGGCCCAAAGTTATTTCTAAAGATACTTCCAGTCTATTAGTAGCAAACAACATGCTTCCTGGATAACATGATTTTACACATCTCAGGGATCTCCTAGTTCAAGGTTCAGGCCTCCATCTGCTTTGGTGACCAAATGAGGTCAAAAGAGCAACTGGTCTGGGGAGGCCTCAGTCAAGGTCAAAGGTCATTGGAGACCATCCTCTCAGTATATACATTAAAAAAAAAAAAACAACCTCTGCAACTCTGTCCCTTTAACCTAAAACTACACTGACTGACTTCACAAGCCCCCCAGCTCGTTGGTCCTGATACATAGAAAGCTGAAATTCACATGACATTGCCCTTGGTGGGCCTAGATAATGTGTATAAACTTTTTTCTTCTCAAGCTAGAAGGCTGAAAATTTTGTCAGTGATTCTGCACTCAAGTGATCTGTTGACGACGTTGGTGTAGAGAGAGAAATGCACACATCTTTGGGGGCTTCCAGTGCTTATTGTCCAGGTGCTGGATGTGATTTTGCCCAGCCTCACCTGCTGCCTCCTGTCTGTCAGGAAGTTTGTGATCCACTCACAGGTGGAGGCTGGAACTGTGAGCTGGGTCAGTTTGGTGCAGAGGACTTTTGGAATGATGGTGTTGAATGCTGAGCTGAAGTCCACCAACAGGATCCTTGCATAGGTCCCTGGGGAGTCGAGGTGTTGGAGGATGTAGTGCAGTCCCATGTTGACTGCATGCTCCACTGACCTGTTTGCGGGGGGTCCAACAGGGGTCCTGTGATGTCCTTCAGGTGAGTCAACACCAGTCTCTCAGATGTTTTCATGACTACAGACGTCAGGGCGACGGGTCTGTAGTCATTCAGTCCTGAGATAGAGGGTTTCTTTGGGACCGGGATTATTGTTGAGTGCCTGAAGCAGGAGGGGACTTCACACATCTCCAGTGATCCGTGTGAAGATGGGGGACAGCTGGTCAGCGCAGACTTTCAGACAGGAGGGTGAGACGCCGTCTGGACCTGGGGCCTTCCTGGTCTTCTGTCTCCTGAAGAGCTGGTACACATCCTCTTCACAGATCCTCATTGATGGTGGGGTTGAGTGGGGAGGGGTGAGGGTGGAGCAGGGGGTGGTGATGGTTGTCTGGTGTCAGGGTCAGAGCGGGTGAATAGAATAGAATAGAATATCCTTTATTCGTCCCACAGTGGGGAAATTCCGCTTATTGCAGCAGCAAGAGGATAGAATAGTAATAAATAAATATTACAGTATATACAATATGAACAGGAAAAAAAAACAACAACAGTGACATAGAGCGACATACAGTGAGAAAAAAACAACGGCAAGACAATGGCAACAGTACACAATGGATAATTAAAAAATCTGCATGTTAAATTGGGTATCTATTGGACATAACAGTTTATTATTGAGTCTGAGTGTATGAGTGGTCTACTGAGAGCAGTGCTGGTTGAACAGTCTGACAGCAGCAGGAAGGAAGGACCTGTGGTACCTCTCCTTCACACACTTGGGATGAAGGAGTCTGTCGCTGATGGAGCTGCTCAGTGCGGTAACAGTGTCCTGCATGGGGTGGGAGTCGTTCTCCATCATTGATGATAGCTTTGCTATTATCCTCCTCTCTCCCACCACCTGCACTGAGTCAAGGGGGCAACTCAGGACAGAGCTGGCCCTCTTTATCAGCTTGTCCAGTCTCTTCCTGTCAGCGATGGAAATGCTGCTGCTCCAGCAAACCACTCAGAAAAAGATGGCTGATGCCACCACAGTATCGAAGAAGGTCTTGAGGAGAGCTCCTGCACTCCAAAGGACCTCAGTCTTCTAAGCATATAGAGTCTGCTCTGGCCTTTTTTGTAGAGAGCATCAGTGTTTACAGTCCAGTCCAGTTTATTGTTTGGGTGAACACCCAGGTACTTATAAGAATCCACTCTCTCAATGTCCATTCCCTGGATGTTCACCGGTGTCGGGAGGGAGTGGCTGTGCCTGCGGAAATCCACCACCAGCTCCTTGGTTTTTCCTGCGTTGATTTGGAGGTGGTTCCGCTGGCACCAGTCCACAAAGTCCTTGGTCAGTTCTCTGTACTCCCTGTCATTGTCCTCTGAGATGAGGCCGACGATGGCAGAGTCGTCAGAAAACTTCTGGAGAAGGCAGGTGGCTAAACTGTGTCTGAAGTCTGCAGTGTACAGGGTAAACACGAAAGGAGCCAAAACTGTTCCCTGTGGAGCCCCTGTGCTGCAGACCACCATGTCTGAGACACAGTCCTTTGACCTCACATACTGTGGACGGTTGGTGAGGTAGTCTGTAATCCAGGATGTGAGGTGATGATCAACTCCTGTGAGCTCCAGCTTGTCCCTCAGAAGCACAGGCTGGATGGTGTTGAAAGCACTGGAGAAATCGAAGAACATGATCCTCACAGTGCTTCCAGGCTTCTCCAGGTGAGAAAGAGCTCTATGTTGGAGGAAGATGATGGCGTCAACCACCCCGAAGCCAGGCTGGTAGGCAAACTGTAGCGGGTCCATCAATGGTTCCACCAGGGGGCGGAGATGGACGAGGACCAGCCGCTCCAGTGTCTTTCATCAGATGCGATTTCTGTGCCACTGGCCTGTAGCTGTTGAGGTCCTTCGGGTGCAGCGCCTTTAACACCAGTACCACACAGGATGTTTTCCACAGTTGTGGAACTCTCCTCAGCTTCAGGCTCAGGTCGATCCTGCACAGCTGGTCTGCACAGGACTTGAGGAGCCTGGAACTGATGCCGTCTGGACCCGCAGCCTTTCTCGCCTTTATCTTCCTGAGCTCTTTTCTTACCTGGTCTGTAGAGAGGGACAGATTGGAGCCAGGGGGCTGTATATTTGGAGGTGTGAGAGGAGGAGGTGTGGGAGAAGGTAGAGGTGTGGATGGGGCAGGAGATGCAGAAACAGTGGGGGGTGGCTGTGAGCTGAGTGTTGGAGGAGGCAAGGAGGGGGAAGGGGAGGGGTGAAGTCCTGGAGGTGTCGACGAGGGGAGCTGCAGCAGGAATGGCTGGGCTGGGGGATGGGGGTGGCTGGGAGTCTGGTTCTTTGTGCACGGAGATTGTTTTGAGGCCTCTCCAGACTCTGCTGATGTTGTTCTGCTGCAGCTGGTCCTCCATCTTCTTCCTGAAGTGGTTCTTCCCCTCTCCGATCTTCCTCCTCAGCTCCCTCTGTACAGTCTTCAGCTCCTCTTTGTTGCCCGACTTAAAGACCCTCTTCTTCTCCTTAAGTAGAGCCTTTATGTCGGGGTTAATACAGGGTTTGTTGTTGGAGAAGCACCGTACAGTCCTGGTGGGTACAGTGTTCTCCACACAGAAGTTTATGTAGTCCGTGATGCAGTGTGTGAGGCTGTCGATGTCCTCCCCATGAGGATCACAGAGTTCCTCCCACACAGTCGTCTCGAAACAGTCTTTAGTCTTTAGCCTCTTCAGTCTCCTCAGACCATCTTCTGACTGTGCGGGTCACAGCTGGTTGCCTGCGCACTAAGGGTTTATACATAGGCAGGAGAAGAACCAGGCTGTGGTCTGATCTCCCCAGGGGAGGGAGAGGTGATGATGAATATGCCTCCTTGGTGTTGGCATAAAATAAGTCCAGTGTTTTATTGTCTCTCGTGTGGCAGGTGACATACTGGGTAAATTTGGGCAGAGTGGAGGAAGGAGAGGCATGGCTGAAGTCCCCAGAGATGAGGAGGAGGGCCTGTGGGTGCTGTGTCTGCAGCCTCCTCACAGCTGAGTGCAGGACATCACAGGCTGCGTCACCATTAGCAGAGGGGGGAATGTACACTGCTGCCACCAGAACATGTGAAAATTCCCTGGGCAGATAGTACGGTCTCATGCTAACTCAAGTAACAGCTCAATGTCCTTACAGCACAGTTGCTCTTTGACAGTGATGTGCCCGGGGTTACACCATCTATCGTTGACAATCACAGCCAGCCCCCCTCCTTTCTTCTTATCGCTCTCCCGTGTCCTGTCCGTGCGCCGCAAATTAAATCCCTCCAGAGAAACGATCGTGTCCGGTGTTAGTGAGTTCAGCCATGTCTCCGTAAACACCATGATGCTGCACTCACGATATTCCCTCAGGTACCGGGTCAGCGCCGTTAACTCGTCCATCTTGTTGGGAAGAGATCTCACATTCCCCATAACGACGGACCGAAGGACGGGTCAGAAGTGACTCTTCCTATGGCATTGAATTCCGGCACGGGTCCCCCGTCTCCTCTTCTTCAACTCACAGGGAACGTCGGGTCCATCCTGGGGCAGCACCGCTGTGTTACGGAGGGCTAACAGCTGATCCCGACTGTAAACAATAGGGCCGTGGCTGGGCATGGGCCCTCCGGGCCTGGAAAGTGTCAAAAAAAAAAAGCAAACACAGCAACTTTGGTATCCCTAGGTGCACTGTTGTAACAGAAAACGAACACACAAAAAGAAATTAAGATTAGTCGCTAAAAACTGCTAAAAAAAAAAGTGAAAGAAACTCAAATTGAGCAGGAGCTGCTGCAACTGCTGCCACTCAGGGGCGACGCGGTGATGGGTGTGAATGATTTCTCAAACCTGCAGTAGAACTCATTCAGCTCGTCGGCCAGTTGAGGACTCTCTGCAGTGTGTGGGGGGGGGGGAGTCTCCTGTAGTTGGTGACACCCTGCAGACCTCTCCACACTGATGCAGGGTTGTTGGCTGAAAACCTGTTTGTAATGCCTCTTTGCTCTTCTGACCTCCTTTGTCAGTGTGTTTCTGGCCTGGTTGTACAGGACTCTGTCCCCACTTCTGTAGGCCTCCTCCTTGACCTGGCGAAGCTGCTTGAGTTTTGAAGTGAACCAGGGTTTATTGTTTTTGTATGTGCAGAAGGCTTTAGTCTGCACACACGTGTCCTCACAAAAGATAGTGTACGATGTCACAGTGTCAGTGAGTTCATCCAGGTCGGAAGCTGCAGCCTCAAAAACATTCCAATCTGTGCAGTCAAAGCAGGCCTGTAGTTCCAGCTTTGCATCGGTGGTCCATCTCCTGACAGTCTTTACTACAGGTGTAGCAGATTTTAACTTCTGCCTGTAAGTTGGTAGAAGACGAACCATGATCAGAGCAGTGATCAGAGCGCCCCAAGGCTGCATGGGGGACAGAGCGATAGGCGTTCTTTTTTTTTTTTTTTTTTTTTGGGGGGGCTTTTTAGCCTTTAATGTATAGGACAGCTGAGAGAGAGACAGGAAATGGGAGGCAGAGAGGGGGGAGCGACACACAGGAAATGACTGCCCGGCGCGGGACTCGAACCGGGGTCGCCTGCAGAGAGGACTATAGTCTCTGCACATGGGGCGGGCGCTCTGCCGACTGAGCTAAACACCGCCCCACGATAGGCGTTCTTTAATGTTGAATAGCAGTGGTCTAGAGTGTTTGTGTCCCTGGTGGGACACTTAACATGCTGTCTATATTTAGGCAGGTCATGGCTGAGGTTTGCTCTGTTGAAATCCACCAGAACAATAAGCAGGGAGTCTGGATGTTTCTGCTCCATGTCCATCATCTGGTCAGCCAGGTGTTATAAAGTGTCACTAACACAGGCCTGAGGTGTCAGGCGGACTGGCCTCCTCGCAGTCTTCATGAAACCCGTGGCAATGTCTCTCAGCAGGGTTACCTGTAAAGTCCGATCAGTTGTTAATCTGCCTGCTATTTCTTTCCTTTTTCATGGATTCTGTTTAACTGCTGCTATTTCAAGATTATGTGATACAGACACATGTGTAACTCTCCTGCTCACTGTTGTCTTGTATTTTATTCTAGGTATGACCGCTTCATTCGGGATCAGAGGAGCCTTGATGACTGCCAGAAAGTCCTGTGTGTGGCAAAGAAAGACATGCTGGGCATTCATGGGAGGCTGCTTGAAAATTTTGTATTTATGTTATTTATGTATATTCACACAAGGACAGTAAGGATGTGGACTCAGGAGGCTGCAGGGGCACTGCAGGACTGCTTTGAGACAATAGACTGGGATGTACTCTTTGAGCCACACGGGGAGGACATCGACGACATGACGGACTGCATCACAGAATACATCAGGTTCTGTGAACACACCACCACACCAACCCGGACTGTTCACTGCTTCCCCAACAACAAGCCATTGATTACCAGTGACCTGAAAGCACTCCTCAACAAGAAGAAGAGGGCCTTCAGGTCTGGTGACAGAGAGGAGCTGAGGAGAGTGCAGCATGAACTCAGGGAGATGCTGAGGGGTGTAAAGACAGCTACAGGAGGAAGCTGGAGGCCAAACTCCAGCAGAACAATGTGAGGGATGTGTGGACTGGGATGAAACAGATCACTGGATGTAAAGTGAAGGGCAACCAACCATCAGGCGGTCTGGAGAGAGCCAACGAGCTGAATGGCTTCTCTAACAGGTTTAGCTCGCAGCCTTCCAGCCCCCCACTCACCCACACTGTTTACACCCCCCCGTCTCCTCCACTATTGACACCAGCACCCACACCAGCATGACTTTGACTACAGGCCAGGTCAGGAGACAGCTGGAGAGACTCCACCAAAGGAAGGCCGCAGGACCTGATGGTATCAGCCCCAGGATCCTGAAGACCTGTGCTAGCCAGCTGTCTCCTGTTCTCCAACATCTCTACAACCTGAGCCTGAGTCTGGAGAGAGTCCCGGTGCTGTGAAAGATGTCCTGCCTTGTTCCTGTCCCGAAAAAGTCAACTCCATCGGACTTCAATGACTACCGACCAGTTGCCCTCACATCTCATGTGATGAAGGTGCGAGAGGCTGGTCTTGGCCCACATGAGGCCGCGGGTGAAGGAGCTGCTAGACCCTCTACAGTTTGCTTACCAGCCCAATCTGGGAGTTGACGACGCTGTCATCTATCTGCTGCAACGAGCCCATTCGCACCTGGATAGTGGTGGCAGCACTGTGAGAATCACATTCTTTGATGTCTCCAGCGCTTTCAACACTATCCAGCCACTGCTGCTGGGTGAGAAGCTGCGGGTACTGGGAGTCGACACCTCCATTGTCTCCTGGATTACTGACTACCTGACAGGCAGGTCACAGTTTGTCTGTCTGGGCAGTGTACTGTCTGATGCGGTGGTCAGTGATACAGGAGCTCCACAGGACTGTGCTGTCCCTTTCCTTTTCACCTTATACACCACAGATTTTCAATACAACTCTGAGTCATGTCACTTACAGAAATTTTCTGATGACTCGGCTGTTGTCGGGTGTATAAGTGGGGGAAGGGAAGGGGAGTACAGAGCAGTGGTGGATGACTTTGTAGAGTGGGCTGGATGCAATCACCTGAGGCTGAATGTCAACATGACCAGAGAGATGGTGATTGACTTCAGGAGGAAGAGGACGGCCTTACGGCCACTGTGTGTTCTGGGCGAGGATGTGGAGGAGGTTGAGGACTACAAGTACCTGGGTGTCGTCATCATTCCTGCCACAAGCTATCACAATGTACAATAACTCACATCTGTCTGTCAGAGTCAACTCACAACTCTCTGCTGTATAGTCCTGTTTTTGCATACCTGCTCACTGCCACATTGTTTTTCCACTCTCACTCTTTTCCTGTTTTTATAGTTTTTATAGTTTATATTCTGCATATTTGATATTTTTTTATATTCTGTATATATTAGGATTTATTTTATATTTTATTTATTTTATTTTATTTTATTTTATTCTATTTAAACTACCTGCACTTTTACGTTTATACTTCTGCTGCTGTAACAAGACAATTTCCCAGTTTTTGGGATCAATTAAGTAAATCTATTCTATTCTATTCTATTCTATTCTATGTGGCTCCAGAGGAGAAGACGCTGTTTCACTGTTACTGCAACACCATCATCATCCTCAGTTTTTTCCAAACACCTGATGCAGTGGAAGGAATGGCAGTAAGTGTGTTTTCCTGACGCTTTGCAGGAGTGTTTCGTAGCCTGCAGTACAGTATAACATGTAGTCAGTATTGAGGTCTGCATGCTGAAACCAAAAGCAACCATGCAGGTTCCCACGTTTGCCCTCAGTATGGAGGAGGCAGCAGTAAGTACTTTAATAGGCTGAAATCGCTCGTTGTGAATTGCAGTATTATTAATGACACAGATATTAACTTGGCTCATGTCTTGTCTTTGCAGATGCTGGAGGGCTACTATCAATGGATCTGCCCTGATTACATCAACGTCAATGTTGATGATGATGGGATATTTTTTTCTGGCCTCAAGTGGTAGGCCCGTTAAGAGTGCCAGCAATGACCTTGCTATATGCACTATGGAGAGAGAGAGAATGGGACAAAATTGACATCCTGATTTGCACATTGAGTGAACAGTTCAGAACTCAGATTTGTAAGTGAGAGTCAACTGAGATGTCTTCTGCATTGCAGCTACAAACTCCCGAATGTGACCAGTCAGGAAATCAGGAGGGTTGTGGAAACTCAGGTGGCTTCCCAGTTCACGGAGGAGCAGAAAGCTGGCGTGGCTTATTACATGGCCCATTCCACACCCATGGCCAATGTGCACTATTGCATGAAGACCATAGATAACGTCGTGGACACCTGCACTGTGCTCAGGAACCTCAGACAGTATGTGCCATCATCTGAAACGCATGTCAGTCGACCACTCTATCTGTTGGTGCAGGTGTTTGTCAGTGTTCAACCTTTGACCTGTTCAATCTTACAGCTCCTCTTCTGAGGATTCAGGTGAGGAGAGGAGCGACCGGGCGCCGAAGCGAGGAAGAGAAGATGCAGAACTACCTGCACTGTGGACGGGGAGACTGGAGCTGAACAGGACCTTGCAGCTTTCCTACAGGCCTTTCCACTTAATCTGACTGGCCAGCCACCAACCAAGAAGCAGAGGGCGGATGCTGGCTTTCCTACTGACACAGTCTTCTATGACAGGTGGAAAGCTCTTCAGTATGGCCAACGGGAGAAACATCTCCTGTGTAAGTGACAATACTTTCCTCCACAATCCAAAGTAACACGTAGAACTCCCAAGTATGGACAAGAACTCGAAATTGAATGTTCTGTGTTTGACAGCCAAATGTTCAAGACATCCACGTGTTGTGTATAATATTTTGTCTTTTGGATACTGATCACCTTGACCTTGAATACCTGACCTTGAATATGTGTAATTGTTCAGTTTTTTGTATTTGTCCTTTGTTTTACCCTTTGTACTAAAAGATGAAAATTATCTATAAATACAGAGTTATGAGTTTTGTCCGACAGTGATCACATGGACAGTAGCCTCAAGACAGGATTTTTATGACTAATTTTATTTCAGGCTAACACTGAGATCTCCCCTCTGTGTTCCATGTAATGTGCATCATAGTGAAAGAGGGAAAGAAGTGGTGCTCTTACATCCCAGCACAAACAATAGATGTGTTACACATGTTTTGTTGTGGTTAATGACTCCTCTGTGTGTGACAGTCCAGCCTCAGATTAGGCAAAATCAGTCGTCTTCTTCTTCTGTGTTGTAAACTTTCTCTCTTTTTCTCACCGCAGCGTCCACCCTCTGCTGTGTGAAGTCAAGTGATGATACTGCTCTAAGTGACCATCATCATCCAGGAGAAGGCAAAACTCATGTGTATTCCCATCTACAAGAAAGACCGATGACCTCACCAAACCATCCAGAACTACACAGAAGCCGAGAGACTGAATCAATTTCAAAACGTCAAACACAGGCTGACAATTACAGTGAGTGTGTGGCTGATGGGTCTGGCATTAGTGCCTTAGTTTGTCATAACAAAGCTGACTCCAGCCCATCACTTAACAGCAACATGGTGGACCCCTAATTTATCGGTCATAATGTTTGTGACCTGTGTGAACAAGGACATGTTTGAACACAGTTGTTTGCTAAAATACTGTGAGCGACAAGAGTTTTATTTGATTTTTTTTAATTTGATCATAATCTTAATCTATTTTTCTATTTATACAATGCAAGACCTTTTGTACTGTCACTGCTCCTACAATTTGATGGAAATAAAAACTTTTCTTTAAAAAAACAAAAACTCTTTGCAGCTGTTTCATTTAACTGTAATTTCAGTTGTCTGACTGTAGTCCACATTTCCAGGCATCATATTGTTACTATTTTCTGTGGGTGTTTTGCTCCCAACTGACAACCTCTGACGTGCAGAGAAGATGAGAAGTTCTGATGACATGATTACTAAGTTTCTATATAGTTTGACCTTTCACCTCCAGGAGGTGAGGCAGCATGTGTTAATGTCCCAGTTCCACATATCTTACAGCCCCTGCAGCACAGGCACAACAAAATATATAAAATAAATAAATATGTACAGATATAAAATAATAGATAATGTATACAGATATAAAATATCTACAGATATAAAATATACATAAGTACAATATCTACAGATATAAAATATATAACTCCACTCAGCAATGCTTAACTACATGAACTACAAATCCTCAATTTTCTTCAGGCTAACCCTCAGTTGTCTAATGCCTGGGAACCTGGACAATTTCGCTTCCCTTGGTCCGTGTGCACGCTGCCCCTCCTCTTCATTTGAGTCAAATTGTTCCATTTCTGATCCCTGCTTTTCCGCTGCATCCGTCATGATCATCAGGCGCTCAGGGTCGGTGTCTGATTCAAAGGCTTGGGCACGTCTCCTCATCCTTCTGACCCTTGTCCTTCTTTCCTTTGCTTTTCTTCCCTCCCTGCTGCTCCAAAAAGCCGCCTTCTCATCTTCATTAACTCCTTCTCTCCTTCAGAGAGCTCAGACACAGAGTCCATGCTGTCAGCATACATTGGTTCCTCACCCCCAGAGTCTGAGGTGGAGGCAGGATGCGGGTCCTCCGTTTCCTCCATGAGGGCTTTCATCCTCAGGCTGCAAACCTCCACGGCCTCCTTAATGAACGGAAGGGCACAGTCATATTTTCTGCCGTCGCCACGTCATGGCACATGGTGGCCACAACCCGACCAAACTCATCCTTGGACAGCTGTCTCTGTGCCTTGGAAGGAGGAAATGGATTATAAATTCACTGTCACATACAGATGACAAACAGAGGGTGAACATTAGTCGTCAAAATTTTTATGTTTGTTTCATTTTTTAGCGTTAAAAAGCCACCTGGGGTGGATCTGACATGACACTTCCAATTTCATCTTTCAGATTTAGTAGTCTTCCTTCCAGAACCATTATGCTTTCAATTAGGCTAAAGCTTAAAGATTTAGTAATATTCCTTCCAAAAGCAAGCCTGTGAATATTCTCCGTCATCCAGTTCATAGTTATCTCAAGGAAATCAATTGAACACAACTGGACTTGGTTATAAGTCTTTGATTCTCATACAAGTTTCATCGTCATCATCATATGTGATGACAAGTTTCGGGTCTGATATCAAAGGCCAAGGCTTCCACATGTTTGCTGGACCCCATGCCAACTCCATTGGTGAAGGCCCGCCTCCCTGCCCTCTGCCCTTTCATCACTGACATAATCAACTCCTCCCTAGCATCTGGTGTTGTTCCCCCCAGTTTCAAAACTGCTTCCATCACTCCCATCTTAAAGAAGCCTGGTCTGGACCCTGATGATCTCAGCAACTTCCAGCCGATCTCCAACCTGCCTTTCCTCAGGAAGGTTCTGGAAAAAGCAGTGGCTGCCCAGCTTCACCAACATCTGTCTGACCATGAGCTCTACGAACCCCTGCAATCAGCCTACAGAGCACACCACAGCACAGAGATCAATCAATCAATCAATCAATCAATTTTATTTATAAAGCCCAATATCACAAATCACAATTTGCCTCACAGGGCTTTACAGCATACGACATCCCTCTGTCCTTAAGACCCTCACAGCGGATAAGGAAAAGGAAGAGCAACTGAGGAGGGATCCCTCTTCCAGGACGGACAGACGTGCAATAGATGTCGTACAGAACAGATCAACATGATAAATTAACAGTAATCCATATGACACAGGGAGAGAGAGAGAGAGAGAGAGAGAGCGAGAGAGAGAGATGCAGGTAATGACAGTAGCTTACAACAACATTAATGGAAGTAATAATATTATAGTTATAGTTCTGGTTACTGCGGTACAATATGTTGAAAGTATGTATTAATACCTGGCAGTATACATGTGTGACAATAATCATATGTGTATAATAACAGAAGAAGTATGACTAATGACTAATGATGGCAGCAGCAGCAGGAGGCATCTGGCGGGACCACGGCAGCAGCACAACCACACACGTCACGCTGTCCAGGCATCGCTGTGATATGAGTTAATCTGAGAGACAGGAGAGCACAAAGGCTCCGGAGAAGAAGCCGAGTTAGTGACATCCAGAATGGCCGGGTTAGCTAGATGCAGTAATAGGATACGAGAGAGAGAGAAGGAGAGAAGGGGCCCGGTGTATTATAGAGGGGTCCTCCGGCAGACTAGGCCTAAGTCAGCCTAACTAAGGGCTGGTACAGGACAAGCCTGAGCCAGCCCTAACTATAAGCTTTATCAAAGAGGAAAGTCTTAAGTCTAGTCTTAAATGTGGAGACGGTGTCTGCCTCCCGGACCGTAACAGGAAGATGATTCCACAGGAGAGGAGCCTGATAGCTAAAGGCTCTGGCTCCTGATCTACTTTTGGAGACTTTAGGGACCACGAGTAACCCTGCGTTCTCAGAGCGCAGTGTTCTGGTGGGATAATATGGCACTATGAGCTCTCTAAGATATGATGGAGCTTGACCATTTAGAGCTTTATAAGTTAACAGTAGGATTTTAAATTCAATTCTGGATTTTACAGGGAGCCAGTGCAGAGAAGCTAAAACAGGAGAGATATGATCGCGTTTCTTAGTTCCTGTTAGTACACGTGCTGCTGCATTCTGAATTAGCTGGAGAGTTTTTAAGGACTTACTAGAGCTACCTGATAATAGAGAGTTACAATAATCCAGCCTTGAGGTAACAAAAGCGTGGACCAATTTTTCTGCATCTTTTTGGTCAGGATAGGCCTAATTTTCGCAATATTACGCAGATGAAAAAATGCAGTCCGTGAGGTTTGCTTTAAATGAGAATTAAAAGACAAATCTTGATCAAATGTTACTCCGAGGTTTCTTACGGTAGTGGCAGGGGCCAGAGCAATGCCATCTAGAGAAACTATGTCATCAGACAAAGAGTCTCTGAGTTGTTTGGGGCCAAGAACAATAACTTCAGTTTTGTCTGAATTTAACATCAGGAAATTGGTGCTCATCCAAGTTTTTATGTCTTTAAGGCAATTATGGAGTTTAGTTAATTGATTGCTTTCTTCTGGCTTCATTGATAAATACAACTGAGTATCATCCGCATAACAATGGAAATTTATAGAGTGATTTCTAATGATGTTACCTAAAGGAAGCATATATAGAGTAAACAGGATTGGTCCGAGCACAGAACCTTGCGGAACTCCAAAACAAACTTTAGTACGTAAGGATGGTTCATTGCGACCGTCAACAAATTGAAAACGATCAGATAAATAAGATTTAAACCAGCTTAGTGCTTAACCTTTTAAGCCAATTAAGTGATCCAGTCTCTGCAGCAGAATTTGATGGTCAATTGTGTCAAACGCCGCACTAAGATCTAATAAAACAAGTACAGAGACGAGTCCTTTGTCTGAAGCAATCAGAAGGTCATCTGTAATTTTAACTAGAGCTGTCTCAGTGCTATGATGCACTTTAAATCCTGACTGAAATTCCTCAAATAAATTATTATCATGGAGAAAATCACACAGCTGGTCTGCGACTACTTTCTCAAGGATCTTTGACATAAAGGGAAGATTAGATATTGGTCTATAGTTGGCTAACACCTCTGGATCCAGGGTGGGCTTTTTTAGTAGAGGTTTAATTATAGCTATCTTAAAAGACTGTGGTACATAGCCTGTTAATAAGGATATATTGATCATATCTAATATATGAGTGTTAACTAAAGGAAAGACCTCCTTAAGTAGCCTAGTTGGGATGGGGTCTAAGAGACACGTTGATGATTTGGATGAAGAAATCACTGCAGTCAATTCTTGAAGAGAAATTGGGGAGAAGCAATCTAAATATATATTAGATTTTACAGCTGTGTTTGAGTTTAGATAGGTACTATCTGAGGGCAGGAGGTCATGAATTTTGCCTCTAATAGTTAGAATTTTGTCATTAAAAAAGCTCATAAAATCATTACTGCTAAGGGCTAAGGGAATACAAGGCTCAATAGAGCTTTGACTCTCAGTCAGCCTGGCTACAGTGCTGAAAAGAAACCTGGGGTTGTTCTTATTGTCTTCTATTAGAGCTGAGTAATAGTTTGCTCTGGCATTGCGGAGGCCCCTCTTATAAGTTTTGAGACTGTCTGTCCAGATTAAACGAGATTCTTCCAGTTTGGTTAATCGCCAATTCCTTTCAAATTTTCGCGATATTTGTTTTAACTTATGGGTTTGAGAGTTATACCAAGGAGCGAACTTTCTTTGCTTTTTTAACTTCTTTTTAAGAGGAGCTACAGAGTCGAGCGTTGTTCGTAGCGAGCCTATGGTGCTATCCACAAAATGATCAATTCGGGAGAGGTTAAAGTTGGCACGGGAAACCTCTGTTACTGAAGGTATTGGTACTGAATTTAACGACGAAGTAATCTTTTCCTTAAGTTTTGCGACAGCACTATCTGATAAACATCTAGTATAGTAACTGTTGCTGAGTGGCGTGTAATCGAGTAAAAAGAAATCAAAAGTAATCAGATAATGATCCGATAGCGGGATTCTGTGGAAAGACTTTTAGGTTATCAATTTCAATTCCATACGTCAGAACTAGATCGGGTATGGTTAAAATAATGAGTAGGTTCATGTACACCCTGACTGAAGCCAATGGAGTCTAATAATGAGATAAACGCGGTAGCCAGGAGTCATTATCAACGTCGACATGAATGTTAAAATCGCCTACAATAATAACTTTATCTGATTTAAGAACTAAACTGGATAAAAACTCTGAGAATTCAGATAAAAATTCAGAATACGGGCCAGGAGCACGGTACACTATAACAAATAAAAGTGGCTGCGAGGTTTTCCAGGTCGGATGTAAAAGACTAAGAACGAGGCTTTCAAATGAATTATAATCTAGTTTAGGTTTAGGGCTGATTAACAGACTAGAGTTAAAAATGGCTGCAACTCGCCCTCCTCGGCCGCTGCCTCGAGGAATGTGGGTATTATTATGACTGGGAGGAGTGGACTCATTTAGACTGACATATTCATCTTGACACAGCCAGGTTTCAGTGAGACTGAGTAAATCAATATGATTATCTGATATTAATTCGTTTACTAACACTGCTTTAGACGATAGAGACCTGATATTTAACAGTCCGCATTTAATTCTCCTGTTTTGTCTTTCTGTCACAGAAGAGGTTTTAATTTTTATGAGGTTGTTATGCACACCTCCTCTTTGTTTAATTTTAGATAATTTAGGCGGTCGGGGGACAGACACCGTTTGTATAAAACTATTAAAACTATTGCTGGGTAACTGAACTAGAAGCTCAGAGAGGCGTTTAGGACTGCGACTCTGAGTCCTGGTCTCAACTCTGGGTTGTCAGGGATTTAAATTACTAATAAAGTTTGCCAGGTTCCTAGAAATGAGAGCAGCTCCATCCAAAGTGGGATGAATGCCGTCTCTCCTAATAAGACCAGGTTTTCCCCAGAAAGTTTGCCAATTATTAACAAAACCCACATCGTTTGCTGGACACCACCTGGACAGCCAGCGGTTAAATGATGACATGCGGCTAAACATGTCATCACTGGTCAGATTTGGGAGGTCCAGAGAAAACTACGGAGTCCGACATCGTTTTTGCGTATTCACACACCGAAGCAATATTAATTTTAGTGACCTCCAATTGGCGTAACCGGGTGTCATTGACGCCGACGTGAATAACAATCTTACTGAATCTACGTTTAGCTTTTGCCAGCAGCTTTAAATTTGATTCAATGTCGCCCGCTCTGGCCCCAGGGATACATTTGACTATGGCCGCTGGTGTTGCTAACTTCACGTTTCTCAGAATAGAGCTGCCAATAACCAGAGTTTTATCCTCAGCGGGTGTGTCGCTGAGTGGGGAAAAGCGGTTGGAAACGTGAACAGGCTGGTGGTGAGCCGTGGGCTTCGGCTTGGAGCTGTGCTTCTGGCGAACCGTAACCCAACCTCCCGGCTGAACGGGAGTTACCGGAGGACAGTTAGCAGAGGCTAAGGCTAGGCTATGTGGCTCCGCACCGGCTACAGGGGACTGGCTAACTACCGCAGCTGCTGAATGGCTTTCCATGGTGCGGAGCCGCGCTTCTAATTCACTAAGCCTCGCCTCCAACGCAGCAAATAAGCTACACTTGTTACAATTACCACTGTCGCTAAAGGAGGCAGAGGCATAACTGAACATTTGACACACCGAGCAACAGAGAGCAGGAGAAGGAGAAGTCATGGCTAAGCTAATGTAGCTAACAAGGCTAAGAGCGTGCAAACAACAGCTAAGAGATTAGCGAGAAAGTCGTAGAAAGGAGGAGAGCTATAGGTGCTTAAACAGAACCAGTGTGGGTTATGACTTGAAGTAGACATTAAAGCAACTGAGGTGAGAAAGCAGGCAGGTGGAATTCACCAGAGCAGTACAGAGACGCTGTCACAGAAACACCGGAAATGACACAACTCGCTTACCGCAATACGTCAGCACGTATGGAAATGGATCGCCCTCATCAAAATAACTAGTGACTTTCTCATCGCTACAGACTCTGGCAAAATCAGTATCCTCATTCTCCTCAACCTCTCCGCAGCTTTTGACACTGTTTCCCACACAGTCCTCCTCAAATGCCTATCCCATTACCTTGGCATCACCGGTACAGCCCTTACATGGTTTCAGTCCTATCTAGCCAACCGATCTCAGTTTGTCCCCAAAACAGAGCTCATGGTCGTGGCCCCAAATCCAGTGCTCCAGAAGACTGGGGATCTCCTCCTCCACATTGACGGCTGCTCAATTACTCCATCCCACAAAATACGCAACCTGGGCATCATCACGGACTCCACCCTCTCCTACCAGTCTCATGTCAAATCCATCACCAGGTCTGCCTTCTACCACCCCAGGAACATCTCCCATCTCTGGCCCTCACTCTCTGACTCTGTTGCTGAAACCCTGATTCACGCTTTCATCTTTTCCCGTCTGGACTACCGTCATGGAGTCCTGTCGGGGTTCCCAGTAAAACCCTGGACAGGCTCCAGTTTGTGCAAAACTCAGCAGCCAGGGTTCTCACTTACATCAAGCCCTGGCAGCACATCACCCCTAACCTCATCCATCTCCACTGGCTCCCGGTCAAATATCATATTTCTTATAAACTTCTCCTCCTCACTTACAAATGCCTCCATGCACTCACCCCAAACTACATGTCCGACCTTCTCCACCAACACACTCCATCCCGGAACCTGCGGTCCTCGGACATGGGCCTGTTGTCCATCCCTCGCACCAGACTTCAAAGCTTCGGGGACAGAACCTTCAGTGTGGCTGCACCAACCCTCTGGAACTCTCTCCCTCCCCATATCCACAATGCCCCAACCCTGGACACCTTTAAATCATTCCTCAAAACCCACCTCTTTGCCATGGCCTTTCCCCATCAGTCTTAGCTCAGTCTGTCGCTCAGCCTTTCCTTTGTCTGTTTAGTGTTTCCTTCCCTCTCTCCCTTAATCTGTTCCTTTAACCCCACCCCAAACCCCTGCTAATTCTCATGTAAAGCGCCTTGGGTATTTTGAAAGGCACTATATAAATACAAGTTATTATTATTATTATTATGATCATCATCAACACCACTCAAATTATGCTATGCTATTGTTAAGCTATTTTTTAGATCGAGAGTCATAAGACTAAGACGAAGCACACCCAGATGGTGCTCAATTCTACTGAGCATGGATGGCTCCGGAGATTCATCAGACTCCTTTAGTGTGCATATTCAAAAATACCTGTGATATTTCCCAACAATGAGGGAAAAGTGCACCGGAGGCTGGGCCTGGTGTTGAAGGCAGCATGGACCGACACAAAGGAACCTCAGGAAATTCAATTGAATGCAACTGTTCTTGTTAAGAATTCTTTCAAAGATTTAGGAAATTCAATCGACGCATAAATGGACTTGGTTATAAGTCTTTCAAAGACTTCTGGTTCCCTCAAAAAACATTACACTTCCACTTTGAGCTCCTGGATTAAGTAATGTTCCTTAGACATGAGTAAGGTTATGCTAACACTTAACCCTGATTGATGGTGGAGGGTGGTGGGTTAGGGTGAAAGGTGCTGCTCACCTGACTGCTCACGCTGGAGTGGATCTGGTTGAATGTCACACTACTGGTGAGGCCTGCGTTGCTCCATGCTGCATTCAGCAGAAGGCCCAGCTTCCAGTGCTCTTTTCCCTCCATATTATGGAAAACAAGAGGCACTTTTGGGTAGACTCAATCGAGGACTCTGATGAATCCTCACAGCCACCGATGCTCAGAAGAATCAAGTACCATCTGGGCGTGCCCATATGTGGCCTGGGTCTTGTGACTCTCGATCTAAAATACACATAAAAAATAATGCAACTTGACTTGGTGATGATGATCATATATGATGATGATAAAACTTGTATGAGAGGAGAAACATCTTCAAAGACATAACCAAGTTTAGTTGTGGTCAACTCACTTTCCTTGCCACAGGCCATCATGTTTAACTCACCCACACCATGTAAAAGCCCTCCTTTTCTTCTCCCTCCTAGACCTCTTTCTTTGTCAGGCTGCAGTACACCACTGGCCAGTGTCCAGTGACGATGGCAAGGTAACCCTGCAGGAGCTCTACGGTGACCCATTGTACCTTTTCCTGCATTTACTGTGGAAAAGAAAAAAAATGATTAGTCTTTCATTAGGGGCAGCTGTGGCTCAGGAGGCAGAGTGGTCATCCACCAACTGCAAAGATGGTGGCTTGATTCCCGGGCCCTTGCAGTCCATGCGTCGAAGCATCCTTGAGCAAGGTACTGAATCCCCAGTTGCTCTTGGTGGCATGCATGAATGTGTGTGAATGGGGTTAATGCTGACTAGAGTTGGACAGCGCTTTGAATAGTCACAAGGACGAGAAAGGCACTATCTAAGTCTGTCCATTTTTGTATGGCCCACGAAAGCAAGAAAGGAGCCTCCTCTTCTACCTTTGTCATACTTTGGGATCTCCTAAAGCTCTTAAGACTCTTAATGGGTGTTTTGGGACCACAGTTAAAGTTGTGCATTAGCTTGACTGAAATCAAATTTCAAAATGCAAACTCACAAATTACAGTTTGCCTCAGAGGGCTTTACAATCTGTCCTTCACCAAAAGAGAAACCCATCCATAATAAAGCAAAGGATAAGGAGGATACTTACTCAGCAGAGCAGGGGTCTTCGTCGCTGCCACCATGATGAATTTTTGCTCCTCCGAGGCACTGACCAGTTTCCCTGGACATACACATGACAAACACTGAGCAGACATTAATAGGAAGATTTTTCAGTTTGTTTTGTTTTTTGTAAATGAAATAAGCTGCCTTGAAAGATAGATAGATTTACTTTATTGATCGCAAACTGGGGAATTGTTTAATGAAAAGACTTGTAAGCCTTCCAATTTCAGCTTCCAGATTTAGCAGTGTTCCTTCGAAAGCCATCACCCTTCCAATTTCAGCTTACAAATTTACTAGGCTTTTTTCCCAAACCATTAGGCATTTACCTTAAAACTTCAACTACTTATTACTTCACTTACAGCTCTTATTCCTCTTGACCCACTGCCGATGAACCACCACCTCCCCCAGAAAGTCCGACTGCAGTCTCTTGATGCAGTCTTTGGCCAATCTGGGTGGCTGTCAGGCGGTTTTCTTTTCAGTGAAAGAGCTCTACATGGGAGAGGAAGGTCTTCGCGTTGGTGAGCATATTCTTGGCTGATGTTGGTTTATACCCAGCCGTCTTCAATGCAGTTGGCCAACTAGAGAATGAAGAGAACCATTTTAACAACATATGAGTGATACACCAACCTGGGCCACTGCAACAAGTAAGTCAAGTCACTGGTGTCGACCTCCAATCAAACTTTATTTGGATAGCTCAAACTGAAAGATTGCCTCGGAGGCATGTACAATCTGTACATAGAGGGTGACCTCTATCTTCCCCCCCAAAATAAAAACCCTTAACAAGGAACAGAAATGGAAGAAACCTCAGGAGTGCCAAAACAGAAAGGGTGCCTCACCTAGGTGCAGTAGTACTTACACCTGTACTCTTACAGCACATGAACAGAATCAAGTGCACTTGGCACACTGTGTACATTATAAATTGTCACTGACCTTAAGGTCAAGGTCCAGCCTGGACACCATTGGTGGCCTTGGGTTTGTTGCCCTCAACTCTCTCAGCCTTTGCATGTAGTGGGCCTGCTTTGCTTGAAACAAAGCACCATCCACTTCCTGTGAGGTATTTCAATAAAGAAAGGTCTTTAATTTCCAAAGCAATGATATACATAGCACAAATCAAATCAAACTTGTATAGACCAAATTCACAAATCACAGTTTGCCTCGGAGAGCTATGGTAAGGACAGTATATAGTGATTATAATGAAATGTATATACACAGAAAACACTATTGTGAGATAATTACTTCTCCAAATGTACTCCCCCGCCAGAGGGGAGTTTTTTTCCTCTCAAGCTAGTAGGCTGAAAGTTTTGTCAGTGATTCTGCACTCCAGTCCTGTGGTGTTTTGAAGCCTCTCAGTCTTTTCATCTGCAATACATTTGAATTTTTCCAACAGTTTCAGGCCAATATAGCTCCAAATGAGCTGAACTTGCCAGGAAGCACTTATATTACATGTCCAAACCAGATTCTAGACCCTTAGTTATTTCTAAAGCTACTTCCACCACAACCACACAACATCCCCATATTTTATTGCAAAAACACCCAACTTTGAGACACTTAATTTATTAAAAATACAAAGTTGGCTAGAGAATGACGGAGATGTATTTGGCCAAATATGGGTGTTTGATTTGATTTGATTTGGTATTTCCTACAGGTTTTTTCCACAAAAGGGTCCAATATGGAGATGTTGGGTTTATACTGCAGATGTTGGTTGTTGGACCCAACATCCCCACATTTTATTGCAGTCATGACACCTCTGTTTCACACAATAGGAAGTAACTCAAGCATGACTCCAACATTCGTGAGATTATTGAAGACCACTTCTCAGTATCTAAAGGCTAAAACACCCAACTTGTACCTCTGAGACCTTTTATTAAAAATACAAAGTTGGCTAGAGAATGATGGAGACGTATTTGGCCAAATATGGGTATATGGAGATATAGTTATGACCTCTTTGTTTCACATAACAGGAAGAAACTTAAGTATGACTCCAGCATTCGTGAGATTATTAAAGACCACTTCTCAGCATCTAAAGGCTAAAACACCCAACTTGTACCTTTGAGACCCTTTATTAAAAATGCAAAATTGGCTAGAGAATGACTGAGACCTGTTTGGCCAAATATGGGTGTATGGAGATACAGTCATGACCTCTTTGTCTCACACAACAGGGAGTAACTTCACTATGACTCCAGCATTCATGAGATTATTGAAGACCACGTTCTCAGTATCTAAAGGCTAAAACACCCAACTTGTACCTCTGAGACCCTTTATTAAAAATACAAAGTTGGCTAGAGAATGACTGAGACCTGTTTGGCCAAATGTGGGTGTATGGAGATACAGCCATGACCCCTTTGTCTCACACAACAGGGAGTTTTTTAAGTATGACTCCAGCATTCATGCGATTATTATCAAAGATTATCATCATAGTGCCCTATTATCTGACTAGAGCACTACGCTCTCAGAATGCAGGATTACTTACTTACTAAGTCTTAAAAAACAGAATAGGAGCAAAAGCCTTCAGTTATCAGGCTCATCTTTGGTGGAATCATCTTCCAGTTTCAGTCTGGGAGGCAGACACCCTCTCCAACTTTAAGTGTAGATTTAAGACCTTCCTTTTTGACAAAGCTTATAGTTAGGGCTGGCTCAGGCCTGTCCTGGACCAGCTCTTAGTTATGCTGCTATAGGCCTAGACTGCCGGGGGACAAATGACAAACTAAGCGTCTCTCCTTTCCTCTCTCTTCTCCTCCTCATCTTCCTCTCTAACTGCATCAGTCATGTCACTTTGCTGTATACTACTGACTTGACTTCTTCCCCGGAGTCCTTGTGCTTTCTCGTCCTGCAGGTTTCCATGGATCACGGCTGTGCACCCTCTGCCATGGCCCTGCCTGACTCCCACTACTGCTGTTATTACCATCAACCATATTTTATCATTGATATACATTATGCACTACCATTACTGCTAACCTTTACTGATGTTAGTGCTAATCACTTTCTTGTCATATGCGTTTCACTATTGTTAATGTATTGCTTCATTTTACACCTTTACTGTTAACCATTTATAATTGTATGCAATTTGATTTTGCTGATCTGTTCTGTACACATGTCAGTCATTGCACGTTTGTCCGTCCTGGGAGAGGGATCCCTCCTCTGTGGCTCTTCCTGAGGTTTTTGCTACCTTTTTTCCCCCGATAAAAGGGTTCTTTGGGGGCAGGTTTTTCCTCACTTGACCCGAAAGTCTACGGACAGAGGTTGTCATCTCTTGATGATTGTGAAGCCCTTTGAGACAAACTGTGATTTCTGAATTTGGGCTATACAAATAAAATTTGATTGATTGATTGATTATTGAAGGCCACTTTCTCAGTATCTAAAGGCTAAAACACCCAACTTGTACCTTGGAGACTCTTTATTTATTAAAAATACAAAGTTGGCTGGAGAATGACTGAGACCTGTTTGGCCAAATATGGGTGTATGGAGACACAGCCATGACCCCTTTGTCTCACACAACAGGAAGTGACTTAAATATGACTCCAGCATTCATGAGACCGTTGAAGAACACTTTCTCAGTATCTAAAGGCTAAAACACCCAACTTTTACCTTGGAGACTCTTTCAAAGACTTTAAACAAAAATGAATTCTCCTTCAAATACGTATGTGTATTCAAGAACATTTATTCTGTCCTTAAGGATGTGGCACTTGGATATCCTGTCGTCCTGACTGAGTCTTTAATCAATTAGGGACACGTCCATACATTTCACATGAGTTTGAGTAAAGAGGTTGAGACAAACTCTGAACAAACATGAAATCATCAAAAACATATTTAGGAATTTCACTGTGTCCTAATGGATGTGGCTCCTGGACATCCTTTACTGTAAAGTTTCACATATAAACCGGTCTTATATTTATGTTAAACTGAACACAGAACTTTAAGGGATTCTTCATCCTTGGACCTTTCTTCCTCTGAAGAACATGGCTCCTGAAAGTATGCAAAAAGATGTTGTTTTCCAATATATCTGTAATGTAGTAAACAGCACTAAAACCTTCATCATACTGCTCACCTTTGTTTCACAATGCTGTCATGATCTCCTCGTGGGATGCATTTTTCTCATTTTCTGTGTGCAAGGAACATGGCTCCTTAAGATGGGGCACAGGCAGATATTGGTTAATGTATGACTTGATTTCATGCACACAAAGTCAAACCAGTTTACTTCCAAAACAGAGACATGAATATCTGACAGCTACTCACAGGGTCAGTAGTCTCTGTTCTCTCATATGGGTTGTCTTCTTCCTCACACCTGAGCTGCAATGATGAGCGCAGTATGAAAGAATATTCTGTTGGCACAAAAGACCAAAACACTCTTACACATGCAGATTTCTTTAGTTGAACCTTCCTCACCTGTTCTATTCTTATGGGCCGAAAGATGCACGAGTTTCTCTGAGCCCATATATAAGCGTTCCTCTTTAACATTTCACGCCTTTTTCTGAGGCGGAAGTAAATGACTGGAGTGAGCGTTACAGTGATGACCACAATCACAGCAACAATAGCTCCTGCTGTAGTTCCTGCTGTAGGTCCATGTCCGTCAATCACTGTTGATGGAGATGTGATATTGAGTATAAGCTCACAGTCTTCCATACCCACTCCTGCTGTAATTTCAGCTGTAATTCCTGCTATAGGTCCATGTCCGTCAGTCACTGTTGATGGAGATGTGATTTTGAGTATAAGCTCACAGTCTTCCATACCCACAAGGTTCTGGACAGTACAGCGGTATGTTCCAGAGTCCCTCTCTGTGATCTTATCCAAGTATAAGTCCCCTTGTGGAGCATCAACAAAGGCATCTGGATCCAGCATCCGGTTTACGCTGAGCTTTGCCCATCTGTATTTAAGCGGTGGAGTGCCTTGTGAGGATCTGCATCTGAGCCTTATATTTGTATCTAACACAGCTTCATCATCCATGTAACATACTGGTTTGTCTGGCCTCTCCATTACAATCAGAAAAATGTCTTTAATCTGTTCTCTTGCTAGGTTTCTCACCTTACATTGGTATGTTCCAGAATCTGTAAGCTTAAGGTCAGTGATGCTTAGAGAAGCATCACCGTCTTGGGGCTCAGGAGATGTAAAGTAGATCCTGTTCTTTAAAGGGGCATATAAATTATTATGAATGATACTTTGAGTATACCGGAGTATAAGTATGTAATCTTCCTGCCTGTTTGGTGGCACAATGTTCCACTCTATGTCCAAATTTTCCACATCCTCAGAATCAAGGGTGAACTGACAGTTAAGAGACACACTTCGATCTCTAGTTCCATAATAGTAATTATTGTCAGACGTTATTTTTAGAGAATAAGCTTGTTCTGGGGTAAGAGCGAATAATATCATCATGGCAACAGTCCATAGCTCGGTGAAATATCCTGGGAGGCAGCAATGTTGATGCACAAGCATAATGAAGTAGTTGGATAGGTCGGCTGCAGATTCAGGTTGCACTGCCTGGGTTTCACTGTAAATCATAAGGGTTACAGTTAGGGAAGGACTGTTTATGGGAACATACATATTAGACCTCTGCATGCCAGTTTGGCTGAAAGAGAGAGAGTGAGAGAGTGAAAGGTATCCTCTTAGCCCCCAGACCCCATACATACACAATATTATTTTCATGTCATATGGTGTTGATTACAAGAATGTGAGATTGATTAAAATACCCTTTCTCCTGTGATGTAAAGGAAATAAAGCCTACAAATATCACAACTTTCAACACATTTTTTTGAAAAAGTTCCACAAAATCAGACATTTTAAGCTACAACAATCACCAAAAGTCCACAGTATCCCAGGGGGAGTGGTAATCAATACACAAAGTATCTAAAATATTGCAAAGCATATTCTGTAAATGATGTAATACATGTTTTATTGATTATGTCAAATGAGATCTATTTGACCCCTGTTAAATATGGAGAGACAGCTTTACAGTAAGTTGGGTTCATAATTGCCACAGCTCTATAATATTACAGTAGTGTGCTACTTAAAAGCAGAATACATAGTATCAGACTTTTTACAAGTTTGAATCTTTTACTGCAAAAGTGGGTCCTCAGTTATTACTGTACAGAAAAAATGGACAGATTCACTCGCAGAACTTTTACCTCCACCTCCGCCAATCGTAGCTCAGAGATTTCAAACTGAAGTAAAACTTTATCTACAAAAGAGGCCAAAGTGGGCCACAAATCCACACCTGAACAACATTTTAGCAAGAAAAAGTGTAAAAGTGTTGTGTAATTGTGCAGCATTACAGCAATGTAACAGGAAAAGGAAACAGAAAGTGGGCTACAAACCAGAAATTGACTCTTACCTGGAGAAGAGCTGAAATCTTTCAAAACCTGTTTGGATTTAGCAGAACACAATGCAGGATGATGCAGAAACCTCGAGGCCAGTTCAGAAAAGTGAAGAAAATCCACAACATCACCAACACACTGGAGCAGCCAATCAGTGCAGTCATTAACTTTTCAGCCAATCAGAGCAGACCCATGTCCTCCGTGTGTGAAGGGCAGGAAGACAGTGAGAAAGAGAGAGAGAGGAAGAGAAAAGTTGAGGAGGAATCATGGACAGAGGTGTTGCAGCAACCAGCAATCAGGTAAAATCCAAAAATACTGACATGTTGGATATCTGTGCAGTCTGGGCAATGAATGCCTGCTTGTTGTTTTTGTTGCACTTTATTAGTATTCATTAGCATGTTTTACTTAAATAAGCTTAGCTAAAACATGCTTAAAATAGCTTAAATAACATTTTACAACCTGTTACTTGAATTTAAATATACCCAGGCTCCCTCTAAACAGGCTGGGTTTTAAATTGTTGTTTTTATCAGCTGATTATTCCCTGATAGATCACAGCATGCTTTTGAGTTTCAAAGGTATTAGAACAGCAGGAATTACTTTTGCAGATTTTACTGATCTGAAATTTTTTAAAATGTAACTTAAAATGTTTATTTTTATTTTTTGTCACAGGAAGAGAAAATATACAATTTGTCATTTTAGTTGTGCAATGGGTTACAAAATTCAGGGTTCAGTTGAGATGATGTGTCATGTCCGATTAAGGAAACACAATGGAACAGGACCCAAATGCAAGAATAAAAAACTTAAATACGTTTATTAAACAAAAGATCAAAACGACCAAATCATGACATTATGGATCGATTCATTGTTTGCATAAGATAAACAAGAATAAAAGGAAACTAAATTTACTAATTTACCCAGGAATGTGGGAAATATTATTTTATAAAGTAAAGAAAGCATAAACTTACACCCAGATAATTAAAGTAATATAATATAATAATAATAATAATAATAATATATAATATTAAACTCTAGAATGTATGTGTATGGCAAATATCATGGGGTATGATGGAAACAGGTCACAGATTGTCGGTGTAAGTGGTTCATCAATATCTACTTTTGGGCTTCGATGAACAGTATTTTTGTGTCCATGTACAGGAACCTGATGAGGAGCCTCAGACAGCAGGACCACAGCAGCAGGAATCTTCTGACTGCAGCCCTCCAAGCAAGCAGTATGAGAGATGCAAGCACAAGTGTCTCATTTGTGGGGAACCGTATGCTGATGTAGCCCAGCACCTGAGAAGCACAGAAAAGGTGGTCAACAAAACAGAGTTGAGTCTTCTGAGCAAGTTTTCTCATCGACAATAAGTGTCCTGTTTCCTCTTAAGGATGCTCTTAAAGAGGCTTCTTATGGTGCTTTTTCACTATCAATGAAATAGGGTCCAAAACAATATTGTTAATCAGTGTTGTATAGTAAGTTGTTGCTTTTAAATAATCACTGTAATAAAAGTGCTTTTTTCAGTAACAAATAACGTAATGCAAATGTAAATATCGGTCCGTGATGTATGAGGTTACAACTGATTTTGCAAAAGTCTCTCAAAAATAGATGCAAGGCAGGTCATGAATAATCTGTATTAGCAAGTGCCATATATTTTTAGCATTTTTAAGTGTTAAGTGGTCACACATGTTACAAAGAAATGTGTGCATATTTTCTTAGTACTTTGTTTCATTTCACACTTCTTACAAACATGTTTTCTCCAACTAAATCAAAGACTCTTCTTGCTTCTCCAGTTTTCGCACAAATCTGGACTGCCCAGTGCGTTTCTGCCAGTCTAAATATATTAACCGACTCGACAAGCATCTGCAAAGGATCCACAGCCTGAAGGTAGTCCCTCTGTGTGATTTATGTGTATTGTTGAGTTAGGTTGAGATCTTAAGCCCAGCAACTTTGGTCTTTGTTGTGTTTCTTGTTCTTCCTTGCTCTGTGGTGGGTCTGTGGTCTTCATTTGATCCTCGTGTGGTTAATATAGATTCAGAAATGCTGTATTTATTTAGTGCTACACATCCCACAGAAAGAATATTGCTGGTTAAATACATGCATGATGCTAAAGTTAATGAGATATTAATAATGCAACTTTTTCAGACAGAATGAAATGATTTACTAAATGTACGTTCTGCTTTTTTTGCAGAAGCCAATGGTTAAACTGTACATCCAGAAAGCGAAGGACAGATACATTGCGAGAGAACTGGCCCTCCTACGTGCCTCGAAACCCACACCACCAATGGTCTCACATCTTGACGAGGTGGATGATGCAGCAATCGAAGAGGGTGTCAGAAGGGTAATAGACGCTGCTTCCCATGCTGCAGCTTCTACCACTGTGCCTCCTCTTTCGGGCCCCATGTCAAATTCTCCCCTTGCCAGGCAGGGTTCTTGTGACCCAGAAACAAAAACTATGCAGGATCCTTCTCCCTCAACCAGCCAGGCTTCTTGTGACCCAGAAGCACCAGCTATGCTGGATCCTTCTCCCTCACCCAGCCAGGCTTCTTGTGACCCAGAAGCACCAGCTATGCTGGATCCTTCTCCCTCAACCAGCCAGGCTTCTTGTGACCCAGGGACACCAGCTATGCTGGATCCTTCTCCCTCAACCAGCCAGGCTTCTTGTGACCCAGAAGCACCAGCTATGCTGGATCCTTTTCCCTCAACCAGCCAGGCTTCCTGCTACACAGGAACAGTTGACCAACAGGCCAAGCGAAGAAGAAGGCGTTCTGTCCTGAGGGCCCCTGATCCTGGGTGCAGGAACTGCCAGCTTCTCTCTGCTGAACTAAAGGTGGTGAAGAACCTGCTCCAGATTGAGATTGAGAGGAACGATGAGCTCAAGCAGCTACATTCTTCAACAATGCGTGCAACTGTGAGTGTTGAGTTATTCCTCTGGTGTACTTCTGAAATGTGATCAATTTTTTCAGTAACTTTTGATTAAAAAAATCTGCTTCATGTGCTTTTTTCAGGCAGCAAAACATCGCAGACGTGCACCATTTCCCCCCAGCAAAGCCCCTCGCTATGGTGAAGATACCCTCATATCATAGTCACTGTACTAGTATTGAACTTGAAAGATAGGGGATGTTGTGTTAATATGCAGATTGTAAAGACGTCTGAGGTCAGTGATTTAAGAAAGAAGACCATGCAAAAATATTTGATTTGCTTTATATTCTTTCCTCTTCAGTAAGATTGGTCGAGGAATTTAGGGGCCACACAGAAGGTGCCAACCCCAGTCAGAAAACGTCTGAAAACGCCAAACAGCGAGCCAAACATGTTCGGGATTTTCTAGAGTACATGGCAGACGCATCAATCCCAAATGTTGGCCTTCTTTTCCTGAGCAACCACGCTAGAATCCGTGGGTAAGTACTGTCAGGAAAACGTGTTCGTTTATTTGAGAGAAGACAAACTACGACGTGCTCTTAACTATTTATTTTCAAATTGGATTATTAAAAGTACATGATCATGGACCTTTTCTGTTTGGAAAAACACAGTCAGCCGATCGCTGTTACTCTGTATCCAGCCTCCCAGAAAAGGATAAAGATTGTTAACACATATTCACTATATGATGTGCAGCATGCAAATTACAAGTCGACATTGATTATTATGATTGGCTAAACTGGTGGGAAGAAACCGCAGTTTAGACTTACCTCTTCCTTCATTGGTGCACAGGCTGGTCCCAGCCTCTTGGCACACGAACCATCCATCCACAGAAGACATCGCCCTGTTGAAAGATCCTCCCTATACTATCTCACCTGCGCCATGTTTGGAGTCTTTCTATGGTCTTAGGCTCCATTGTCTCTGTTACTTTCTCCTATCACTTGCTTGCATCCTTCACATGACCTTGGCCACAGCTTCAGGCTGATTCTTTGAAAACAAAGGCGCCTGTGTAACTTGGTGTACAGGCCTATCTTTAAACAACTGCATCAAATGTCACAGTATGAGCTAAAGTAAAAAGTCACTTTTAGTGCAGACTTGTGATTCAGTGCGTGTTCGTTAGTAATAATAATCATAATAGTTAGTTATAATAAAGGGACTTTCAGAGTATCCTGGCTTATCTCTCACATGTATTAATCCTTTGCACCACGGGACTAATGCTTCATACCCTCTCATTGTTCGACAAGTCACAACAACTCAATGATTAGTAACACAGTATCTTTGATTATTGCTTACAAACATGATATGTGATTTAAGGCACAATACACTATCTCGAGGTAGGAAGTATAGCTGTATTAATCAGAGGTAGGAAAGGGTCACTTGATCAGCTTTATCAATAAGAGGTAAAATAAGTCACTTAATCAATAGGAGAGGTAAAACACTATTTGATTATAAAAGAGATAAAACACTCCTGACAGATATCAGGGGATGGTGTAATCAGCACAAGAAACAAAAATATCCCAAACAGTACTACACTGTAAGAAGCATCAGTGTGTCGCAGGGTAGAGGACATGATTGTATTTGTATTTTTGTCTTTCAAGTTTTGTTGCAGACCTTCAGGAAAAAGGCTTCAAACCCCCAACACAGAGAAACTATTTGATGGATGCTGTGGCCTTTATGAAATATATTTCAAACATGGCACCACCATCTGTCAGACTCGGAACAAAAAAAATCAACACCATCTTGGTAGAGCTGAGGGCCCGGATCAGAGATATTGGCCGGGATGTGGTCGGGCACCAGCTCAGTGTGAGGCGAAGTAAATCTGGTATGTTTAACATTCATAACCCCACCTCCAAACATTAACATCACATCGTTAAAAGCAGGGAACATGCATATAATAAATGCTATTCAAAATTTCAGAGAGACTGGTCAAGGCACAGAAACATGTATGGTTTATAGATGAGGCTCCGAAGAAGATCACTTCAGTACTGGGTATGGATCATTGCTCAGCATAAGTTTCAGATTTGTAAAAATACGGTTTATTTAATGTTATGGGGCTTCTCCAGACTCAAACTTTGGGTGAAGATACCGCTCTGCAGATTTTACATTACAGGGATTAGCATCTACAAACTGGGTTTTTATATATGGGCTGGTCTCTGCTGCTTTTGTGTGGCCAACGTGTGGTACTTAGGTAAAGAACATCATCATTGCAAGTGAATGCATACAATGTCCTTCCTCTGCTTTTACAGTTGACCTTGAGAAGCATCCAGAGGACCGAGCATGTCTGAAAGAGTTTTTTGGACTGCTGGGTGGATATATTATTGCAACAACAGGCCACCGAAAGGGTGTTGTGATCAACATGACCACAAAGGAGGTCAAGGCAGCAGAAAAGACTAAGCAGGGTGCCCGCATCATCCGTGTAAGTGCAAACATTATTACAGAAACTGAAAGGACACAAGAGACATACACATTGTTATATCAGTTGGTGAGAGTGAAAAGTCAACATTCCTGAATTATTAGGTTGGACAGCACAAGTCTCAAAGGTACTTTGGTGAAGCAGCTGTACCCCTCAAGCCAAGCGAGTATTCCTGGTTGCAGCATTACAACCTGCTTCGAAACAGAATTGAAGGAGGCAAAGAGGCTTCTACCTTCTTTCACACAACCAGTGGAGGCATCCTGCTGAAGCTGTCTGAATATTTCGAGGAGGCCTGGGAGGGGATGGGCTTGGGGATAGCCCCAACTTTCAACATGCTGCGCTCCTCTGTTGCCACTTATGTGAGATAACTTCTCATGGTTTTTTTTGTATCTTAAAAACATGTAACGTAAAGTGTAGTGAAAAGTTAATGAATTTTGCACTTGTGTGTATTTCTTTTTTACATTCATTCCTCCAGGCCAAGCGGCAGTTGGGCCATAAAACCTACCAGAAAGTGGCGACTTTTATGTGCCATGATGCAAACACAGCCAAAAGATTTTATCAAGGTTTTTTAAACAATCTAAATCAATGCCAAACCTATTTTTTCTTGTAGTATCCATCAACTTGTATTCATTTTATCCATTTCTTTGCACAGCGGAGGACCCAGCAGACGTCACACTCCAGTGTAGAGGATTGTCAATGATGGCAATTTCTACATATGCTGCAAAGACAAGGAAACGCAGAGAGAAACACAAGAAAGACAACACCATGACCATTGCTTCTTCGGAGGATGAAAGGGAGGACAACGAACCTGCACAAAATGAAGACAATCAAGGGTTTGAAGAGGAGGAGCAGGAACCATTGGGCCAAGAGAAGCGTGTGAGAAAAAGGCTTAACCAGCTGTACAGCAACAAGACCCTTGTGCCGTCAGACCAGCAGGTAAGACATGTGACTAGCTGCAGTGTTTCCACACACACATTAAAATACATCGTTCTAAAATGAGCTTAATATACTTTATTTTTCCTTAAAAAAAGATGGTGAGCTCATCTGATGAGGATGATACAGGTGATATGAAAACCACACTAACTGAAACAGTACCAGATCCTGATGAGGAACATGTGCCAAAAAGGACTTACCAGCTGCGTGAGAAAAGGGCATCTGTGCCTTTGAACCAACAAATGGTGAGTTTTGACAGTTTTCAGTACTTCCACATAGTACAAAGCTTTTAATATTCTTTTGACTTTTCGTTAAAAAAACAGACGGTGACCTCTTTTAAAGAGGATGGGACAGATAAAAGGGAGGTTGAGTGCCCTTTCCAGAAAAGAGAGGTGAGAGTAATAATTAGATTCAGTGCTTCCCCACATTCTACTAGCTTTCAATTCAAAATCAGTAAAATTAATCTTGTGTTACCTAAAAACAGAGCTTTAGTTCATCTGAAGGTGATGGCTCCGCTGATGAATGGAAACCCACACAGCAGGAATCGGAGAATGATTCTGAAGAAGAGGAGGAAGAAGTCCTACAAAGGGTTCCCAAGGTGGCCAAAAGAAAGAGATCTAAGAGGGCTGTTATGCAAAGAGAGGTGAGATCTATCATCAGTTTAAGTGTTTAAAAGTACTGAAGACCTTCAGAGCTAAATGAGTTAATGAGCTTTAATGAGTTAAAACCACACAGGAGGAATCAGAGGGTGATTCTGAAGAAGAGGATGAACAGATCATATGAAGGGTTCACAAGGTGGCCAAAAGAAAGAGATCTGAGAGCCCTGTCCTGCAAAGAGAGGTGAGTCATTATCAGTGTAAATGCTTCGGAAAATACTAAAAGCTTTCAGTCCAAATGAACAAATTATTTTTGCCTTTCATAAAACCAGCTGAGGAGCTCATCTGAAGTTGAGCGGGTTGGTTCAAAGGTCCGTGCACTGAGAGTAACAGAAAAGGAATCAGAGGAGGAGTGTACGAGAGGAGAGAGTCCATGTCTGCCTGAGAAAGAAGGGGAAGCCCTGTCAAAAGGAAATATGGGGGAAAGTGGTGAGGAAGATGTGTTGCAGAATGAGGTAAGTGAAGTGGCAAGTACATCAAACAAGCAATAATCATATCACAAAAAGCTAAAGTCTGACCACATTCGCAAAATAAAAACTTGAAACTAGGCTTTTAAAACCCACACTGGTCTATTTCATTTGTTCTTTAATTCATATTGCTAAATTAACAGGATACACATGCATTGATGAGCCAATCTCCAGACCTAAAACTGAATACAGCCCTGGTTTCACTGAGTCCTGTCACTCTCAAGACACCTGTAGTAAGTGTAATGTCAACATATACCACCATATACCACATATAACACAAACAAGAAAAGCTGTTACTTATGTCAGAAAAAGTATTTTACAGTAAACAGACTTGTTTAGACATCAGGTCCATTCTTTACAATAAAGGGACTCTTACATAAATGTTGGATCTTTGCCATTGTGTGTAGGTGATAAAATCTGTTTCTATGAGGCCAACAAATCAAAATGATAACTTCTGACTGTGAAGTAGATCTTCTCGCTTTTTGTTAATAATTAGTGGCTTTCTAAAGTGTTTACAACATGCTTTGATGAGCTACATGATCTAGAAAATTTTTTAACATCTTATTTATTTTTGTTTTTTTAGACGCAGCAGGCTTTTGTAAGCCCAGGAACAGCAAAGATTTTGACAACTCACTCAACAAAAACTGTGTGTGACCGAGTCAATATGGTGAATAAGATGATTTTCCACCAGTCATCTTTCTTTGAAGTCATCATGCCAATATCTGGTAATTATGGGAAAATATGACAAAGTGAAGTAATAGAGCCTGGACAAGAAAAATTGCATGTTATCATACATTTATGTATTTATTATACACTTTTAAGGCGACAACATTGAACACCAGGCTGGATCCACAGTTGGACAGATGATTCCCTCAGGTAAATACATAGTACAGTGCAAAGGATAAATACTGGTACAGTTTTCAATAGTAACCAATCATTATTTACTTAACATAAAGGATCCATGGGGGAAACTGTGTCCAAAGAGTGGCTGTTGGAGAATGAAGTCTCAGTGGGAGACACAACATTGCACAAGAGCCTGCCTGAAGAAAGACCGGGAGATTATGAAGGACAAGAAAAAGAAGGTGAAGTGGATGAGGGCTATTTGGAGATGTCAAAGATTGAAGGTGAAGACAGAAATAAGACAGAAGATAAGCTAAAAGAAGGACAAAAGACAGAGAAAGAGACACAGGAAGAGACTTTGGAGAAGATGGACAGTGATGGTGAAGAAGGACAAAAGGCAGAGGAAAAGATCCACAGTGATGGTGGAGAAGGACAAAAGACAGACGAAAAGAGACAGGAAGAGACTTTGGAGAAGATGGAGAGTAAGAGTGAAAAGGGAAAGAAGAGAGAAACAAAGATTCAAGAGAAGACTTTGGAGAAGATGGAGGGTAAGAGTGAAAGCGGAAAGAAGAGAGAAACAAAGATTCAAGAGAAGACTTTGGAGAACATGGAGGGTAAGAGTGAAAAGGGAAAGAAGAGAGAAACAAAGATTCAAGAGAAGACTTTGGAGAACATGGAGAGTAAGAGTGAAAGAGGAAAGAAGAGGCGGGAGGAGCATGACATTTTGGAGAAGGTAAGCTTGACTCCAAAGTTTGAAGTCTTGAGAAGAGTTGTTGGGTTTTAAGATAAGATAAGATATCCCTGTATTCGTCCCGCAGAGGGGAAATTTTCAGTTGTTGCAGCAGCAAAGAGGATAGAAGAAAAATAAGTATGTATACAATATATACAGTATAAACAGAAAAAAACAACAATGACATACAGCGACATATGGTAATAAAACAACAGCAAGAAAATGACAAGACAATGACAACTGTAACACAGTGGATAATTAAAACTCTACATGTTTGAATAGCTATTGCACATAACTGTTTTTATTCAGCCCGTATGGATGTGGATGTGTGGTCGACTGAGAGCAGTGCTGGTTGAACAGTTTGACAGACACCAGTCCACAAAGTCCTTGGTCAGTTCTCTGTACTCCCTGTCATTGTCCTCTGAGATGAGGCCGACAATGGCAGAGTCGTCAGAAAACTTCTGGAGATGGCAGGTGGCTGAACTGTGTCTGAAGTCTGCAGTGTACAGGGTAAACAGGAAAGGAGCCAAAACTGTTCCCTGTGGAGCCCCTGTGCTGCAGACCACCATGTCTGAGACACAGTCCTTTGACCTCACATACTGTGGATGGTTGGTGAGATAGTCTGTAATCCAGGATGTGAGGTGACGATTGACTCCTGTGAGCTCCAGCTTGTCCCTCAGAAGCACAGGCTGGATGGTGTTGAAAGCACTGGAGAAATCGAAGAACATGATCCTCACAGGTGAGAAAGAGCTCTATGTTGGAGGAAGATGCCAGGCTGTTGAACGAACTGTAGCGGGTCCATTGATGGTTCCACCAGGGGGCGGAGATGGACGAGGACCAGCTGCTCCAATGTCTTCATCAGGTGCGATGTCAGCACCACTGGCCTATAGCTGTTGAGGTCCTTCGGGTGCAGCGCCTTTAGCACCGGTACCACACAGGATGTTTTCCACAGCTGTGGAACTCTCCCCAGCTTCAGGCTCAGGTTGAAGACGTGCTCCACGACCCAGCACAGCTGGTCTGCACAGGATTTGAGGAGCCTGGAACTGATGCTGTCTGGACCCGCAGCCTTTCTCACCTTTATCTGCCTGAGCTCTTTTCTCACCTGGTCTGTGGAGAGGGACAGATTGGAGCCAGGGGGCTGTATGTTTGAAGGTGTGAGAAGAGGAGGTGTGGGAGAAGGTATAAGGCCCGTTTCCACCAAAGAAGTTCCTGGTACTTTTTGGGGGCAGGAACTACTACAGGAACGTCCTCTCGCTCGGCCCTCTCAACTGCGTGTGTCTCCACAGAGAGCGGAGTGGGAGGAAGGTTCCTGTAAATTTCCCGGGCTCTGGATGTGACATAATCGTTGCGCGACCATTTTGACCGGAGCGACGCGGTGGCAAAGAAACAGAAGAAGAACAACAACAAAGAAGAAGAAGCAGAAGTACGAGGCAGAAGTAAGAACAAGATAGCAGAAAAAGAAAGATGATTATCAGCATGGAAGGAGCTGAGGTGGTTGCTGGTTTGCTGGCATGTCTCTTCGTTTACATGGTGGTGGAAGCTATGAACGAGAGGAGAAGACGTCTCGAAGAAGAATTCGACAGGGCTGAAATGGTCAGAGAGGAAACAAGACAACGAATAGTCAGAAGAATTGCTTTGTTGGACGTTTTCTTAACAGAGGATGGACTTCGGCATCGCAGACTCATCAGACGAAGGGTAAGCTAACATTGCTTTTAATGACACAAACTACTAACGTTACACTGCTCTGCTTTACTCTGTTGCACTGTACTGTATTCTACTGTACTCTATTTTACTAGTCTGATGTACTCTACTTTTCTATTACTCCACTTTATTATTTTATTAGTCTATTGTTCTTCTACTCTATTGTATTGTAGTGTACCCTACTCCACTGTGTATTTACTCTACTGCACTCTACAGTACAATACTGTACAATAGAAGAATAGTAAGGTACTCCACTGTTCTTTTACTCTGTACTCTACTGTTCTTCTATACTGTACTCTACTTTACAATTCTTCTGCTACTCTACTACTCTTCTACTGTACTCTATGGTCGTGTTTTTTGTTAATGTGAAAACAGTTTTGTAATATATCACTTTGTCCTGCAGCATTTCATTAAGGCTTCATATCATGTTCATTTCACTTTGGTTACCAACAGTGTTTTGATAAAATGAGAGTTAACGTTACTGCAATTTATTGTGTTACAGATTCTTCTACAACATGCACGGTGTACTGCTCCCATTGTTTGGACCCTCAAGAGAAGTGAGGAATGGTGGAAAGTAGTTGTGCCGACTTTCTCTGATGAGCAGTGGGTGCAGAATTTCCGCATGTCGAAGGAAACTTTCACGTATCTCTGTCAGCGGGTGCAACCGGCGATGGAGAAGCAGGACACAAATTATCGCCTGTGTGTTCTCCTCCGGCAAAGGGTTGCCATAGCAGTCTGGAAACTTGCAACAAATGCAGACTATAGGAGTGTTGTGCACCTGTTTGGGGTAAGCCGTTCGACTGCCTGCAAGTGTTTGAAGGCCTTCTGTTCTGCTGTGGAGGATATACTGTGGCCGGAAGCCATCCAGTTTCCAAATGTGGACACACTTCAGGAAATGGCGAACTATTTTGAAAACAGGTGGGGGGTGCCACAATGTGTTGGAGCCATAGACGGTTCTCACATTCCAATCTTGGCACTGCAGGAGTACCACACTGAATACTTCAACAGGAAAGGTTGGTACTCTATTGTCCTGCAGGCAGTGGTGGATGGGAAAGGACTTTTTTGGAATGTGTTCACTGGGCTGCCAGGAAGCATGCATGACGCCAGAGTTCTTCGTAGATCCGGACTCTGGAATATGGCTGACAGGATCTTCGCAGGACAGCATTGCGTCATTGAGGGCCATGACATGGGCTACTACATCTTGGGCGATGCTGCGTATCCTCAGACGAGCTGGCTCATGAAACCTTTCATGGATAATGGCCGCCTAACTGACGAGCAGACCAACTACAACGTCAAGCTCAGTAGAGCTAGGGTGGTGGAAGAGAATGCTTTTGGGCGACTGAAGGGAAGATGGCGATGTCTGCTCAAAAGAAATGACTGCAACTTAGACACAGGGCTCGGGCTGGGACTGGGGCTTAAAGATCATCCCCAACATGTCCAAAAGTCAATCACAGCCAGCCCCCGTCTTTCTTCTTACCGCTCTCCTGTGTCCTGTCCGCGTGCTGCAAATTAAATCCCTCCAGAGAAATGGTTGTGTCCGGTGTTAATGAGTTCAGCCATGTCTCCATAAACGTCATGATGCTGCACTCCCGATATTCCCTCTGGTGCTGGGTCAGCGCCGTTAACTCGTCCATCTTGTTGGGAAGAGATCTCACATTCCCCGTAATGATGGACGGAAGGACGGGTCAGAAGCGACTCTTCCTACCGCGTTGAATTCCGGCACGGGTCCCCCGTCTCCTCTTCTTCAACTCACAGGGAACGTCAGGTCTATCCTGGGGCAGCACCGCTGTGTTACGGAGGGCTAACAGCTGATCCCGACTGTAAACAATAGGAACGTGGCTGGGCATGGGCCCTCCGGTCACGGAAAGTGCAAAAAACAAAAAAAGGACCAGAGCAAACACAGCAGCTTTGGTATCCATAGGTGCACCGTTGTAACAGAAAATGAACACACAAAAGAAATTAAGAATAGTCACTAAAAACTGCTAAAAAAAAAAGTGAAAGAAACTCAAATTGAGCAGAAGCTGCTGCAACTGCTGCCACTCAGGGGCAGTGCATCTATTTAATTTGAGGCCTGTTGTCAAAGACTTGATCTGTTGCTCCTGTGTCCTCATTTGGATCCTGAAGCAGTAAGATGTTGTAAAGATCAATATATAAATAAATGTATTTATATATCTATTATATTCAGTTACATGATACTATGTGGTTAAAGAGGCCTAGAATCACCGCAGGTGAGCAGCCGACTGACTGAGGCCTAAGAAGTGAGACAAGTCTTATATTTTCTAAATTATACCAACAGACATATTAATATAATGTAATACTAAGTTCTGTTCAATCAAATAGAGGTTTATCAACTCAGTCATTTTTATTGTGAAGCTGAGGTGTTAGTAAACACAAGTACCTATGACATAGTCTGTCTCACTAAACAGGAAATGAAAACAATATAACCTGAGAGGCCCAAAGACAACTGAAGACCATATTATCATGATAGAAATGAAGAAACACCCAACTTATGTATCGATGCCCCTTCAGCCTAAGAATATACTGGATGCTACATGGGGCCTCTGGCCTCGTCCCCTGGTACATAGTTCAAATTTCAGACCTCCATCTGCTTCAGCTGCCAAATGGGGTCAAAAGAGTAACTGGTCTGGGAAGGCTTTTGAAAATACTAAAAGCTTTCAGTCCAAATGAACAAATTATCTTTTTCTTTCATAAAACCAGCTGAGGAGCTTGTCTAAAGTTGAGCGGGTTGGTTCAAGGGTCCGTGCACTGAGAGTAATAGAAAAGGAATCAGAAGAGGAGTGTACGAGAGGAGAGAGTCCATGTCTGCCTGAGAAAGAAGAGGAAGCCCTGTCAAAAGGAAATATGGGGGAAAGTGGTGAAGAAGGGTTGTTGCAGAATGAGGTAAGTGAAGTGGCAAGTACATCAAACAGTCAAGCAGCAAAATAAAAACTTGAAACCTGGCTTTTAAAACCCACACTTGTCTTTCATTTGTTCTTTAATTCATATTGTTAAATTAACAGGATACACATGCATTGATGAGCCAATCTCCAGACCTAAAACTGAATACAGCCCTGGTTTCACTGAGTCCTGTCACTCTCAAGACACCTGTAGTAAGTGTAATGTCAACATATACCACCATATACCACATATAACACAAACAAGAAAAGCTGTTACTCATGTCAGAAAAAGTATTTTACAGTAAACAGACTTGTTTAGACATCAGGTCCATTCTTTACAATAAAGGGACTCTTACATAGATGTTGGATCTTTGCCATTGTGTGTAGGTGATAAAATCTGTTTCTATGAGGCCAACAAATCAAAATGATAACTTCTGACTGTGAAGTAGATCTGCTCGCTTTTTGTTAATAATTAGTGGCTTTCTAAAGTGTTTACAACATGCTTTGACCTTTTCCCACAGAATGACAAGGTGGCAGTCAAAGTCCGTCCTGGTGTAAGAGCACTGCAATAAAACACACCTGAACATCCGAGCTAGACGAACTACACGATCTAGAATATATTTTCACACCTTATTTCTTTTTCTTTTTTTTTAGATGCAGCAGGCTTTTGTAAGCCCAGAAACAGCAAAAATTTTGTCAACTCACTCAAGAAAAACTGTGTGTGACTGAGTCAATATGGTGAATAAGATGATTTTCCACCAGTCATCTTTGTTTGAAGTCATCATGCCAATATCTGGTAATTATGGGAAAATATGACAAAGTGAAGTAATAGAGCCTGGACAAGAAAAGTTGCATGTTGTAATACATTTATGTATTTATTATACACTTTTAAGGTGACAACATTAAACACCAGGCTGGATCCACAGTTTGACAGATGATTCCCTCAGGTAAATACATAGTACAGTGCAAAGGATAAATACTGGTACAGTTTTCAATAGTAACCAATCATTATTTACTTAACATAAAGGATCCATGGGGGAAACTGTGTCCAAAGAGTGGCTGTTGGAGAATGAAGTCTCAGTGGGAGACACAACATTGCACAAGAGCCTGCCTGAAGAAAGACCGGGAGATTATGAAGGACAAGAAAAAGAAGGTGAAGTGGATGAGGGCTATTTGGAGATGTCAAAGATTGAAGGTGAAGACAGAAATAAGACAGAAGATAAGCTAAAAGATAGAGTGAGAGGAAGAAGAGAGAAGCAAGATTCAAGAGAAGACTTTTGGAGAACGCCATGGAGGTAAGAGTGAAAAAAGAAGAGAGTTCAAGAGAAGACTTTGGAGAAGATGGAAAGAGAAACAAAGATTCAAGAGAAGACTTTGGAGAAGATGGAGGGTAAGAGTGAAAGAGGAAAGAAGAGAGAAACAAAGATTCAAGATGAGCCTGTGGTGATGACGAGGAGTAAAGTTAAAGAAGTGCAAAAGAGAAAGATAAAAGAGGAGCATCTGGAGAAGAGTGAGAGGGAAAGTGGAGAAGGATCAAGTGGAGCAGCACAAACCTGGAAGATGCCTTTGAAGAGAAGGAAATTTCAAGAATGACGGGAAGAAAGGAGAAGGCAGGAGGAAATAGAAACTGTTCAAAACGTATGCAACATTAAAATGTTCAGTCACCATACAGAGTTCCTTGAATTTGATGTGTTCAATAGAACTGCTCAACTTGAAAAATAGTGGAATTTATTTTTCCACAGTTCATAAGTCCAGTAATAGAATAGAATAGAATAGAATAGAATAGCCTTTATTCGTCCCACAATGGGGAAATTCTGGTTATTGCAGCAGCAAGAGGATAGGAGAATAATAAATAAATATAACAGTATATACAATATAAACAGGAAAAAGACAAAAAACAACAGTGACATACAGTGACAAACAGAAACAACGGCAAGACAACGGCACGGTGCATAATGGATAATTTAAAAAATCTGCATGTTTGAGTATCTATTGCACATAACAGTTTATTATTGAGTCCGAGTGTATGAGTGGTCTACTTAGAGCAGTGCTAGTTAATCCTAGCATTTAAATCTTTACAGGGTTTAGCTAAACATCTCAGGGATCTCAGGCTGAAAGTTTTGTCAGTTATTCTGCACTCCATGTGGGCCAGTCCTGTGGTGGTTTGAACCCTCTCAGTCTTTCCATCTGCCAGTGAGGTCCATATTTGGCCAAACAGGTCAAAGTTATTCTCGAGCCACCTTTGTTCTTTTAATAAATATAGGGTCTATACTGTAATGTTAGATCTGACCAATAGTGCAGAATCACTGACTAAACATTTCTAAACCAGTTTCTAGAAGTTGGAGGCCCTACTTTATTTCTAAGTTATTTCTCCTAGTTCAAGTTTCAGGCCTCCATCTGCTTTGGTGACCAAATGAAGTCAAAAGAGCAACTGGTCTGGGAAGGCCTCAGTCAGAGTCAAAGGTCATTGGAGATCATCCTTTCATTGTATATATTAAAAAAAATCTGCAACTGCAATTCACAGGACATGGTCCTTGGTGGGCCTAGATAATGTGTATAAACTTTGGTGGATGTAGTCCCAAGGATTCGCTTAACAAGACAATCCAGCACCAACACCTACAGATGGTCTAAGGGACTGGTTAGGGGTTAGGTTAGGGGACTGAACAGGAACCACTAATTTCGTCCCCGAGGTGCACTGTCCACCCTGTGGATGGCCACTCCCCCATCCCCATCTTCTATTGCTTAGGTTTTATGAGCGGTGTATATATTCAATAACGTATTTGTTTTATAATTTAGTATTATTTATCCTTAAAGTAAAATTTATATCAAGTATAATTTCCGCTTCTTTCTTGCTGTTTTTGTATTTTTCCATTTTTTTGGCTTTTTTGTTTTTTTGTTGTTTGGCTTTATGTATTGTTTTTTATGTATGTATAGGGGGTATGTGCCACCCTGGAAATGTGCAGGGATGGCCTTTAAAAGTGTGTGAGCGAAAGGGGAGGTACATTTTCAGAATCCTTGGGCCCCGGCGATGCGAATGGTCATAGCCCTGCACCCAATTTTCTCAAAGCATGATGGGTAAAATGAGAAAAAATCTTTTTTAGTGGCTTTATTGTAGAGTTATGACTTTGAGATTTTGGCTACCCCCCCCCCCCCCCCTGTTTCTCTACGGCTTTCGGTTCCGGAGGTACTGAAAGTATCTCCGGAATGGTAAGGGGTGGAGAGATGGAAGCAAGACTAGCGTGTTCAGGGTTCCTGAATTAGGGGGGGTAGACCCCGGTCTCGAGTCTCTAGCATGTGTGGTTCTGGATTTATAAAGAAAACAAATTTAATGTGAGGTGTGAAAATTTCACTGTCACACCCGAAAAACGTTCCTCCCAAAGTGGTTAGGAGCACGTTTCGGACTATTCTGAGTCGATTGCACATGGTTTCTAATGACATTTTTTTTTCCGCCAGGTGGAATGGGTCCGACGTCACTTTCCAACTTCCCGGTAGGGGGCGCCATAGACTCCATTGGTTAGGTAAATAATAGTTAAGTAAGGTATAAGTATGTTTCTTTTACAGGTGGACTCTTTGGTCTCGCCTCAGTGATCCTAGGACTCCAGAATGGCTCCACCCAGCACAGCATACTCCTGCCTTACCAAACAGGAGTAAGTTATGCTGGGTACAGCCATTCTGGAGACTCCTAGTACCACTGTGGCACGCAAGCCTCCACGCCACGTCAAGGCAGAGTCCTTGTGGAGGTTTTTTTTTTTGCATTTTTGTATTTTTTTTGTTTTTTGTTTTTTGAATGAACACGTGCAGAACCTAATCCTATCCTCTAACGCAAACCTCTATCCCTTATCTCTAATCTCTAACCATAATATAGTTAGCTAGGTACACCATATGAACATATATCCAAAAAAAAATAAAAACTCAAAATCGCTGTTGCCAGGAAAGAAAAATACTGAAGTCTATACAGACACTGACTTCAAACTACTTTTTCTTCATGTCGTACCTCTTCCTCTGGAAGGCATTCTTTGATCGAATGACCATCCCCTGACTGTGGCAAGCCCTCACATACTCTTGGTAGTCAGAGGCCAATGTGCCCTGCGTTTGCACCAAACTCATCTCCTGGGCTGTCCAGGCTTGAGTTGACAATGCCGGGACTGCTAAGCTGGCAGTGCGGCCTGGCTTCTCCTGGTCCTCCTCCCTCTGGAGCTGAACATCCCCCAGGTCTGGGTCAGATGGAAGGAAGTCCACAGCTTGTGGCTCCTTTTCAGCAGGAGGACTGTCAGCTTTTCTTTTTTTGTCATTCACCTTTGTTGGTATGTCATCTGCCAGCATATAGAGGGTACAGTTGCGGCAGATGGTTCGAAAAGTGAACACGGACCGCAGCTTGAGGTCCAACAATCGTTTTTGGCTTACCGGCAGGTGTTTGTGCAGTTCGGACAGGATCACATAGTCACTGAATCCACCCTCCTGCAGTATGGCTATGGCTGATAGATAGACCAAGAGGTCCATCTTTCGGTCTGGTCTCCTTTCAAGTTCTGGTGGGAACCTCTCCAGGACCCGGGTCAGCCAGGGCATCCCCCAATCCTGGTAGCACTGGACATGCCCCTGGCCTGTCAGTTTCCGGTCCAGGATTGCTGTGATGATCCTCTCGGACAGGAATTCCGAGGCAACAGCGCCCGAGACAGGTGCCCCGTCTGGCCTGATCTCAACGAAGTCTTCAAAATTCCAGTTCACCCTCCTGCCCCCACGGTAGTCCCGGTAGCGGAGGGCCGGGAAGTAGCAGAGGCCCAACGAGGCCAAGCCCAGGGCCAGGACTTTTTTGGTGTCTCTGCCCTTCTGCACCAGAAGGTCATTCACCCTTCTAAAGACCTTGGGATATCTGAAGAATGACACGTTGTCCACGACCTTCTGTGCAAGGGCAGAGTACTCCATGGAGTCCTTGGCCCTGATTTTGGTCTCTGTTCCCTGGAGTCTGGCGATTGGGAGCCGTTCATTGCGGTCGTACACATCCTTCAAGAGGACCCGTACGACCTCTCTCCCCAGGACAGAGTCGTTCGCTGCCCAACACTCAGAGAGGGGGAAAACCCTCTCCATCCTGCTCTGCTGTTCAGGGAGGCTCATCCAAATCTAGGCGGGAGGGGGAGTGAGGCCGACACTGGCGGAGGACCACGGCGCGAGGGCCAGGAAGGCATGCTCCCTCGTGCGGCTGTCAACATGAACAGATGACGTGCCCAGGCTGATGCTGAAGGGAGCATGGCCACTGGCCCTGGGCTGGCCGTGGAAAAAGTCCTCTAGTGCCAGCTCGTATTGGAAGGCCTTCCACCCCTCGTCGTAGCCTCCACACAGTTGGGCCTCGGTAAACAGGGTGTCCAGGGTCCCCACCAGGTGCTCCACCACTGCACCCACCACGGTGTGGAGACCCTGGCCACCACTGTTGCGAAAAGGCACCAGCATGGCCTGTTCTTTCAGGAGATCAAGCAGCCTCTCCTCATGGAAGAGGCTGCGTGCCTCCACGACATCCGGAACATCAACCCCCTCCAGCCGGAGGACGGCCTCAATCCTGGCAGCAAGGGGCATTTTTGTCTTGCATGCCAGGTCCCGGAAATGGGCCAGGTAGTCTTTTGCCCGTTTCACCATTGACTTATTGGTCAGTTTATGCAACACCCCGCACATCACAATGACACCACTAACAGGGTGTTTAAAGCATGGTGACTGGTGTCTGTGTGGTGCATCGCAATACAGCTGGAGGAAATTCAGCTGTGGCGCAGGGGACCCTCTCTCTGGCCTGAAAAGCTGCCAGAGCCTCGGGTTGACGTCCATGGGATGGTGGTCGAGGTTGCTCTGAAAGTTGGCAGATTCTCTGATAGACATGTTTGTGTAAATGGACCCCCGGTTCCCGCACAGTCTATTAATTGAGTGGCGGGACCACATGAGGTCCATCTCCTTGTCCTTGGAGGACACCGAACACGCCGCATGGAACGAGGTGGTCTGGGTAGTGGAAAAGCTCCACTACTGAGAGCGGCTGCGGGTTCTTTTGGCCAAGTTGGAGGAGGTAGCGCATAAACCACATGCCTGGTGGGAGGGACACACGGTCAATACATTTATCCAAGATGTGCAGGATAAATGCTTGGTCGGATGGACAGACGAGGAACTTTCGGAGGTCTGATAGTTGGTTTTTCATAACTGATGGTCTGCTGGTGCTGCTGGGGTTGAGCCTTCATAGCTCCCCTCAAAGGCATCAGCGATCTCCCCCAAGAGGTAGTCCATCTTGGATCTGGCTAGGGAATCAGACAAAAACTCTATCTGATCCGGACCGTTCTCATCCGGGACCAGGCATAGCCCTAGGTGCCACCCCCCATCAACATAAGACAGTCTTACCCCGTGGCAACGGATCCAAAGCTTTACAGTCTTGGCTGAAAAGCGTTGCGGGCGAATGTGTTTTTTAAGCACATGCCACTGAGGCTGGGACACGTTTTCACGCAAGAACAGATAATGAGTTCCGGCCTTGAGAGAGTGGAACTGACTTAGTTGTAGAACAGAACCGTCAATGTCATAGGACAGTCTTAGGTCTTTTGGCCTCGGATGAGTGGTAGGGAACATGGGAATGAGTACGTCTTCCTCCCGGAGGAATTTCTCAACATCCCCATTGAAGTGTGAGAACGCTTCCAAAAGGACTGCGGAGTTTTCTTCTGCCACCTCAACAAACTCCATCTTTGTGGATCGTTTAGTAAATGTACAATGCCAAATAAAGTGAGCTTTTGTGTAGTGTGCTGTTTCCAGTAAGAGGTATGTGGGTATAACCGTTCCCAAGTTATAGTTGTTTTAAAATCCACATATAAGTAAATGGGCAGTCAAAATTTGTGTAAATGTCAAACATAAGTAAATGGGGAGTCAAAATTTGCGTGAGTGTCACAGCCCAAAAGTGTCCGCCAGGGGGTGGGTTAGGAGCAGGTTTTAAACCCCCCTGAGTCGATTGGACCCCCCTTATTTTGTCACTTTTTGTCAGGTGTAACTCCTTAAGGAAGGCAGGTGGCGCTATGGGACCTTGACCTACTCCCCCCCCCCCCACCCCCGCCATTTGTGACCCTTCCAAATCCAATGATACCAAGATCGCATCTCTACGACCTACCGTTCCCGAGTTATAGCCGTTTTAATTTTCCCATATGAGTTAATGGTGAAATGAAAATTTGCCTAAGTGTCATAGCAAAAAAGTGTAAGAAAATGCAAAGTGTTGTTGTAGGTGTTATATAAGTAGTACGATGAAAAGGACATCGGAGAGGTAAGACGTACTTTTTTTTCTTGCCAAGTGTTAGCTTGTTAAGCTAGTTGCATGTAAACATTTGGTATTTTAGCTGACTTCATAAAATAAATTATATTTATGTAGAATTTTATGAAGTTATTTGTGTTTAACTATGAAACACTATTGTAAGGCAAAGTTGTTGTATTGTAGTTAGTAGAGATGCCACCACAGGACCCTGAGCGCTGGGACTCGCTCCTCCTCCCTCCCATGGGGTTGTTTGGGTGGTTGCAGGCGCTTTTCGCCGACGAGGAGCTATCGTCGTCGGAGGAGGACGACGATGATGATGAGGCCCAGGTCCCAGCAGTCCCCGTCCTGGGACCGGGTGCCCCTGGAGTAGGGCTGGACCTGCACGGGCAAGAGGACATGGAGGAGGCTGGTCTTTCGTCCTCGCCCGTGTTTGGTCCAGAAGAAAGTGCCCCCCCTCCGTATGAATATTCGGAGGTGGAGTACAGCTTCACCTATGCAGGGCCGGGCATGCCCTACTCCCCTTCTGCCCCACCCTACCCGTCAGATTCTGAGATGGAGGGGGATGACCCTGGCTCTGGCCCCATGTCAGAGGCGAACGAAGGACCGTGTACATGTGCGTACTGTGTTCCAGAGAAGGAGGAGGAGGCACCACCCATGGAATGGCCGGTTGAGGAGGAGGAGGAGCAGGAGGAGGAGTCTGGGTGTCACAGCACTGAACCAGGCACCCCATCCTCCATCTATTTTTCTGCGGTGGAGGATATGGAGGTGTCTGGTTCCTGGTCCCCATCCAGCAGTGACTCTTATGTCACTGCTTGGGACTCCCCTCCTCCTAGCCCCTCGCCTTCCTCAACCGGCAGCACCCTTTCCACCTCTTCCACCCCTTCCACCGTGGTGTGCACGGTTGGATCCGAGAGGCCATCAAGTGGTGCCCCCTCCTCTGATGGATCCAGTTCTGAGAGTGAGTTGAGTTAGTTGGGTGGGTGGGTGATTAGTTGCGTTTGTTTATTATTGTTGAAGTGTGTACTTGATGTTTGTTAATTGTTGTTTTCAGTGCACATTTGATGTTTGTGTATGTGAAAGAAACAATAAAGACAGTTGAGAATGTTAAGCCTGGTTGAGGTTAAGGGGATGAATACCACTGATGGCCCGCGGGCCATCCTCTTTTTTGGGAATATATTTTGATAGGAAGGAGGTAGCGAGCTGACAATAACTTGCCCATAGTGTATCCCCTGGTGTTTGTGGCGTGGATTCAGGGGCTTATAGATGAGGCGGAGGAGTGGTTGTGGTCGTCGGAGGAGGAGGAGGAGGAGGACGATGAGGACCATGCCCCACCAGTCCCTGGCCCGGGACCGGTTGCCCCTGACCCAGGGCCGCCCCTGCAAGGGCAAGAGGTCCCTCTGGACCTTGCACCAGAGCTGCTCGCCCAGGGAGGAGGGCCAGCTGCATCCGGTTTTGACCCTGGCGCCTCTTCATCCACAGTGGCTGAGGAGGTAGGGGACCTGGAGGAGGCCGGTCCCCCCCCCCCCTCACCTATGTTCGAGTTGGACGAAAGCGACCCTCTTTCCTTCGAAGGTGTCCCACCCTACTTACTTTTGTCCGATATGGAGGAGGATGAATTGGATGATGTGGAGGTGGGCGGTTCTCCCCCCTCTCCTGTGTTTGGGGTGGAGGAAAGTCCCCCACCTCCCTACGAAGGTCCCCCACCTCCCTACGAAAGTCCCCCTCCCCCCTACGAAGGTCCCCCACGCAACTTCCTTGTCTCCGATACAGAGGCGGATGACTTGGATGATGTGGAGGTGGGCGGTTCCGCCACCTCTCCTGTGTTTGAGGTGGACGGAAGTCCCCCACCTCCCTACGAAGGTCCCCCACCCTACTGTTTTGTGTACCCAGGACCATGCTCTTGCACGTTCTGCCTTTCTTTTGAGGACCAGGCACCAGCTCTGCCTATGTCATGGTCGGGTGTGGAGGAGGAGGAGGAGGAGTCTGGGCCCTCCAGCGCTGAACCAGGCAGCTCACCCTCCATGTATTTTTCTGCCATGGAGGACATGGAGGTGCCTGGTCCGTCGTCCTCATCCAGCAGTGAGTCATATGTCACTGCTTGGGACTCCCCTCCTCCTAGCCCATGCAGCGATGCCAGCTCTTGTCCTGGATCGAGCCCTGAGACCGAGTCCAGTTACTTGAGTGATTAGTTTTTGTTGTTCATTGTTGTTGAAGTGTGTTTTTTTTTATTCATGCATGTAACATAAAAAAATAAAGAAAGTGCATGTTTCCTGTTCATGTTTGCAACATAAAAAATAAAGAAAGTGTATGTTGTCTGTTCATGTTTGCAACCTAAAAAATAAAGAAAGTTCAAGTGTACATGTGTTGTTCATGTATGGGTTAGGGTTAAGGGGATGAATAACACCGATGGTCCGTGGGTCATCCTCATTTTGGGGAATTTGTTTTGATAGGAAGGTTGTAGCCAGCTGGAAGCAAGCTCGAAAGCAAAGTTTTTGTGTTGTAGTTAGTAGAGATGCCACCAAAAAACTGTGAGGGCAAGAAGTTGCCGAGTGTGCATCCCCCGGCGATTGTGGGGTGGATGGAGGGGCTGTTAGAGGAGGAGGTGGAGGAGGAGGAGGAGGAGGTGGAGGAGGAGTGGTTGTGGTCGTCGGAGGAGGATGACGTTGAGGACCAGGCCCCTGGCCTGGGACCGGCTGGTCCTGATCCAGTGTTGCCCCTGCAAGACGTAGACGTCATTTTGGATCTTGCACCACAGGTGCTTGCCCAGGGAGGAGGGCCAGGTGAATGGGGTTGTGAGCCTGGTGCCCTGTCATTGTCAGTGGCTGAGGACATAGAGGAGCCTGGTCACTCCCCCTCACCTGTATTCGACTCTGATGAAAGTCCGCCTCCACCCTACGAAAGTCCGCCACTGTTTGTGCTTTTGCCCGACGAGGAGGAGGATGAGGTGGAGGTGGGCGGTGTTGCCACCCCTCCTGTGTTTGGGTTGGGTGAAAGTCCGTCACGTGACTACGAAGGTCCCCGATCTTACTTTCCTGTGAACAGAGGATCATGCTCATGCATGTATTGTCGTCAGTTGGAGGACGACGCACTAGACCTGTTGATGTCCTGGCTGAATGTGGTGTTGGAGGAGGAGGAGGAAGAAGAGGAGGAGGGGGAGGAGGAGGAGGAGGAAGAGGAGGATGAGCGTGGGTGGTAGTGGTGAATTATGCTGTCCATCTTCCCCGTCCCCTAACCTAGAGGTGGTGGACATGGAGCTGTGCAGTCCATCATTGTCACCCAGTCCTGAGTTACCTTTGAGTGCTGTGGACTCACCTCCCCCTAGCCCACCCAATCATGTGACATCCCCCATTGGATCGAGCCCTGAGACTGAGTCCAGTTATTTGAGTGACTAGTTGGTGTTGTTAATTGTTGTTCAGTTGCACATTTTTTGTTAATGTATGTAAAAATAAAGTTAAAGACAGTGTTTGGTGTGTGTGATTCATAATATGTTAGGGTCAGGGTTAGGGTTAACCCTAACCCTATGCTATTTACAGAGATAGCACTGGCGATCTGAACCGGTCAGTGGCGAAAAAAAGCACTTTTAATGCGCAAACTTATAGGGGATGCATTTGCCCCCGTTACCGTTTTAGCTCATTTCGCAGCTGCCGGCTGCATCCGCCTCCCTCAATACTGAACCAATTTTAGAACGAGCTGTACCTATGAATCATATGCACACATACACATGGGGAAATAGGGCCCAGGTTGAAAAATACCAAAGTTATCCTTTAACAGTCATCTCATATTTTTTTTAAAATATACAATTAGGCCATGTTCTTTGAAATATTTTATTACTTTTTCAACAATTCACCAGTTAATAAAGTGATCTACAACAATGTGAAGTATAAAACAGCTAAATGACATACGCAAACATGTTAATTTCAATTAAACACAATAAATTAAGCATAAGATACAAAAATAGTAGATACCAGACCTTGATTTCCCATAAAGTGTTTTACCAGTATCCCAAAAATCCTCTCTATGACAGAAAATACACTATAAAATGAAATAAATAAAATCTGTTGTGTTTATCTACACTTATCAGAAGTACCCCTCACCAAATATAAAAGACAGGAAATGGAATATTACAGCTTCATCAGTATGACCAGTGTATAGTAGGAGTGTTCAGTGTTTTTCTGCAGCATAACATGATAAAGAAAGAATGAAATAATGTCTGACATATTCAGACACAGTTTCACAGAAACTAAAGGAAGGATTGATTCCAATGTTTGACAGTGGAATGTTGGACTTTGAGTCCAGTTCAGCTGTACCACGTGTTCCTACAGTGTATGTGTGTGATGGTACACACACTCTATACATCCCTCAGTGGCACTCCTTCTTTTCCACTTTTCAGAGCTTTCTTCCTGCGCTTGCAGCAGACCACTGTGACTGTGATGATGAGGCCTATCAGCAGCAGGATGAGGAAGATGGCAGCAGCGATTACACCCACCGAATATACTGTGGAAGACAAAACAAGACAACATTACGTTAAAGAACTTCACTTTACATTAAAAGACAGTAGAGAAACAAAAGTTAAAATCCCCACTATCAAAACTAAGCTATTCACTACATCCCACAAACTGAAACTCTGTTGGTTCTTAACAAAGATGTAAATCTCAAAGAAACAGCTCAAAAAGTTTGATTTTTCAAGAAGCTCAGTAATTACCTATACCAACTGGACATTAGTTGTTGTTGTTTTTTTTTTCAAACATTACTCAAACAGGAAATAGTCCATTAGTTTGATGGGGTCTAGTTTCAGTGGCGGATTAATCCACATGTGGTGCTCTAGTGCACTGGTTCCCAACCTTGTGGTCCCGAACCCCACTAGGGATTGCGAGGCCTTCTTGATTTTAAGGGATGTAAGAAAACTTGAAAAAATATATTTCAACAGCGGGCCTGTATCGCAGCATTTGATTTATTTCTTTGAAGACAGAAAACGAAATGAAATTATTTTCTCTTTGATTGTCTTTAATAGAACCACAGAGGAAATAGGAGAATGGCCCAGCGTCAGGGAGAAGGTAATACTGAATTTGTCAAAAAAAAAAAAGAAGCCTATTTAGTATGTATAAACGTTAAAAAAAAGAAGCATGGGGCGTCGGTGGCTTGTTGGTAGAGCATGCGCCCCATGTACAAAGCTGTTGCCGCAGCAGCCCGGGTTCAAATCCAGCCTGTGGCCCCTCGCTGCATGCCACTCCCTCTCTCCCTCCCCCCCTCACACTTGTCTGTCCTATCGATTAAAGGCTTAAAAATGCCCAAAAAATATCTTTAAAATTAACCAAACTGGAAGAATCTTGTTTAGTCTGGGAACGAAGTCCAAAATGTATTAGAGGGGCCTCCGCAATGCCAGAGCAAACTATTATTCAGCATTAATAGAAGGAAATACAGTAAGAACAACCCCAGGTTTCTTTTCAGCGCTGTAGCCAGGCTGACTGAGAGTCACAGCTCTATTGAGCCTTGTATTCCTTTAACCCTTACCACTAATGATTTTTGAGCTTTTTTAATGACAAAATTCTAACTATTAGAGGCAAAAGTGCACTGGTTCCCAACCTTGTGGTCCCGAAACCCACTAGGGATTGCGAGGCCTTCTTGATTTTAAGGGATGGAAGAAAACTTTAAAAAATATATTTCAACAGCGGGCCTGTATCTCAGCATTTGATTCATTTGAGATACTTTGACTCAATCGACATACTGACGTATTGCGGTAAGCGAGTTGTGTCATTTCCGGTGTTTCTGTGACAGTGTCTCTGTCCTGCTCTGGTGGATTCTACTAGCCTGCTTTCTCACTTCAGTTGCTTTAACGTTGCTTTAACGTCTACTTCAAGTCTTAACCCACACTGGTTCTGTTTAAGCACTTATAGCTCTCCTTCTTTCTACGACTTTCTCGCTAATCTCTTAGCTGTTGTTTGCACGTTACTAGCCTTGGTAGCTACATTAGCTTTACAGTTAGCGATGGCTTCTCCCTCTGCTCTTTCTTGCTCGGTGTGCCAAATGTTCAGTTATGCCTCTGCCTCCTTTAGCGACAGTGGTAATTGTAATAAGTGTAGCTTATTTGCTGCGTTGGAGGCGAGGCTTAGTGAATTAGAAGCGCGGCTCCGCACCATGGAAAACCATTCAGTAAATGGAAACTCCCGTTCAGCCGGGAGGTTGGGTTACGGTTCGCCAGAAGCACAGCTCCAAGCCGAAGCCCACGGCTCATCACGTTTCCAACCGCTTTTCCCCACTTAGCGACACACCCGCTGAGGAGGTTATTGGCAGCTCTAGTTTTCTCTGGACCCCTCCCAAATCTGACCAGTGATGACATGTTTAGCCGCATGTCATCATTTAATCGCTGGCTGTCCAGGTGGTGTCCAGCAAACAATGTGGGTTTCGTTAATAATTGGCAAACTTTCTGGGGAAAACCTGGTCTTATTAGGAGAGACAGCATTCATCCCACTTTGGATGGAGCTGCTCTCATTTCTAGGAACCTGGCAAACATTATTAGTAATTTAAATCCCTGACAACCCAGAGCTGAGATCAGGACTCAGAGTTGCAGTCCTATACGCCTCTCTGAGCTTCTAGTTCAGTTACCCAGCCATAGTTTTCATAGTTTTATACAAATGGTGTCTGTCCCCCGACCACCTAAATTATTTAAATCTAAAATTAAACAAAGAGGAGGTGTGCATAACAACCTCATAAAAATTAAAACCTCTTCTGTGACAGACAGACAAAACAGGAGAATTAAATGCAGACTGTTAAATATCAGGTCTCTATCATCTAAAGCAGTGTTAGTAAACGAATTAATATCAGATAATCATATTGATTTACTCAGTCTCACTGAAACCTGGCTGTGTCAAGATGAATATGTTAGTCTTAATGAGTCCACTCCTCCCAGTCATAATAATACCCACATTCCTCGAGGCAGCGGCTGAGGAGGGGGAGTTGCAGCCATTTTTAACTCTAGTCTGTTAATCAGCCCTAAACCTAAACTAGATTATAATTCATTTGAAAGCCTCGTTCTTAGTCTTTTACATCTGACCTGGAAAACCTCGCAGCCACTTTTATTTGTTATAGTGTACCGTGCTCCTGGCCTGTATTCTGAATTTGTATCTGAATTCTCAGAGTTTTTACCCAGTTTAGTTCTTAAATCAGATAAAGTTATTATTGTAGGCGATTTTAACATTCATGTTGACGTTGATAATGACTCCCTGGCTACCGCATTTATCTCATTATTGGACTCCATTGGCTTCAGTCAGGGTGTACATGAACCCACTCATTGTTTTAACCATACCCTCGATCTAGTTCTGACGTATGGAATTGAAATTGATAACCTAAAAGTCTTTCCACAGAATCCCTCGCTATCAGATCAGTATCTGATTACTTTTGATTTCTTTTTACTCGATTACACGCCACTCAGCAACAGTTACTATACTAGATGTTTATCAGATAGTGCTGTCGCAAAATTTAAGGAAAAGATTACTCCGTCGTTAAATTCAATGCCAAGTCCCTCAGTAACAGAGGTTTCCTGTACTGACTTTAACCTCTCCCATATTGATCATTTTGTCGATAGCGCCGTAGGCTCGCTGCGAACAACACTTGACTCTGTAGCTCCTCTTAAAAAGAAGTTAAAAAAGCAAAGAAAGTTTGCTCCTTGGTATAACTCTCAAACCCGTAAGTTAACACAAATATCGCAAAAATTTGAAAGGAACTGGCGATTAACCAAACTGGAAGACTCTCGTTTAATCTGGACAGACAGTCTCAAAACTTATAAGAGGGGCCTCCACAATGCCAGAACAAACTATTACTCAGCATTAATCGAAGACAATAAGAACAACCCCAGGTTTCTTTTCAACACTGTAGCCAGGCTGACTGAGAGTCAAAGCTCTGTTGAGCCTTGTATTCCCTTAGCCCTTAGCAGTAATGATTTTATGAGCTTTTTTAATGACAAAATTCTAACTATTAGAGGCAAAATTCATGACCTCCTGTCCTCAGATAGTACCTATCTAACCTCAAACTCAACTGTAAAACCTAATATATATTTAGATTGCTTCTCCCCAATTACTCTTCAAGAATTGACCGCAGGGGCGGCACGGTGGTGTGGTGGTTAGCACTCTCGCCTCACAGCAAGAGGGTTGCCGGTTCGATCCTGGGCGTGGGAGCCCTTCTGTGCGGAGTTTGCATGTTCTCCCCATGTCAGTGTGGGTTCTCTCCGGGCACTCCGGCTTCCTCCCACAGTCCAAAGACATGCAGATTGGGGACTAGGTTAATTGATAACTCTAAATTGTTCATAGGTGTGAATGTGAGCGTGAATGGTTGTTTGTCTCTATGTGTCAGCCCTGCGATAGTCTGGCGACCTGACCAGGGTGTACCCTGCCTCTCGCCCGATGTCAGCTGGGATAGGCTCCAGCCCCCCCGCGACCCTCAAGAGGATGAAGCGGTTAGAAGATGAATGAATGAATGAATTGACCGCAGTGATTTCTTCATCTAAATCATTAACGTGTCTCTTAGACCCCATCCCAACTAGGCTACTTAAGGAGGTCTTTCCTTTAGTTAACACTCATATATTAGATATGATCAATCTATCCTTATTAACAGGCTATGTACCACAGTCTTTTAAGGTAGCTGTAACTAAACCTCTACTAAAAAAGCCCACCCTGGATCCAGAGGTGTTAGCCAACTATAGACCAATATCTAATCTTCCCTTTATGTCAAAGATCCTTGAGAAAGTAGTCGCAGACCAACTGTGTGATTTTCTCCATGATAATAATCTATTTGAGGAATTTCAGTCAGGATTTAGAGTGCATCATAGCACTGAGACAGCACTAGTTAAAATTACAAATGACCTTCTGATTGCTTCAGACAAAGGACTTGTCTCTGTACTTGTTTTATTAGATCTTAGTGCTCCATTTGACACAATTGACCATCAAATTCTACTGCAGAGACTGGAACATTTAATTGGCCTAAAACGTTCTGCACTAAGCTGGTATAAATCTTACTTATCTGATTGTTTTCAGTTCGTTCATGTAAATGATGAATCATCCTTGCATACTAAAGTTTTGAAGTTCCACAAGGTTGTGTGCTCAGACCAATCCTATTCACTCTATAAATGCTTCCCTTAGGTAACATCATTAGAAATCACTCTATAAATTTCCATTGTTATGCGGATGATACACAATTGTATTTATCAATAAAGCCAGAAGAAACTGATCAATTAAAGAAGCAACAGACAGCAATTTGCCTGTACTGTATATGTCATTATGAAAATAATGTGGGTTGCACATGATAGTATACACAGTAAAATCAGACTATCAGCGCTTACATAGGTTACTTAGTGGCTTTGCAATATTTGCAATAAGCTTCTGCCACCAGGGACGAATTTTCATGGAAAAAATCTGCTTTACGGCAGGAAATGCGTCATGTATTGCCAAACTGGTCGGTCAGCCAATGAGGGACTGGAGCTGGTCCATATGAGGAACTGGCCAGGGCATGAGATAGTTGAGTCAGGCGCACAATGGCCGACGGACAAAGTTTGGAGATAAGTGAAAAACGGCCTCCTAAAAGAAAATGAGCTCCTCTGTCTAAGGAGGTGAGGATGCACAAAAAGGAGAGTGATACAAGAAAAGGAAAAACAAGAGTAAACCTCAGTCGGGTGTTCAAGAGATGGAGGGTGCTCCGTCACCAAAGAGGCTTCAAAACCGGTGTCCAGCTAGCTTTCTTTCTAATGGAAGTAACACAGCTAAATGTTAGCTAGCCGAGAGAGGACTGTACTGTACTGGTTGCTAGTTCATTCCTAGCTGGTCAGCATTGCAAATTGCTGCAACCAGGGACCAGGTAGCGAGTGTTGGTCGGCTGACATCCTCGTTGCCATTCTACGGCAGCACTTGGACGGTGATTACCCCCACCCCCCCGCTGCTGCCTTCGCCGCAGCTACTGGGCACCCAGCATCTCCGACTGGGAGAAGTGGAGTAAAATCCTCTCCTCCGCTCCCGTTTGTCTGGTGAACGCCTCTCCTCTGTCAATACACTCTGCCAGCAGTTTAATAACATTGATGCCAGTTGTAACATTTGAATCTTTTAGTAGTAAGCCATGTTCTAAGCGGGATAATGTATAGTGAGCCAGTGACTGTTGAAAAATAACTGCGCTGCGCGTCAGGGTTCCATTCCCCTGTCTGGAGTTATTTTTCAACAGTCACCGGCTCACTATACATTATCCCTTACGTGTCTACTGTTGTTTGTACTGATACTGTACATAATGGTATCATTTACTGTGAGCTGTTTGTACTGGTACTGTGCATTCTGGTATAATTATTTGCATTACTATTTGTTTTTTTCTTCAGATAAATCTGATAATTGTTGCTCGGTCTCTTTATTCATTTATTTAGCATAATGTCCACACACAGGCGGCACTGTGGTGTGGTGGTTAGCACTGTCGCCTCACAGCAAGAGGGTTGCCGGTTCGATCCCGGGTGTGGGAGCCCTTCTGTGCGGCGTTTGCATGTTCTCCAGGTGTCAGCGTGGGTTCTTTCCGGGAACTCCGGCTTCCTCCCACAGTCCAAAGACATGGGGGACTAGGTTAACTGATAACTCTAAATTGTTCATAGGTGTGAATGTGAGCGTAAATGGTTGTCTGTCTCTTTAGCACTACTCGGCTGCCACGCTAACACTCCAACTCCAACTGAGCCGGGAGCCGGGCTCACGGTCTCACGGAGAAGAGTTGGAACGTTAGCATGGCAGCCCATTAGTGCTAACGTCCCCACGCTTCTCCGGCTGGCTCAGTGAGTCGAAGCCAAGAAGCGTGGGGACATTAGCGTTAGCACTAGTTGGCTGCCATACTAACGTTCCAGGAGCCTGCTTCTCGGCTCCGGCAAGCTCTAGTGTGGGGACGTTAGCGTTAGCACTAGTCAGCTGCCATGCTAACGTTCCGGGAGCCTGCTTAAGCGTGGGGACGTTAGCGTTAGCACTAGTTGGCTGCCATGCTAACGTTCCAACTCTTCTCCGTGAGACCGGCTCACGGAGGAGTCTCAGAGGAATGTTAGCGTTAGTCTGGCGACCTGTCCAGGGTGTACCCTGCCTCTCGCCCGATGTCAGCTGGGATAGGCTCCAGCCCCCCCGCGACCCTCAAGAGGATGAAGCGGTTAGAAGATGAATGAATGAATGAGTGTCCACACACCTTCTCATTCTATACTGGTGGCTTTACAGCCTACATTTTATTGATTATCTCTGATCCCCACGGTCAATTTGGTATTTGCAACAGTGCGAGCAACACTGCTAACGCTAGGTGGCGCCAAGCTAAAGAAACCCGAATCCTATGTGTTGCCTCTTTAAATAAACTTCAAAAATGACTTAGAGGAGCAGTAAGCGAAATCGTTTCACCGCTAAGTTTGCTGTTGTGCACTGCCTGTAGAGCAAAAGAAAGTGTGTCATGAGCCACCTCTCCCTCTACCTCTGCTCTCCAACACCCCCCACCCCCCCGTCTTGCCTCATCTGTGCCGGGGAGTACCGCAGCATCTCCACGGACTATCACATCCAGACGGTCCCGGTGTTTCTTCCGCAGGCTCCGCTTCACTCAGCTTCACTCAGCTTCTTTCAGCTGCCCGATATACCCGCTGCTTCTTCCCACATTAAACTGAATAACAAACCAGGGCTCGGTGCTCCGGTTGGATCCAAATGGAGAGCCGCTAGCTGGGAAGCTAGCGGAGGCTAACTGGCTGTGTTAGCAGCTGAGTGAAGTGGAGCAAGGGGAGGAAGCACCGGTTAGCCCCTGCTTTCACTGCAGGCAGATTCACTCGCCACAGGGGCGAGGAAATAAAACCTAAACAGCCAACTTAGTTTAGCAGTTAGCAATGTCTTTCACTCACTCTCGGTCTCTGCTGTGTTTAGCTATTTCCCTGCTTTCCTGTTAGCGTTAGCACTACTCGGCTGCCACGCTAACACTCCAACTCCAACTGAGCCGGGAGCCGGGCTCACGGTTTCACGGAGAAGAGTTGGAACGTTAGCATGGCAGCCCATTAGTGCTAACGTCCCCACGCTTCTCCGGCTGGCTCAGTGAGTCGAAGCCAAGAAGCGTGGGGACATTAGCGTTAGCACTAGTTGGCTGCCATACTAACGTTCCAGGAGCCTGCTTCTCGGCTCCGGCAAGCTCTAGTGTGGGGACGTTAGCGTTAGCACTAGTCAGCTGCCATGCTAACGTTCCGGGAGCCTGCTTAAGCGTGGGGACGTTAGCGTTAGCACTAGTTGGCTGCCATGCTAACGTTCCAACTCTTCTCCGTGAGACCGGCTCACGGAGGAGTCTCAGAGGAATGTTAGCGTTAGCTCCCAGAGTTAGCACTAGAGCTACTATGGCTACTGGAGTAGCTTGCAGCTATGGAGCGCTTCTACCAGCTCTTCTAGTCACTGAGCCTCACCTCCATTTCAGCAAATATATTACATTTATTACAGGTACCATCATCATTTAAGTAGGCAGGGCTACATTTTACAATGCTAATTGCAAATGTTAGCTGGGCTGCCGGGCTACTCACCTAACACAACCGAAACGCCGACCCATTGCTGGGACAGAGCCGCAAATAACTCAAGCTCCGGACATTAACCCATGCTACGATTGTAACATTAAATTTAATTGATGTTTGGCTTAGGGAGAGTAAAATTTCATCATAAACCAATCAGAGGCAGAGTAGGACAGGTATTCACAAGCACACAAGCAGGGTTGTCAGGTCCGCTTATTAGCCGCGACTGTGGGCTTGTTTTTTTTGTAAAGTTGCTTACAAATATTGGTAGTCGCGGGTTGCTTGGGCAGCCCTTTGGGCTTGTTCTCAAAACGTCGCCTTTCTCTATATATCCTAGGGCTGGGCGATAAATCGATTTTATCGATTAATTCGAATTTGCAGTTTAGGCCGATTTGTTTTAATGAAAATCCAGTTTCTATTTAAAATCTGCCACCGCCGCTCCCCGCTGGGCTCCAGTAGTTCAAAGTGGGCTCACCCCTCCCCCCCGTGCGCTTGATACACAAACAACATGGCAGCGAGTGAGGAAGAACTCCTTCTCAAGAAAGGGAACGAGTTTTTCAGCGCTTTTGTGTGCACACCTGTGTCTGTGTCTGTGCTCACCTGTGTGTGTGTGTGTGTGTGTGTGTGTGTGTGTGTGTGTGTGTGTGTGTGCGCGCATCAGGGCCAAACTCCGCCGTGCAAAACACAGAAAGCAGAGGAGGATTTTAGACGCACACCATGTAGGGACACAAATGACATGCCATTGTGTAAATAAGATGAATAAGTGTTACCAATGCCAAGCTGGCAGACCCCCGAACCATAGTTAAGGGACCTCCGAAGACCATTAGCTCCTTTAGCTTGTGTTAGCTCGTTGTGGCAACAACACATAAACAACAGGACTTCGTCTGCGTTAAAGAACTGCACTTTATTTTCAGCACTGCAGGGGTGATGCACACAAATAACTCAAAAACTATAGGAAAGGTAACCTTAAATGGCTTCTGCTGTGATCCAGTATGATGGTAGGGGAAACACTGCCGTATGATAAGAAAGGGGTCCGGTGGAAAGCGATCACAGATGCAGTCGCCATGTATATTGCAAGAGATATGGTGCCCATATATAGGCTACCGTGGAAAAGCTGGGGTTTATTTGCATGCTGAAAGTTTTGGACCCCAGGTATGTGCTACCAGGCTGCAAATATATATATTTTTTAACTAGGAGGGGAAAAAATTGATTTAAATCGTGATTCGGATTTTTTGTGAAAAAATCAGAGATTTTTTTTTTTAGGCCGTATCGCCCAGCCCTAATATATCCGTCTAATAAGTTATTTAAACACATGACGGTATGACTGCAGGATGTTTCCACAGCTTCGCTCCCTCCGCCCCTCTCCTTCAACGCATACACACAGGTGACGGTCAGTCAATCAGACTTTTCACCAGGGGTGTAGCCATCATTTCAGAGGTGAGGGGGACAAATTGTTCAGAGGTCTATTGAGGGATTTGTCATCCTCTCGCATTCAGTTGCACTTCTCCTTAGCGGCTAAAGAGCCACATAACACAGCCACAGCACAGCACCAGGGGACCGACTTCAGTTCTTTAAAATGATATACTATCAAAGTCTAAAGTTTTAGCTGCCAAGCTCTGGTTGATTTGACACAGAATGACCCTCGAGCATCTACAGGGTAAGTAGCCAGATGACTAAGTGCCAAATGACAACACTGAACACGAAAAGTTCAGTAAAACACCATTCCTGTTAACAAGTTATTAGCACACAAAATGGAATGGAAGTGACAGGGTAATAAGCCACATAATTTAATTTAATGGCATGAAGAAAGAAAGTGACACAACACTAAACATATCAACATCGAGATGTATTTTACATTTTAGTCAAATATGACAGCACAGATGTGCAAAATTAATCAAATATTTTTAAAGAGGACATGAAACACTAAACATAGTTATAATAATTTAAAGAGGGTCTCTCACCCTAAAAAGATAATTTTAGTTTAAACACTGAAAATGAAAGGAATCTCAAAATCCTGTCATTTAAGTTCAGCTGTTAAAACAAAGGGCGGCGCCATGTCTGCTGTGTCGCCGGACGTGACGTCAGCGGAGTGGTTGTCCAGCTAGCGATCACAGTGAAGTGAAGACAGTGGAGCATTTCTGAACCAGGTTGAGCGCCACACTTTTTGACAATGGAGGAAGACGAACTGGAGAGGCCTGTTGAGTCTGTGACAAGCCCCATTGCCTACGCATATGAGCCTATAAGGCGTGGGAATCGAGCAGTGGTACGGGAGGAAGAAGTGGTCGAGCCGGTGATTTGGGGTCAAGGGCGTGTCGACAACATTATGTGGTGTCAGTGTCGCTATTGTACGCCGATGCCCACTGTGCCAGAGTCCATTTGCTGCCTGGAGGTTGGTCTGGACCATCTTCTCCATGACCACCCCTGCATCACCATGGTGCGCTCATTCAGCATCCTGTGCCGGGAGGTGGACATGTTGGAGGTAGCGATGCTTTCGCTGAGGGATGTCAGAGCTGAGACGCTGCAGCGTCCCGTCAACAGCAGGTAAGTCAAGCTAGCTGTAACCGCGGGCGAATGACTCTAACCGTATGCAGTAAAGAAAACAAATGCATGCTGTACGATGTTGGCCAGGAATATGAACAATGTTTCCATGTGCTGTTTGTTTACATACAGTTGTTGCCTGACCGAAACATCTTTGTTCATGTCGTTTCTCCGGTACTAATTGCTAGCTAACCCTTAGCGTTAGCTAGTTGACGCTAACAGCTATTAGCTATCAAAACACTGTGACGCAGACAGTTTGATGTCAGACATTCAGACGGGTTCATCCTCAATAACTTTTGAGTGAGATTAGCAATACACAGTTGAAATATATTCTGGAATCTGAAAGGAATGATTCAATATTTTGTACTTTGTATGTGATATAGAATAATACATAGAAGTGGATATGAAGCAAGGCTCAAGTTAACATAAATTACCAAATGGATTTCCACTCTCACACTCTAACAAGTGGACACATATAAAAGAAAAAAGACATCCTGTTATATCTTTCCTGACAACAAACAACTTGTTTATGATCTTAAAAAATTGAGACTGCATGAATAGCAGATAGTTCTGGAGAGGAAATGTATGGAAACATGTGGTTGTACTAACACTATGAAAAAAGGTAACTTCTGCACACTTACTCCAAGCCACAAAAGTATAATAATGACAACGTTTTATCCTACTTGGATCTTCGTCAGGTCACAATGTTCAAAAATGGAAAACATACTTATATTTATACATCATGCATACCAATAGGCTGATAAGATCTATGACGGCAGGTGTGGTAATCCATCCAAACTGCCCAGGGTGATAAACATCCAAAAACAATTAACAATTCATGAAAGTATATAGAAAAAGCAGTAATACAACAGCCTTATTAAAAAAATATCAAACATACATCTTATATCATCTTTCTTAATTTCCCTGAGGGAGTCGTCCCAAGGGATTAATAAAGTTCTATCTAATCTAATCTAATCTAATCTAATCTAATCTTATACATTATATCAGAGTCATCATCCCGTCTATCAGAATGTACATCACCTATGTTCAAATATTGTTTACTAAATCTAACCAATACATTTCTTTTCCATCAGTCTCTTTAGGTTGACTGCCTACAAACAGTTTACCCTCTGGGCCAGGGGCCATTTGGGAAGGAAGAACCGGGTCCCGATTCCAGCCTGTGTGGCCTGGCCTTCCACAGATGTACAGTATGAGTGCTCATTGTTTATGACCTGGTTGGTAAGTATGTCATCTGTCAAAGTGCCTGTGCAAATGTACTGCTTATTGTCTCCCTCTTCTGTATCCTGTTGAAATGGATCGGTCTGGGTGCCGACACTGACTGTCAGGGTGTGCACACTGCTTGTCACCTGCTCTATCTCCTCACTGATGTCAGCCTCTGGGAATTTGCTGCTGGCCACCAGTTGCATACATGCCTGCCTAACCTGTTAACACAAATGTACACATTTTAGGTACCCAAATGATGTTATCAGCCTTAACATGAAAGACTTTGTACTTACATCCTGACTACTGATTTATTAAAGAATCATATACCTAAACACTTTTTGTTGTATTGTTATTCTTTCGATAATCATGCATAGAAAACTATCCAATGTATCCTCTGATTTGTTTCAGTGATGGTTGGGTGTAATTGGTTTTGGCTCAATGTCCATACCAGTTCTGGCTGTAGTGCTTGTTGAATCAGTATAATTATTTGGTGTTTTATTATCATAAGATTAATGTGTGTAAACACTGGGGATGTTTGCTTTGCTTCAGAGGGACATTAAACAAAATTAACAAAATTATAATGTTAATATCACATTTCTTGTAGGAGCCTGGGTACAGAATGTAGCAGCCAGAATCGTATGTCTTAATGTCATCAGTTCTTTTCCTCACTGACTTATCTTCTTTTCTACAGTTCTACTAGTTATTATTTTTTGTGACTCTCAAAAGTATCAATGTACAGTTATTTCTAATGTCCATGGAGAATCATGCATCTCACTACATTAGCAATGTCCTCCTGATTTGTACTAATGTACAATGTGTTTTTACTAGGTGCTATAGTAGGTAATAGTTACTAGTACTAGTAGTAACTAGTAGTACTGATAGTATCTGCCATGAAGTGTCTGTTGTGTGTTACTGCAGTTCAGGACCAATACAAAGTTCCAGTGCTATTTCCCTAAATATCTACAAGGTATGTTCAGTAAAAGGTAAAAACTAGACTAGAATGAAATGCTGAATAACTGCCAAATGCATCAATATATTATTAGGCCTGCCACCGTGACTATTCTTGTTGACTTTTTAGTGTTATGGTAATGTTGGTCATGACTATACATTAGCAGAAGCTAGCGGATAGCGCTAACATCGGCCAATCAAAAATGCTAAGGGTCAACACTTTAGGTTGAAAAAGTAAATTATTGTGCCTTACGTAGTGTCGTGATGGCTCCGACATATATATGTACATGTATATTTATTTTTTAATTTGCCAATTTGCTTGACGCGTGTGACGGCTTTTCGCAGCCAAGCCATGTGAAGGAAAAGCTAGCTAGAAAAAACTTTAGTGCATGCATGGCAAGAGATGGCAAGAGGAATAAAGAGGATGACGGTGAGGAAGATAACGGGATTGGAGTTAATGCATGGATTATTTTATTACGTTTGGATTCCTGACTGACTGCTTTGGAAAACATGGAGTCCTGGTAAGTAGTATTTCTTTAGCGGTTTGCATCAGCTGTGATGACCGCTGACTGGCCCAGATGTTTATATAGGTTGTGGTTCATTTTTAGTTTTGGACAGTAACTTTGGCACATGCACCATGCAGTGTTGCCGACCCTCTCCTGGCTGCCATCCTCGTCCGGAGCAGCTGCCTCCTCCTCCACAAAATTGTGACTTTCCACCCTCCTCCTTGTTACTGGCTCAAAAGCATAGGCCAGTGGGTTTGATGATCGATCAATGTATCTTTCGGCTTCGTCTTCTGACACCTTTTCACTTGGTAAATTTCCTAAACTGCTGCTTCTTCGTCTTCCTCCGTCTACAGACAAGTGTCATGAAACCAACCAACCACTCCGATGACGTAGGCAGTGATGCAAAATAAAGATGGCGCTGAGCACGGCCCAAAACGTATCGTAAAAGCATTTAAAAATTGGATTTTCTCTCAAATAGGCTGACTTTTCCGACTTTTTATTTCGTCAGTATGTCTTAATAATGCACACATCTCCTATGCTGGTGTCTGTTCCGTTGTTTCATGTCCTCTTTAAGCCTTCTCCTTGTGCTACCTATTGCAATACAGACAAGTCAGGTCCACGGTTCCGCGTCCGGGACGAAAACCACATTGCTCCTCCTCAATCTCAGGTTCAACTCTCGACCGGACCCTCTTCTCCAACACTCTGGAGTAGACCTTACCGGATAGGCTGAGGAGTGTGATCCCTCTGTAGTTGGAACACACCCTCTGGTCCCCTTTCGTGAAAATGGGGACCACCAGCCCGGTCTGCCACTCCAGAGGCACTGCCTCCGATGTCCATGCAATGTTGCAGAGGCGTGTCAGCCAGGACAGCCCTACAACATCCAGAGCCTTGAGATATCCAGGGCGAATCTCATCCAACCCTGGGGCTCCGCCGCTGCGGAGTTGCTTCACTACCTTAGCGACTTCTGCCTCCAAAAATTGGACGACCTGCCCCCGAGACCCCCGACTCTGTTTCCTCACTGGAAAACGTGTTGGTGGGATTGAGGAGCTCCTCCAAGTATTCCTTCCACTGCCCGACAATGTCCCCAGTTGACATCAGCAGCTCACAGCGTGAGCAAGTTGCCGCCTTCCCCCCCGAGGCGTTGGACGGTTTGCCAGAACCTCTTCGGAGCCGACTGATAGTCTTTCTCCATGGCCTAACTGAACTCCTCCCACGCCCGAGTTTTTCAGAATCAGAATCAGAAATACTTTATTGATCCCCAAGGGCAAATTATTTGTGTTACAGGTGCTCCTTGCAAGAGAGGAAAGATACGTGAAAATATAGTATATTTACAAATATATAGTGAAAATAAACAGGAATTATTAACAAAAATAAAAAGTAAATATATATATACTACACACACACATATACATATATATTATATGTATACAAATATATATATATATATATATATATATATAGTAACCTAAACAAGATTATTTACACAAACAGAATATATACAGTCAGGGTGAAATGGGGTTATTGCACAAGTTAAATTATTGCACATGTTGACAGTGTGTGAAAAAATCTCAGGGCCACTCACAGGGAGGAGTTGTACAGTTTGATAGCCACAGCAGGCAGGAATGATTTCCTGTGGCGCTCAGTGGTACATTTAGGTGGTATGAGCCTCCCACTGAAAGTACTCTTGTGCCTGACCAGCACATGGTGGAGTGGGTGTGAGACATTGTCCAAGATAGTTTGTAGCTTAGACAGCATCCTCCTCTCTGACACCACCATCAGTCACACTCCGTTACCACAACATCACTGGCCTGCGGATCAGTTTGTTGAGTCTGTTGGTGTCTGCCACCCTCAGCCTGCTGCCCCAGCACACAACAGCAGAGAGGATAGCACTGGCCACCACAGAAAATCCTGAGCGTAGTCCGGAAGATGTTGAAGGACCTCAGTCGCCTCAGAAAATAGAGACGGCTCTGGCCCTTCCTGTAGAGAGCGTTAGTGTTTTTAGCCCAGTCCAGTTTATTGTCAATGTGTACCCCAAGGTACTTATAGTCCTCTGCAATGTCCACACTGACCCCCTGGATGGAAACAGGGGTCACCGGTGTCTTGGTCCTCCTCAGATCCACAGCCAGTTCCTTTGTCTTTGCCACGTTGAGCTGCAGATGGTTCTGCTCATACCATGTGACAAAGTTATCCACAACAGCCCTGTACTCATCCTCATCACCCTTGCTGATACATCCAACTATAGCAGAGTCATCAGAAAACTTGTGAAGATGGCAGGTCTCAGTGCAATAGCTGAAGTCCGTGGTGTAGAGGGTGAAGAGGAAGGGAGAGAGGACAGTCACCTGCGGGGCCCCGGTATTGCTGACCACTCTGTCTGACACACAGCATTGCAAGTGCACATACTGTGGTCTGCCAGTCAAGTAGTCTACAATCCAGGACACCAAGGGGGCATCCACCTGCATTGCTGTCAGTTTGTCACCCAGTAGAGCTGGACGGATGGTGCTGAATGCACTGGAGAAGTCAAAAAACATGACCCTCACAGTGCTCGCCGGCTTGTCCAGGTGGGCGTAGACGCGGTTGAGCAGGTAGATGATGGCGTCCTCAACTCCAAGTCGGGGCTGATCGGCGAACTGGAGGGGGTCCAAAAGTGGCTTGACCATGGGCCGGAGCTGCTCCAAGATGAGTCTCTCCAGGGTCTTCATGATGTGGGAGGTCAATGCCACAGGTCTGTAGTCCTTGGAGCCACTGGGACGCGACGTCTTTGGGACAGGAACGAGGCAGGATGTCTTCCACAGCAAGGGGACCCTCTGGAGACTCAGGCTCATGTTGAAGACATGCTGAAGTACTCCACATAGCTGGGGAGCACAGGCTTTGAGCACCCTAGGGCTGACACCATCAGGGCCTGCAGCCTTATTTGAGTGGAGTCTTATCAGCTGTCTTCTCACATGGTCAGCAGTGAAGCACATTGTGGAGGTGACGACACGTGGGGGAGGGGTGTAGTCCTCATGATGGAGAGTGTAGTCAGTCTCACACCCCAGCAGTGTCAAATCTGTTAAAAAAACAGATTCAGTTCATTGGCCCTGTCCACGCTGCCTTCAACTCCTCCGTGGCTGTTGGTCCTGAAGCCAGTGATGGTCCTCATTCCACTCCAGACCTCTCTCATGTTGTTCTGCTGGAGTTTCCACTCCAGCTTCCTCCTGTACCTCTCTTTAGCCTCCCTGATCTTCATCTTCAGCTCCCCCTGTATTGTTCTCACCTCCTCCCTGTTACCAGCTCTGAAGGCCTTCTTCTTTGTGTTGACAATGGCTTTGATGTCCTTTGTTACCCACGGTTTGTTATTTGGGTAACAATGGACAGTCCTGGCTGGGACAGTGGAGTCCACACAGATGAATGACGTGACATGCTGACGTCGGGTTGGCAGAGGGGGGGATGTAAACAGTTACAATAATGGCATGTGAAAATTCCCTGGGCAATACGGCCTCCGAGACTGCTGCTGCTTGGCTCCGCTTGGCCCACCGATACCCGTCAGCTGCTTCCGGAGACCCACAGACCAACCATGCCCTGTAGGCCTCCCTCTTCAGCCTGACTGCTCCCCTCACCTCTGGTGTCCACCAGCGAGTTCAGGGATTGTCGCCACGACTAGCCCCAGTGGCCTTGCGACCACAGCTCGCAACCGCCACCTCGACGATGGCAGAGCGGAACACGGCCCATTCGGACTCAATGTTCCCCTCTCCCTCGGGACGCAGTCAAAGCTCTCCCGGAGGTGGGAGTTGAAGATCATCTTGACAGGTTCTTCCGCCAGGCGTTCCCAGCAGACCCTCATGCTCGTTTGGGCCTGCCAGGTCTGCGTGGCGTCCTCCCCTGCCATCTGATCCAGCTCATCACCAGGTGGTATACCCGGATAAGCGGAGGACGACGAGTACAATGAGTATGAGTAATTAGTCATCATTTAGCGAACATTATCTACATGCAACAGCATTACTGAACTTACATGGTTTGTTTGGAAGAAACCAGTAGCACACATCTCGTCTGTGCGATTGATTCTGATCACAATACGACAGCATGTGTATGCGCCTGGCGCTGTCTATTCATGGTACATTTAAAGACAGCTCGGAAAAACACGTTACCACATGCTAAAAACAAATTGAGTTATTCTATTAAGTGTCAATTTCATTCATTTAACATTCAAATTAACACAAGAAGTTTGTGCTCTAGAGAAAGGATCAGCACTAAGTGAATAACCTCCTAAGCCCTTTGATAAGCTATTATGGCAAGGCTAAACTATACAGACCAGTGAGCAGTGATAACAGGGGCGGCTGTGGCTCAGAGGTAGAGCGGGTCGTCCACCAATCGAAAGATCAGTGGTTCGATCCCAGGCTCCTCCAGGCTGCATGTCGAAGTATCCTTGAGCAAGATACTGAACCCCAAATTGCTCCCGATGGCTGTTCCATCGGTGTGTGAGTGTGTTAAAACTGAGTAGCAGGTGGCACCTTGTATGGTAGCCTCGGCCACCAGTGTATGAATGTGTGTGTGAATGGGTGAACGTGACTCGTAGTGTAAAAAGCGCTTTGAGTGGTCACTAGATGACTAGAAAGGCGCTATACAAATGCAGGTCCATTTACCATAACTATCATGTCTTTGGGGTCATCAGGTGGGAACCTCCTTTCACCAGTGTTTCCTCTAATTGGTCCCATGACACCTCCAGGAGGCTAGACAGTGATCTCTGGCTCAGAGACACTCCTCTAATGCCAGGTCTCACTGCTCCCCGCACCAACCCAACAACCTCCTTTACTTTACACATGGCTTTCTCAGCCCAAACAGCACCGTCACATTCAACAAACCCAGGCTCCGTACATGCGAGCTCCAGGTAGAAGCAGTGCTGATACTACCTTTCCTAGCACATTCACCATACTCTGTTTCACACGCTACATAGCATAACTCCAATATAAGCTAAAGTTAAGGAGATAGATAAACACACAGGATCAGCAAACACACTCACCTTGCAGCATTGTCTCAAACAAAAGGGATTCAAATAGGCTACTCCCACACTTAAATATACTTCCTCTTCCTGGATTTCCTCCTGAGAGGACTGATTGGTGGATCTCTCCACCTGATCTCAAGGAGTTATGTACCCTGCTTAGTAGTTCCCCCTGCTGGCGCCCAACTGACATTATTTTTTCTCATCCAGATCCACTGACTAGCTCTGGCTGCTTCATCTGACATTTCCCTCACTGTCTTCCTCAAACTCTGTCCCCGCACTCCGAGTTCCCCCAGGAGCGAGACAGCTGATCTTGCTATGAATCCCCTACACCCCACTTCCACTGGACAAATCCTAGTTTTTCATCCTCACTGCTCAGCTTCTGCTCCTATATCTGCATACCTAAGCTTTTTTCTTTCATAGGCTTCTTCCACTGAGTCTTCCCAATGAACTGTCAGCTCAATGAAATACACTATCCATCGACTCACTGACCACAACACTATGTCAGGCCTCTGCTTGGTACAAACTGTTTCCTGGGGAACAACAAGCTTTCCACCTAAATTTACTTGCATTTCCCAATCACGAGCACCTTCTAGGCGGCCACACCTTTGCCTCCTTACTAAGTTACCCCTTCTGTATTTCTCCCCCTCACGGACAAACTGAATTGCTAAACTGCTATTCTTAAAACCTTCTGAATTTACCTGTCTTCGTTTCCCTTCGATGCCTGCAGCTAAACATTTCAACACCTGGTTATGTTGCTAAGTATATAGATAAGATAGCGCTGAAGAGAGCGCTTCAGTTGCCTTCCTTCCAATGCGTATACATGTGTTATGCGTGAGAGAAGGTGTGTGTTTGTGTGCGGGTGTGTCTTTGTGTGTGTGTGTGTGCATGCTCAAAGGGGTTTTTTTGGGGAGTTTTTCCTTATCCGCTGTGAGGGTCTTAAGGACAGAGGGATGTCGTATGCTGTAAAGCCCTGTGAGGCAAATTGTGATTTGTGATATTGGGCTTTATAAATAAAATTGATTGATTGATTGATGTGTGTGGGTGGCATTGGGTTTGGTTTGTTTTGTTTTGCTTGCTTTTATTGTGTAAAGCAGTTTGTGTTACATTTTAATGTATGAAAATATATAATATAAAAATAATATAAAATATATAAATAAAGTCTGATATATATCGGCCTTGTGACAAGCTAACTTTACAGCCTGACAAAATATGCTTTAAGGTTGCGGTACCTGAACACAATGGACATGATGGGTCCCCATTTACCCACAGTTTTAGGTTGTGGGGGGTTGGTAACAGATCATATGTTGCCCCTACCAGGAATCTAATACGATTCTCCTCCATACAGGTCCCTCCAACTAAGCTTCCTCTTCTTTTATCTTGCTTTATTCCGTACCGGTTTGCCTGAACCACACCACAGGTTTGGAACCACACTCCTAACTACCACATCCTTACTCCGAGATAACAAGAGCTCTGTCCTGACCTTGGTACATTTAGATTCCTCTGTTAAACTAGATACTGGCAGCTGAAGTATCCCTTTTCCATACAATGCACCACTACTTAGGCACCTAGGAGCGCCCAACTACTTCCTAATACAGGAGCTAACCGACCTTTCAATTCTCTCCACAACGGACATTGGAATTTCATAAATTGACAATGGCCACATTAACCTAGGATATAGTCCAAATTGCAAACACCACAACTTCAACTTTCCTGGAAGTTCTGATTTATCTATTGTATCCAATCCTTCAGCCACATCTTTTCTAAATTTCACCACCTGTTCCTCATCATTCAACTCCACACTCTACCACCTACCTAAGCTCTTTACTGACTTGAGGTTCTTATTTACCTTATCTAGCAGCCTCTTTGTACATGGCATTGTTGTGGTCACCAGTGTCATGTCATCAATGCAAGCCCTAACTGGTGGAAGATGCAACCTGTTCTGCCGTCTCTCCCCACCTACCACCCACTTAGAAGCCCTGATGATTACTTCCATCGCCGTAGTAAATGCTAATAGAGAAATTGTACACCCTGCCATGATGCCTATTTTTAGCCTCTGCCAACCTGTTGTGAAACCTGCTGTACTTACCCACAACCTAATATCCTGAAAATATGCTTTCACTAAGTTAACAACTACCTGTGGCACTTTGAAGTAGTCAAATGCACTCCAAATGAGGCTATGCGCTACTGAACCAAACGCATTTACAAGATCTAAAAATATTACATGCAGGTCCCTTTTTTTAATCTTCACTGCCTGAATCTGGTGCCAGATCATGCTAATATGCTCTAAACACCCGGCAAAACCTGGTATTCCTGCCTTCTGCACCATAGTATCTATTAAGCTATTCATTTCTAAACAGCTAACTAATCTCTGCGTTACTACACTAAAGAAAATCTTCCCCTCTACATTGAAGAGTGAATTCATATGGCATTGGCTAAGGTCCACAGACTCCCTCTCCTTAGGAATGAGGACACCCCCTGCCCTACGCCATGCTCTTGGGATAATTTGTTTTTCCCAAACTATTCTTAGCTGTTTCCACAAAAATTTAAGGATATCGGGTGCACTTTTATAAACCCAGCAGGGGACTCTAGAAGAAGCCTTTGCATGACGTTATCTCACAGCGCACTCTTCTTCTACGGGTGTTCTTTTGCATTTTATTTTTCATGAGAAGCGCCACCTTCTGCTCGACCTGTTGACTCCCAATACTCGCAAAACAATAATGAATGGAAACGTGCATAAATCCGCATTTTCTTTTGTGCATTTTCACAAAATCCGCTTAAAATTTGCGATACATTTGGATGGAAACCCAGCTAATGCCATGATGGTTTTGTCAATGTTAAGACGACAACTTTCTTAAACAGAACAAACGCTGGTGTCCTTCTGCTCTTTCTTGGTCGGTGTGCCAGATGTTTAGTTATGCCTCTGCCTCCTTTAGCGACAGTGGTAACTGTAACAAGTGTAGCTTATTTGCTGTGTTGGAGGCAAGGCTCAGTGTATTGGAAGCGCGGCTCCACACCATGGAAAATCATACAGTAGCTGCGGTAGTTAGCCAGCCCCCTCTAGCTGGCACGGAGCCACATAGCATAGCCTCTGCTAGCGGTCCCCCGGTAACCCCCAGTGCAGCTGGGAGGCTGGGTAACTGTCCGGGAGAAGCGTAGTTCCAAGCCATAACCCACGGTTCACCACCAGCCTGTTCATGTTTCTAACCACTTTTCCCCACCCAGCGACACACCTGCTGAGGAGAAAACTCTGGTTATTGGCAGCTCTATTTTGAGAAACGTGAAGTTAGCAACACCAGCGGCCATAGTCAAATGTATCCCTGGGGCCAGAGCGGGCGACACTGAGTCAAATTTAAAACTGCTTTAGCTAAGGCTAAACAGAGATTTAATAAGATTGTTATTCACGTCAGCGGCAATGACACCCGGTTACACCAATCGGAGGTCACTAAAATTAATGTTGCCTCTGTGTGTGAATACGCTAAAACTATGTCGGACTCCGTAGTTTTCTCTGGACCCCTCCCAAATCTGACCACTGATGACATGTTTAGCCGCATGTCATCATTTAATAGTTGGCTGTTCAGGTGGTGTCCAGCAACAATGTGGGTTTCGTTAATCACTGGCAAACTTTCTGGGGAAAATCTGATCTGATTAGGAAAGACGGCATTCATCCCACTTTGGATGGAGCTGCTCTCATCTCTAGGAACCTGGCCAAGTTTATTAGTAATTCAAAACCCTGACAACCCAGAGTTGAGACCAGGAATCAGAGTCGCAGTCCTACACGCTTCTCTGAGCTTCTAGTGCAGTTACCCACCCATAGTTTTATACAAATGGTGTCTGTCCCCCGACCACCTAAATTATCTAAATCTGAAATTAAACAAAGAGGAGTTGTGCATAACAACCTCATAAAGCTTAAAACCTCTTCTGTGACAGAAAGACAAAACAGGAGAATTAAATGCAGACTGTAAAATATCAGGTCTCTAACATCTAAAGCAGTGTTAGCAAACGAATAAATATCAGATAATCATATTGATTTACTCAGCCTCACTGAGACCTGGCTGTGTCAAGATGAATTTGTCAGTCTAAATGAATCTACTCCTCCCAGTCATAATAATACCCACATTCCTCGAGGCAGCGACCGAGGAGGGGGTGTTGTAGCCATTTTTAACTCTAGTCTGTTAATCAGCCCTAAACCTAAACTAGATTATAATTCATTTTCATTTTGTTCTTAGTCTTTTACATCTGACCTGGAAAACCTCGCAGCCACTTTTATTTGTTATAGTGTACCATGCTCCTGGCCCGTACTATGAATTTGTATCTGAATTCTCAGAGTTTTTATCCAGTTTAGTTCTTAAATCAGATTAAGTTATTATTGTAGGCGATTTTAACATTCATGTTGACGTTGATAATGACTCCCTGGCTCCTGCGTTTATCTCATTATTGGACTTCATTGGCTTCAGTCAGGGTGTATATAAACCCACTCACTGTTTTAACCATACCTTGTGCTTCTGAGATATAATGTTGAGTAATGGCCAGAAAAGTGAGAGAGAACATTACGATGTCACAGTGAAGTTGACCTTTGACCTTTTGGATATTAAATGTCATAACTTCATGGGACTTCCTGTAGGCGGCAAGATGGAGTAGTCGCACTTTTCCATGCTCCTGACCTGCTAACTTTTAAACCTTCCTAAGAGTTCTGCCGCGACAGCATAACCAGTCATAAACACTCAAATATAATCTCCAGCAGTCTCCCACAGCGGCAATATGTCTACCAGATCTAGGAAAGACAAGCAAAAGAATAAAGACTTGGCGTCCAGCACTGTCACGGCTACACTAACGCCTATGCTAGCAGACCACAAGACAGCGCTCCATACAGTATTCAACGCTGCGTTTTCTAAACTCGAAACGAAGCTGGACAATATCCAGGCCACTTTACTGGATCACCAACAACGTCTCTCTTCGCTGGAAGCAGCTGCCACCACGACCAGCCAGGACATGCGAGCCATGGAGATGAAGCTAACTATGATAACTGAGGAAAACACCACGCTAAGAGCCAAGCTTATCGATCTGGAAAGCAGAAGCCGTCGGCATAATATCAGGATTGTTGGCCTCCCCAAAGACATCAAGGGTCCCCAGCCTACTGCGTTCTTCTTCCAGCTCTTACTCGAGGTCTTTGGGGAACACACTCTGACATCAGCCCTAGATCAGAATTAGATCGGGCCCACCGCACGCCAAACCAGCTAAACCAGGCCCTGTTGGGAAGCCCCGGGCCGTCATGATATGCTTCCACATATTTCAGACCCGGGAGCTGGTGGTGAGCGAAGCCCGAAAGCTGCGAGGCAAGCTGAAATACAAAGGTACTTCGATCCACATATTTGAAGACTATTGTCCTGAAATATTGGAACAACGTTCGGCGTACCGCAACATCATGAAACAGCTCTACAACCTCGGCTTAAAACCGGCTATCCACGGCTAAGCTGCTCATTACGATCACAGAGGGAAAGAGGAGACGGCTCGCCTCCCCCAAGGACGCTCAGGATTTCATCGTGTCTCACTGCCGACACAGCGCCGGATCTACAGAGGGCTGATTTTATTATCGGGTATGTTTGTGTAAAGTGTAGGATTATTATGGAAACCCGGTAATCTATGCTAAAAGGGGGCTAACTTTAGTTGTGTTGTTGTTAGCAACTAGTCGTGACCGGTGTCCGGCTAAACTGAAATGACTAGCCCCCTGACTGACAGATTTGTTTTTCCATTGTGCCATACTACATGTCGTGGGTCAGACTCTGGTCCAGTTGTTTTTAGCAAGTTGCTACACCTAGTGCCAGGCTAACTTGTCATTGCTCCCGTCTAATGAAAAGTCACTAACATTACGGACCATATGTTACACTTCCTATTGAGGAGATTGTGTTTCATTAAGGTAGAGCATTCCTCTGTTAAACTTAAGAGTATTTTTGTTCTTTCTACTTTTCTGCAATATTGCTTCACTGGACTTGCTAACCCCCATCTTATTATTGTTGACCTAGATATCTCTTCTAATTTGAGGAAATCTACCTAGAGGGATTGCACCTGTTTTTTCTGTTTCCTTTGTATAATTTATGAATCATGGTCAGCATAGTAATTCATAAATACTGGGGGTGCTATGCTGTGTTTGTAACTACTGGATTGCTGTTTCGTTTGCACTTGAAACTGTTTTTTAGTTTTGTTTACTTGTTGCTGGATTTTTGGGTTTTTTTCTTTATTATTGAACTCACTGACTATATTGAGATGTGATCAGGCTGGAGCAAGGACTGGAAGAATCATACAGATGCAAGGACAATGCATCATTGTGCAATGGACACCTAAGGCTCTGTTAAAGCACTGTGAAGCACAGGTCCAGGGACTCATGTTAAGTCACTGGCCATGTGGTTCTGTATACGTGGCGTCTATGTACCTGTTTAGTGTGTATGAATGTATTCTATTTTATCTTGTACCCCCCCTTTTTTTCTTTTTTCTTCTTCTACCCTTTCTCTCCTCTCCTCTCCTCCAGCACCTACCACTTCCTTGTTCCCTGCAGCTACCTGCCTCCGCACAACATCCCCCCTTCCCTTCCCTTTTACAGCCCTGTCCCCCTCCTTGGAGATGGTAAGATATGACTGACACAAATGACATACTCAGATTTTCAGATTTGTTTCATCGAATGTGAGGGGAGTAGGGGGTGCCACCAAGACTAGTAGGATCATGGCACACATGCAACAGCTCAAGGGGGACATATTTTTTAGTCAAGAGACCCATCTGTGCAACAGAGAGGTGTCACGGCTTAAAAAACCCTGGGTCAGCCACATATTTCATTCTGAATTTAATCAGAAGGCCAGGGGCATAGCCATCCTGATTCGTAAAAACATACAATTCGAACCTCACAAAACAGTGACAGATCCCGCAAGCCGCTTTGTTATTGTTTCTGGCATACTACATGACGTCCGGGTTATTCTAGCTAATGTCAACGGCCCAAACTGGGATGACAGTTCATTTGTAACCAAACTTTTCACATCCTTCCCAAACACTGACAATTACCATATCATTGTGAGAGGAGATTTCATTTTGGTCCAAGATCTGTCACTCGATAGATCCTCTAACAAGGTGCTGCCTCTAACTAAATCAGCTAAGACTCTAGACACTTTTGCTGAACAACTTGGGCTCTCAGACCCATGGTGATGTAAATTTCCTACTACCAACTACCGACAACAGACTCCTCCCCAACGTCAACTCCTGTGACTATCACAGTACCACGCCCCGACTTCCCTCGACCATTACAAACATTTTCTGCACTCCCAAATTATACTGTTCTTTGACTTGAACAATCTGCCAGAAACCAGAAGAGCAGTATTATGGGAGGCTTGGAAAGCCAATATCAGAGGTCAACTAATTTCTTTTGTTTCAAACCTGAACAAAACTGAAACATCCCATATTACAGAATTGATGCGACAGATAAAAGATGTTGACATCAAATATGCATCCAACCCAGATCCCAACCTTTACAAAGAGCGCCTCAAGCTACAAACAGATTTTGATTTGGCTTCCACTAACAAAGCAAAACTACAAATACTCAAATCTAGACAGCACTTTTTCAAGTCTGGGGATAAGGCCGGGAAGCTTCTGGCTCATCAGGCCAGGGCTGAGGAGTCTTTAAGATTAATCTCGGCCATCAGCTCCGACTTGGGAGAGACTTATACTGAAAATTAATAAAACGTTTGCAAAATTTTCAGATATCTTAGCTCCAGCACTTAGAGACATGTATAATGAGGCGTTTCTTTATGGTCGGCTGCCAGACACCCTGTCAAGGGCCACCATCTCCTTAATTTTAAAAAAAGAGAAGGACCCTTTACTATGCAGTAGTTACAGACTGATCTCTCTTCTAAATGTTGACCTTAAAATCCTCTCAAAAGTTCTCGCTCTCTGTCTCCAACAAGTGTTGCCCGCAATCATCTGATTGGACCAAACAGGTTTTATGCCGGACCGACAGTCCTCCCACAACACCAGACAACTGCTTAACATCATTAACTCGCAGAGCTCTGAGACCCCTGAGATAGTGGTATCCCTCAACGCTGAAAAAGCATTTGACAGTGTGGAGTGGGGGTACCTCTATGAGGTGATCAATAAATTTGGCCTCGACAGCAATTTCATTCTCTGGGTCAAGCTTTTATGTTCTTCTCCCATGGCCTCAGTACAAACAAATGACACGCTGTCACCACCCGTTCCTCTCAAGAGAGGCACGAGACAGGGCTGTCCCTTGTTGCCTCTCTTATTCGCTGTTGCGGTAGAGCCCCTGGCACTTTGGCTGTGCTCAGAGAAAGGTTTTGAGGGTATCACCCAATTAGGCGCAACGCATAAAGTCTCATTATACGCGGACGATTTCCTCCTGTACATTTCAAATCCAGCTAGCTCTTTACCCGTGATTTTTAACATCTTAGAACGGTTCGGTGCACATTCTAGTTACAAAATAAATTACCAAAAAAATGGGAGCTCTTTCCTATCAACTCACTGGCTAAGCAGATCTCGTGCTCTATAACCCCATTCAAATGGGCTGACAATGGTTTTCGCTATTTGGACATTATTATCACAGAGTCCATGTCCGATATGTTCTGTGCTTACTTTCTACCTCTGGTCAAGAAGACCGAGAGAGACTTTGACCACTGGTCTGCCTTACCTTTGTCCCTCGCGGCTAGGATAAATTTGATCAAGATGGTTGTCATGCCCAAATTCCTTTACCTCTTTCAGCACATTCCCATATACATTACCAAATCATTTTTTGACAAAGTAGACAGGATTATATCCAAATTTCTATGGGGAATCAAGCCGACCCAAATTTGAAAGACAATCTTGCAGTCTCTCAAAAAGGACAGAGGTCTTGCAATCCCTAACCTTAGGCGATATTATTGGGCGGCTAATATGCAGAAAAACCTACATTGGATGAATGATGACTGAGATTGCCCTCCCGCCTGGACTCCGTTAGAAAGGGCAGCCTTGTACCTTTCTCTGCGCTCTGTCCTATGTTCCCAGCTTCCCTTCCCTGTAACTCCCCTGGGGGTGAACCCAGTTTTATCAGCCTCTCTGAAAATATGGAGCCAACTCAGGAAGAACCTTGACCTGCAGGGCCCTTCTGTCCACTCTCCACTTCTTAAAAACCACACCTTCAAACCCTCAAACACAGACCCAGCATTCAAAACTTGGCACGATAAGGGTATCATCAGCATCAAGGATCTATACACAGACGGTATTTTTTCATCTTATGCAGAACTCTCCTCCAAATTTCATTTACCAAGCTCCCACCTTTTCTGTTTTTTGTTAAAAAGAATTTTCCCCATTTTCCTAATCACCCCCCTGAAACTCTGATTGACACCCTGCTAGCCGTGGACCCAAAACGAAAAAAATGCATTTCAGTGTAACTCCCTGTGTTCGACCACCTCAGAACCTCTTAATTTGATCAAGACTGCATGGGAGAATGAGATCTTGCCTCCGGAAGAAGAGCGGAAGAGCCCTGGTTTCCGGTTGTAGGCTGTTTGTAGTCCGTGTGATATTGACCAACCACGTTTGAGCCAGCTGCAGTTGTTGCCAGGTTAAACGGTCCGTGCGGTGAACTAACAAGGCAGAGCATAATTGGCGTCACTGCAAACTCTGAATCCATCGCAATGGTTCAGCATATTTACTTAGCTTATATATAAACGGAAGTTGGAAACGGAAATTCGCCTCCTTCGCCCAAATCAAACCGGAATGCCAAAAAATCGGGGGTCTGCCCCCAGGGTCTGCCGGAAGTCAGATGCCAAACACAGCCGATGGGTTCCGAGAATGTGTCCTAGATTGACGACCTTTTGGCAAAGTGCCTTTAATACCATAGGTGGAGCTTATGGTCAAACTATTCCCCCTAACCCAGTATCAGGCATTTTTTGTGTGGGCCTAAGTGTGAGCGTTGCTTGTCCCAGTCTGGTTCGGACCTGAAGTGGGTGGGTTTGTGGGTGGGTGGGACTAGGTTTAGAGGAGTAGTTGACATGCTGCTGTACAGCCATATCTCCTTTCATACTATTTGATTACATTGTATGTCAAGCTATTGAAAAATCCCAATTAAAAGATTTGAAGAAAGAAAAAAAAATGTCATTACTTCATTATTTTATGCTATCAGATATTTGTGTGAAGTTTTGTTATGATTAGCATATGAATTTTTGAGTTATAGCTAAAAACATATTTTGTGAAGTCACACTGACCTTGACCTTTGACCTTCAACCACAAAATTCTACCAGTTTGTTCTTCAGGCAAGGGGAGCTTTGTGTCAAATTTAAAGGCAGTCTCTTAAGGTTTTCCTGAGATGTCATGTTCATGAGAATGAGACAGCTGCTAGGTCACACTAACCTTGACCTTTGAACACTGCAATCCAATCAGTTGGTTGTTAAGACCAAGTGAACATTAAAGAAATTCCCTCCCGGTGTTGTTGAGGAATCACATTCACAAAAATAAGACAAAGTCACAGTAACCTTGACCTTTGACCACAAAATGTAATCATTTCATCATTGTCCAAGTGCCAAGTCCATTTGTGCAAAATTTGAAGAACTTCCCTTGAGGTGTTTTTGAGATATCATGTACACAAGGATGGGACAGATGGACTACCCGAAAACATAATGCCTCGAGCCACCGCTGTCACTGCCGCAGAGACATAAAAATCCAAATCTAACAGCTTGTTTTCAATCTTTTCACACTGTGCACTTTAATTACATTCAGATACAGAAAGCACATGCTATCTGCAGTGCTATTACACTGCAGTGTTATTACTGTTATACGTGTGCACAGATTTTCATCCGTTGCCCAGCTGAGAAATCATGTACATTAATTAAGCCAGTGCATACATTTTGCACAGGAGCAGTCAGACACTAACTTCATAAAATACCACTCAGAAATATCTAAAGGACATCACTGGTGTGCAGAAAGCAACAGAAACACAAGGATTTGGTTCCATGCAAAAATCTTGCAGTTAAATTCTCACTTGGTGTGGAAGTTTCTTTAGTTCACAAATAGATCAGTTTAGCACTAGATTACTGCTGTAAGTGTGTGTCTTGCCATTAAAGTACCTGACGGACAGCTGGTGTGTCTTTACTTGCATGTCTTATGTCAGGACAGTTTGTGCACTGAGGGACACATTTTTCCCATCCGTCTCCTTTCTAAGAATCAGGACACCATACCTTCAAAGATGGATTTGTTGTCATCATTGGAGCACTGGGTCTGGCTCAGCTCTCCCCACTGCTTGTTGGTGCCACGGCTGGGAATGTAGGCTTGGATGTTGAAGCAGTAGCTCTCCCCTCGGTCCAGATTAGTCAGCGCTATCACATTGGTCTTAGAGATGTGCGTTTTCTGCAACAGAAGGAAAGCATGTATTTTGTGTTATATTATTCATGTCTGTTTGAGGCTGAGCTTGTAATGTCTGCTGTTACTTACCTTGCCAGTGCTCTTATTTTTCCGATAGGTGACCATATACTGCAGCTTGTCAGAGAAGATATCCCTTATGTTCAGCTGGCGACCGCCTTTAAATACAGCTGTGAGTGGGTCAGTCACGTACAGGGTAGTCTTCTTTTTGTCTTCACTTACCTCCAGCTTAAAGTCAGGTTTGCCTATTTCACCTGTGAATGAAGTGCAAGAGGATCAGAGGCTGTTTACTGGCAAACAGAGAGTTTATCTGTGCATGTCTCTGAATATCAAGTACTGTTCAGAGACCTCTGAAAATCAATGAAAATCATGACAGTGTAACTTGTGATAACACATTGACTAAGGACCTAAGGGGTAACGGTCCAAAAGTTGAGTGTGGAATGATGGACACTTCTCACCCTTCAACAGTTGCCATCTTTTTGATGTAGCAAACTTCTTAACTTTTGATATAGCAGCTGGGGACAACCAGGAGCTGCCATGTTATACAGATGTAAGTTAAACATGTTTTTTGCACTAAGTTCCAATACTGTTGTCAAACAGAAGCCGTCAGTAATGCTTGTTGGGTCTGTAATGATTTGGTACCGCCAACAATAATGGGAGTGCTAACGTTAGTGTGCTACCCCTGAGGATCTTAGTCAGTGTGTGTCACAAGTTATATTGTCAAGATTAGAAAAATAAAACCTTGGTTGTTTGGTCTAAAGTACCCATTTGCTGCTGTGTAGCAAAAACACAATCTGGCAGCATGAATTAGAAATCCGTGCACATGGATTTAAAAAAACGAGGTAGACCTCATGAGGTACAAAACCATTCACACAGTATGTGGCAATCACAGGGCATGGATTATAAAACCTTGTGCATAGATTTACACATTGAGTTTTTTTATAATTTTATAATTTGAATGTCATTTTAGTTTATTACAACTCAGACCTCATTTTCACAGTTTTGTCCACCATTTCTATTATTATATTGTATTGTATGTTGTACTCATCAACATTAGATCACTACAACAAAGTCAGTGCAGGTCAAAAAACAGGAGTGGTCAGATGACCAGACGGGATGGAAACAAACCAATAGTGTAACCAGATGATCTAAACTACAGCCACAAATCCATTAATCAATTAATATATTGATTAATGGATTTGTCGATTAGGTGATCGGCAGAGTATGATTTGGCAACTTTCTGTGCAACAAGCTCTCGTTTAAAGGCACTATGTGTAACAATTTCAGTTGTTCTTTAAAGGAGCTATATGTAAGAAATCTAAAGCAAATAGTCATAAAATCCTCCTAATATGTCACAGAGACTAAGGAGTAATGTTCATATAACATACTGATCTCACCGACAACAATAGTACAGCCAGAACATTCGCATTTAAAAAAAAAATTTACAGTCCGCAAATCATGTTTATGTTTTGAATTTGTGTTTTGGCCTGTTGCGCCACCCACCGCCGTCTACCGGTCACACAGTCAGTAGAGTCTCAGCATCAGTTACAGTTACGACTGAGCTACAGCAGCACGGCAAGCAGCATTAGCAGTGTCCCGGTACATAGCATTAGCAGTTTCCTCAGCTGTATCCCAGCAGCAGCATTAGCAGTCTCCTCAGCTGTATCCCGGCAGCAGTGTTAGCAGCAGAGAAGCCGGACTTGCTTGAACGGTCCGCTGGAAAACCGAAGATCAAGGATGCGCCGACGCGGCCCTGCCATGGCAGCCGCCCGTGGGCAAACAAATCAGTCTCCAGCGTGCCGCTGTCCAGCAACCTCGAATCTGTAGGGGAGGGGGGGCGGACACGACTCGCGGCAGTATTTTGAATTTGAGTGCAGTAACCGTTTTGGCCACATTCTTACATACAGCGCCTTTAAGACAAACAACTTTTGCAGTCAAAAGTGTGTCCTAGCACATGTGTATTTACCTCCATCAGCGTATCTAAGTATGTCCGTAACCTCCGAAATGATCATTTACATAGACATTGCGACCGGAGTCTCATCATGTACGTGCACCATCTTGAAAATACAGGTATGTAAAGGGACATACTTGAAAAATACGAAATCGCCTTTTGCGTTTTCACTTGTCGGTTTTCGGTTTCCGCCTGCAGGTAGAGTGACGAAAAGCAGCAGCAAACAGGCTAGTCACAAGTGCCGGTGCATTTGAAAACCTCTGCAGGGGTTAAAGCAAGAAAAAATTTTGAAATGTGGAGCACGAAGATTTGTGTGCCTGAAATCTGAAATCTTTCCCGGAGTGGGGGGCTTGGTGTTGAGGTCACAAAATGAATAGAAATGTATGTGTTGCAAAGGAACGTGTTTATTATCAAAACGAACAAAAAGATTATAGCTTTAGTAGTTACTTTTCAGATTAAACTTTTATAGCATAATGAGTTTATAAATAAAGATTAAACTTTAAGTGGTTACCAGACTTTTTGACTTATAGCTCCTACATCTTCTTTTTTGCCTTGGTGCTATTTAGTTTTAGAAGCAAAATCATTTAGGCTGTTTGCAAAATTGTACCGCGCTTGATGTGAATTAAACTGGCAGTTACGTTGAAATTTCGCCTCTGGGCGAGCATGTCATCATTGAAATGGATCATATAATGTTGTGATGGTGACTTTAAAACTTCAGCACAGAGGATTTTTATTGCAACTTTCGTTTCTGTCTGGTTTCTGTTACCTTACCTTCAAAACTACCGCTGGTTTACTGGAGCCTCTCCCACTCCGTCTGTGCTCTGTGTCTCAATGCGACATGATGTGAAAGCATGGACAGGCGTCAGTGTTGACTAGCTATCACTTGTGCCGTGTAACCAATCAGAGGGGGCTGTAGGTGGGGCATTGTCACAAGCCCAGTGCAGTGGGGACTGCTGACAGGGAGGGAGACGGCTGTATCAGAGCCAAATGAGCGAGTTTTAAAATACATTTATTTGATCACTTATCGATGAAAAAACGTCCGATGCCGATTATGGTAAACACTATTTTTTTTTTAATTTTTGTATACTTTATTAATTAATTAAATTAATTTATTAATTAAATTCAATTTTTGACTCTGTCAATCACACACAGGTTTGAACACACACATGCACAAACTGGACCTATACATGCACTAAGTGGAGAGATGTCAGAGTGGGCTGCCCATAACAGGCGCTCCGAGCAGTTGGGGGGTTCGATGCCTTGCTCAGGGGCACCTTGGCAGTGCCCATGAGGTGAACTGACACCTCTCCAGCCACCAGTCCACACTCCATATTTTGGTCCGGACAGGGACTTGAACAGGCGACCCTCTGGTTCCCAACCCAAGTCCCTATGGACTGAGCTACTGCTGCCCCCAAGTTGTTGTGTTTACTCGCACACTGTGCGCCTAAATCATTTTCCTGGTTCGCACATATACAGTATATATTTTTGGGGGCAAATGCGAGTGAAATGCTCACACTTCTGTCCTTGCCGGACAGAAACTTCGCTGAAAATCCGGCGCTGTGTTGGAGAACTTTAATCCCTGCCTCTGGTTTCAGAAGATGGAGGGGGAAGGAGAGATATCTTCCTTTTTGGGAGGAAGATGGGCCGGGAGGGCGGGTGGGCTTCGCGGAGAGGGAGACCCGAGCGGGAGTATGTGCGGGGCCAGGAGGGCAGGCGGCCTCTGCGGAAAGGGAGACCCGAGCAGGAGTATGTGCGGGGCCAGGAGGGCGAGCTCCGCAGAGAGGGAGACCCGAGCGGGCCAGTGGGAGAATGTGTGGGGGGCGTCCGTGTTTGAGACGGGAGCTGGCAGCGGGAAGTCGGACACTCCCAGAGAGGGGAGAGGGAGAAATATAGCTAAATAAGATGAAATAGGAAAAATGTCTCCCTAATTTTATTTTATTAAAAAAAGCTGTCTCACTAGATGAAGTAGTGGTAGTTGACATCCTGCAGCTTCTTGTTTGCTACCGACTACCGTAGTTGCAATTTGAGTTACAGATGTGGTGGCCGCAGAAAGCACTGATGCAGTTTGTTGCAATATACGATCTCAACACTAGATGGGAGAAATTCCTACACAGTGCCCGTTTAACTTTCTCAATTAGCTGTCTGTCCTCATCTGAACATTGTGGTATTAAATATTTTTGCAGTTTGGACTGTTGGTGGAGCATTCAATGTCATCATTTTGGGCTTTAGAAAACTGATTAATTTAATGGGCAACGGTTTTCTTAGGTTATGTGGACCAAACAATTGATCAACAATGGAGAGAATCATTTGCAGTATAAACCCAATGATTACTTGCAGCCAATAGCTAAAGCACTTCATCTAAAACTGAAAGTGGGCACAAGTAAAATGATGCTATTATCACTTAATCACTAGGGAAAGCTGTAAGGCTGTATTTACAGTTAAAGCATAGGGTAAGCAGTAGCACACGATTTATTGTTCAGCATTACATTAACCCTTTGCTATCACTGGATGGGTGTAGCATCCGGGATCAGGCTATCTGATATTTCATCACATTCCCCACAGTGTTTCACTCACTCTGTGATACAGAGGGATAGGCTACACACAAAATGATAAAACAAGAGTTGTTTATATATTAATTCACTATGTTTCTCCATGTCTCATTACTGAACAGGCAACTTCTGCTGTGCAGATGTATTAACATTGTTTTATTCACTGAGAGCTTTTTGATGAGCATGTTTCCAGTGGAGATGTCTCTATTAGATGTGACTAACCCAAAAAAACAAAGAGACCCGCACACCACAAAGGTCCAGTAAGAGGGACTTTAATGCCGTGTAACGTTTAGAGCCCACAGCTCTTCGTCTTTCGTTCCTAAAACTTAGCAATCAATTTGATAAGTTATTAATAATAATTAAGATAGCTAAAACTGTGAGAATAACATGTCAGAAAGTGGAAAAAGCCGGAGAGAGTTAACACTTCCTTCACTGGCTGTGTGTTTGTGTGCGAGTTCTATCAGCTATTTTCCACTGCGGACCTGTCTGAACATGTGTCTGAACTAATTGTATGATACTTTGACTGTGCTGCATAAGTGAAAATTATTTCCAGCACATTAACGAAACAACTCATTGTAGCTGAAGAGCTTACTGTCTTTGTAGGGGCAGAATCGTGGTGAGCTGGTGTGAGGGAACTCGATGAGGTCAGAGGTGGCTCCCAGTGGGGGCTCAGACAGGACATCAGCTGTATAGCAGGCATTCAGGTCAGTTAGAGAGCTGGACAGATCACACACTGTCGCTGAGGACCGGATACAGTGAGCGTTCCTCTGTTTGTCTCCACCAACCCTGCAACAGTGTAAAAATGACATGGATATGACTAATGGATGCAAATAGTCCAAGAAATCTGATGAGCAGTGAAATCACCCCAGACACAAGAAAATGGATTACAGGACAATACAGTATGTCACTGTTAACAAGAACATTTGAAGACAGAGACGTGACTGTCCAAATGCAATAATTAATCCCAGCAGGACACAAAGTATAGATTTGCATATCTTCGGGAGCATCACCACAATTGTTGGCATTTGTAACTTTGTTGGATGTATAAATTTGTGGTGTTTCTGCCTGTTTCATTTTTCTCTTATTCAGGTCTGACTGCTTTAATCTCTCCATTTTAGGTCTCTGCCTAAAATCAGCATTCCAAAACTATCTTTGACTGGATCAGTAATGGGTTCTTTTCATAAAGCCCTGCTGCAATTAATCTTTCCTTCAAAGTCAAGCAAGCACGTCAGAGGGGAGAGTGCACTTCAGTGGTAACACTGACAACCTGAATAAATCAACTGCATGAATAAGCTGGAAATGAAATGTAATTTCTTGAAAGGGCCAACAGGTAAGGGTGTGGATGCAGGTACTTACGCAAAGAACTCCACTGTGTAGGAGTAATCAGCTGATGGTTTGGGCTCCCAGGTCAAAATAGTTTTAAAGTTGGTGGATTTCCAGGTGACATTCTGTGCTCGGGGATAGGAGCCTGAAAATTAAAAAGGTTGCATAAAATGCCAATACTGATCAGGTGTTTAAGGTCCAGTCATTCCATTCACATAAAGTCAATGAAACAATGTATTTTATCTTTACATTGACTTATATATCTAGTCTGTAAGACATTTTGACCCTTCATTTATAAACACTAAACTGCACTTTTCATGGAATAACATCGTAATAAGTGTGATCCCTCACAAAACTATTACACAGGATCACAGTAATGTCTTAGACAGAAAAACACCATGTACTGCAGAACCAGAAATAATTAAACCTAAGCCAGAACTTCATCAGGCTCCCAAGGTCTTAATAAAGTTCTGAGTGAAATGCATTGCTTGTATCAGTGTTAACACAAGATTCTTGGTGATATTGTTTTATGGACTGACTACCACTAGCTAACCATGTAACAATTTGCTTTTAATTTAGCACACTGACTATACACAGTCAAACACTGGGATTTTTACCTAGTCTTGTTGTGACTACAGGTAGGTGTCCCACCCAAAGAACACACAAGAGCAAAGCGTTTTGATAACAGTCTGAGGCTAAGCCTCGTTTTCTCTGTACAGAGGATTTAAAGGCTGCCCAGCCCATATCTGACGATAACAATAGACTTCATGTAGTGAATTATTGCGGGATTGGGTAATCAATTCAGGGCACATTCTGGTGCAAGTTTTGTGATCAATGTCTAAGGTCCTCACATGACAAATTAGATACAGGATTACTGAAAAGTAGGGAAACTGGAAGTCAAAACGAATTTAGTGACCTTGACAGTCCCATATGTAGCAGTTATATACAGTTATATAGATTAAACTTGTGTCGATGAAAACGTGGTGGTAAAAACAGTAATAACCCATACACTGTACAACAATACATCATTATTTATTAAATGATTATATTTTGTATTTTTAATCTAAGTCTTCAAAATAACTAAAGCAGACAAATAAATGTAGCGAAGTAAAAAGTACAATATTTCACTAAGATGTAGAGGAGAAGGCCTGTGTTTAAAGTAGCATAAAATGGAAATACTCAAGTACAAGTATGTCAAAGTTTTCTTAATTTTAATGATTTAATTTTAATGATAGCAGTTGCAAAGTATTCTGTTTCTACTCAATACTTATCACCAACAACTACTAATATATCACAATTCATAATTAATCTCGGGAAAATGTGCTTAAGGGTAAATAAGATGCCAGAGTGCATAAAAACATATCTTGTTCATCAAGACAGGCTACATAGGAGAGGTGAAGCCCCCAATGTCCTCAAATTGTAGAAACGCCCCTGTTGTAAAGGAACCTGTCACCAAAGGCAGAGTGGGACTTGATAACTATACAAAATGACCTCAGTAAACTTAAAAATTGCAATATATCCGCGTTTTTCCTTACTCCGATTGCAACGGTATTCTGCATACAAGAGACACGGGGTAGGCCTATACTATACTGAAAGTGTAGCTACTCATTTCATGTTATTCGCGCTCTCCTCTTCTTATCTCGTCTTTATAATGTAGACTAAACAACATCTCATTTACTCATTCACTCCCATTGACCTTCCTTGGTAAGGCTGCACGGACACTGAATTGATAAGTTGGGCGCGCGGCTTGGACTCACCTGAAGCAGAGCTCGCGGGGAGAAAGAGAACAATAACCAGAGCAGCTGGTAGTCTTATTGTCGACATGTCGGCTGAAATTCCTCCCAGCTAGTGTGGTCCAAACCGACGAATTCTGTCCCCTCTCTCAGTAATAATGTTCCGTATAGAGCCTATGAATCCTTCCGACTTGCTTAAGTCTGACTGCAAAACGCTGGTTACAGCAATCTAGGAGCGCGAGGCTTGGCCAAATAAGGGGCGTCCGGCTGTGGCGTCACCGGGGACAGTTATTATACATGCAGCCGAGTGCGTGCCTGTCCCGCTGAGGTCATTGAGCGGATGCAGTGGGGCTTGGGGTACTCTCCTGGATTACAAGAGTTTCCACCACACTCAAAACTGAACCGCGCGGCAAAGAAGCCATGACGTTTAAACGCAAAGTTACCCATCTATCTTCTGATATGGACCAATAACTTCATCGAAATTAACAAGAAATGAAGATTTGAATTCTACGAGTTGGAATGCTTTCACTTTCTTTCTTTCAGTTTGCCGAATGATTCATTACAATCATTGCTAGAGGAAGTACTCAAATATTCTACTGAAGCAAAATTAGCAGTACTACAGTGTAAAAATGCTCTGTTACAAACTAAAGTCCTGCATTCAAAATGTACTAATAGGCTATGTATTAGCATCAAAATATAGCCTACTCAAGCAACCAAAAGTTACTAATTATGCAGAATGGCCCATTTCAAGTTTAAGCCTACATATTATATTATTGGATTGTAATTACTGGTAATTAATATATTAATCACTTTAATGTTTGCAGCTGGAGCCCATTTTAATGACTTTATATACTATTCTTGTGTTAGAAATGCTCGAGAGTAGTATTCAGTCATACTGCTGCTGGAATAACTGCTACTGCGGCTTTGGCTCAGAGGTAGAGCGGGTCGTCCACCAATCTAAAGATCAGGAGTTCAATCCCGGGCTCCTCCAGGCTGCATGTCGAAGTATCCTTGAGCAAGATACTGAACCCCACATTGCTCTCGATGGCTGTTCCATCGGTGTGTGAGTGTGTTAAAACTGAGTAGCAGGTGGCACGGTACGGTAGCCTTGGCCACCATTGTATGAATGTGTGTGTGAATGGGTGAACGTGACTCGTAGTGTAAAAAGTGCTTTGAGTGGTCACTAGATGACTAGAAAGGCGCTATACAAATGCAGGTCCATTTACCATTTACTGCCCAATATAAAGCACTTTGCTGCTATATATAGTATAATGTATATATGATGAGTGGTTGTCAATACATCACCTCCAGGCTTTTATTCATTTTCTCTCTGGAATCCCTTTGATGCCAAAAGCAGTAATTGACGTCAGTGTCTGAACACCTTTCACAGTAAAGTTACTCATATTACCAGGCATTCTGCAAACTGCAGGCTTTTATTACCTCCACACAATAGACCTTAGATAAAGGTTTCTTTACGCTGTTTTGGTGGGGCACAGGTTTATGAGCCAAGTTTAAACAGTTCACCGGAGCCTCAGTTGTTCACTCTATTATTTCTCAGATACTGTGTACCAACACATTATCTGTCTTTTTCTCAACATTAACAGCTTGGCATAGTGCAACAAACTTCTGGACACATTTCTCTCATTCTTCAGTCAGTCACTTGAATAGTAGTGGTGGTGTAGTCATAGTTTAAAGAATGGATGACAAGCGTCCTAGTGGTATGCTGACCACAGACCATATATACTCTCTGACTCCCGAGAAACCTGGGTGGATCTGACTACTGTGGCAGCATCATCATGGATCTGACAGACACTGCAGCTCAGTGCATGAGTCAGGACATCCACTCAGACAGTCCCAGTGGGTGAAGTGGAGGTCTATTTATAGACTCAAAGGCATGTGTAATCTTTGGACACACAGAAATGAAGTTCCAATTTGGCTAAAAAGTATAACCTTTGGCTTAGTCTGTTTTTATTTTTGCCAAAGTTATTGTTGTATGGTAGTGCAGTGCAGAGTTTAGAAATCAGTCAGCACTCATAACTGCATTATCATGCTTTATAGCGTCAGTAATGTAACAATAAAAGTCTCTGAAAGTTGATTTTCACAAGGAAATTAAATGACACATAAACTAAAACTACCATAACATACTCAGAAAGTGGTAAGGAATCATTTACAGTAAACACTACATGATTTGTAGTAACTGAGGTGAAACAAGCAAAACCACTTGTAGTATAATGTGACAGAGCCCTTTAATGTGGCTTTTGTTTGTCTTAATTTGGAGCTGCCTGGGAGTATCTGTCTGGCATGGTGCCAGACCTTGTCCTTCGCCCCATTATCCCTCCACCTCCCTCCTTGGCAGTGAGGGGCCCATCTGTAGCATGGTCTACTATGGCTTTTAATCCCAAGGAACCCTCTGATGGGAATAACTCAATGCAGACACAATTCTTTTCAGTAGATAAAAGCACAGTGAGAGCCCCCAGCACACTAACACACACACAATGCACAGTGAGAGCCCCCAGCACACTAACACACACACATAAAAACACACACACAGGCACACAGAGCAGAGTAAGGGAAAGTGGGGTAAGATGAGCCAATTTTTACTTGCCCTCTTGGCAAGGAAAAAAACAGAAGTACAAAGAAAACATTTACCCTTATTTGAAGAGGTCTCCTATCAACTGAAATTATAAGACTACATATATGACAAAGGGCCCTGAAAATATGAAGCATGAAAAAAAATGTGTTCCTGTGGCTCAACTTGCCCCAGGTTAGGGGGACATCAATCCAAGGCAGTGGATGAATTGAGCCATCTGACTTTGTATGTAATTGTAAAAATAGATAAATGTAAATTTTAAAACATTTTCTTAACCTAAACAACATAAAACCAACCAAATAATTTAACATTCTGCATCTTTTAACAGTAGCCTTTGTAACCATTGAAAAAAGGTCTGTGAAATGAAGGGAGTCATGCAATTGCATGTAGTTGAAAAAATGTGGCATCTAATCTCGTATAATAAAATATAATAATATGTTAATAATATAATAATATGATATATAAATACGTGTTTGGCAGAAAAAAACAAGTAGAGTCGGTGGTGTGCCATAAAGTTTTTGAATTAATCTCGACCTGAAAAAAATATAACACATTCTACTGTATCTAACTACGTGAGATAGGCTTTGCAGACCTACTAACCCCTTTCATTTCATGCACAGCCTCCCTGATAAAACCCTCTTTTTCCAGGTGTTGTGAGCAGGAATGCTGTTTCTTTACATTTCTAATGTCAGTTGATAGAAATGGAAACAAGCCAGTCTTTTAGATGTTGTCTGCCAGCTGCTTCTCTACAGCACCTCCTCTGTGTAGACCCTCTTCCACTGATTTTATGTGTAAATATGTACTAATAATCCCATGTGCTTCTCTCCATCACAGCCAGATAGAATTGATAGGTGCCTCCTGAATTTATGGTCAAATGACAACAAATGGGAACAGTTGCTCAGAAACAAGGGGTGGGGCAATTTACCCTCAGGCTTACCTTACCCTGCACTCCCCTAGTTGACTTTTCAACAAATATAAAAACACCCTCTAAAATCCTACACAGCTCTCTTGGCTCATTTTTGTATTTTCGGAATTTGATATGCTTTTTGTATTAGAGGAATGACTCACAAAACATTTATATTGGCTGGCTCTTTCAAACTTAGAAATGAATGATAGTAAACTGATCTGAGAAGTGATCTAAAAGCAGTGGATGCTTAGTGTATGGATGGATGCAATGAAAATTAAAAGAGTATAGCAAAAACTCACATTATACTCCACTAACTTTGGTTTGCTTTTCCTATTTTCCCTAATAAATTCTACTGAAAAGCTAATGGAGTGAGGTCCAAGTGCAGTGCTGGTGTAGTCATGTTTGATGGATGACGACATTAAACAAAATGACTGGAAAAAAGCTTTTATTTACCTCTCACAATAAATTCCCAGTCTCATCATATCTTGAGCTGTTATAATGTCATTCCAACAGAGTGATCTACAACTACAATGTTAGGCTGCATTCACTGTTGTCCCTGGCATTATGTAGAGATATACAATGGCATGAGCTCACTGGGCCTCTCTGTCTATTATATCAGACAACGCTACAGTCAGGGTTAATCAGCTCTGCCTGCTGGATTTCTGCCTTAATTACTTTTACAGGGCCATTCCTGGAAAAAAGGAGAGGAGCAACTGTTTGTTGAATAGTCCCACATTAGTGTTCAATGACAGGCGTGAAGTGGGTTCTAGTAAAGACAAAAAAAAAAGACTTGTGGTTAGTCATGGATAGATCCAAAATCCATCTCAGCTTTATTTTCTTTTAAGTCTATGAACAGCACATGGTCATCAGCACTACACAACACTGTGCAATGGTTCAGTTTTTCATTGCAGAGAAAAATGTGGAAATCAGAAAACAGCAGCCAAACTCTCCTTTATGTCTCCTCTCTCTCTGTACCTAATCACCTGGATTCCTTATCTCGAGTTAAAGGGCTGGTTCATCTAACCATGCAAATATTTTTGGTTTTATTTTTCAAGCTTCTCAGACATCTGTCTCTGAGATTTATCAATGTATGTGATCCTCATAGTTTTAGTATTCAAATTCATTCTCAGTCTAGAATAAAATTCTTTGTATGAAACAGAGTCCAAGCAGATGAATCAGTGGGGTTGATATGACTCTAGTGAAGAAAATCATTGATGGAACTGTAAAATCACTGACCTACATCTGCAATTTATCTAAAGTTGTTCCAATATTTAAAGCTGAGGATAAACATCACTTCACCAGTTACAGGCCTGTGTCCTTACTCCCCCAGTTCCCTAAAATATTGGAGACACTTTTTGTTGCAAGGTTGACTGATTTTATTGAAAAGCACAAACTGTTGGCGGACAGTCAATATGGCTTCAGAGAAAAATGGTGGAGCTAATAGAAGAAATAACAATGTATGGATAACAAAAAATATGCAATAGGGGTATTTATTGATTTAAAAAAGGCATTTGATACCATTGATCATGACTTATTAATCAATAAACTGGAAAGATATGGCATCAGAGGGGTTGTGTTGAACTGGCTGAATATATACGGAACTGTCAACAGTTCGTGCAAACTTTACTTGTGGAGTCCCACGGGGATCACTTTTAGGGCCAAAATTGTTTGTTTTGTACATTAACGACATATGTGAAGCATAAGAAATATTGAAATACGTGTTACTTGTGGATGATACGAATATTTTCTTTTCTAGGGACAATTAAGCAGCTTCTGGAGGTGGTCACATCATACTGAATAAATTAAAGATGCGGTTTGACTCAAACAAATAATCATTAAATCTGAGCAAAACCAAACTAATGCTATTTGGAAATCGAATTAATAAGTATTTATTAAGATAGACAATGTTATTATTGAAAGAGTATATGAAAAACAAGTTTCTTCGTGTGATAATAGACCACATAATCTGCTGGAAAACACGTAGCATATGTAAGAACAAAATTGACAAGAGTTTTGCAGTTCTGGGCAAAGCCAGACACATGCTGGATTACAAAGCATTGTATACTCTGTACTGTTCTCTAAAATTACCGTATTTAAATTATGGTGTTGAAGTATGGGGAAACACCTACAAAACCACCCTACAACCATTACTGCAAAAAAAGAGCCATAAGAATTTTACACGATGTTGGATATTGTGAACACACTAATAACCTGTTTTTGAAGCCACATGAATTGAAATTTATGGATCTGATGGATTTGAGGAAATCAAACAAAGCAAAGATATCAGACAGTTTAGAAAGAGGTACAAAGACAGTATCTCACAAGATACAGAAATGATTAGAGACAGTGTAAAGCACACTCAGGGTGATACTGTTGTCGGTATTTTCCAGTCGCATTTTCGAATGTGTTTTATATATGGGGTAATATTAGTTAACAGGTATTACATGCAGTGCTGTAAATGTGTGGTTGATTGATGTTGAGGAGATTTTATCTATGTAATAGTTTGATTAGTTGTGGATTAGTATAGTTTGGAATTCAGGGTAGGGCAAGACAAGCATGTTGCTTCTTCCTACTCCTTACATGAAATGTAAATTTCTGTTTGTCATTGTAAGTCTGTTCAAGATTTATTGTTTGTCTCTGTTTTGAGGTCTCTTGAGGTCGGGGACAGGAGGCTGGTGCATTTACCAGGAATTAGACAAGACAGGTAAGTCAGAAACAGGTAACTCTGCAATCGGAAATCAGTCCACAAAAAAGTGCTAGATAGTCTTGCTCAGTCTAGTTCAAGAGAAAAAGTTCAAGAGAAACTCCACCTGATGTTGTGGACGTCCATCCATTGGCTGGAATGCTGACTCCAAAAAGGTGTTTTTCTTTGCTCCCAAACACAGACAGGAAGGTAGCAAGTGTTTGCACCTCCTGTCACATGCCGGGACGCCCTGAACATAGCATGAGCCAAATCATGGGCTATAACTGCCTGTAGTGTGTAGTATTAGTTTTATAGTTTTATGTAAACACCATTCATTTTAAACTATGTACAAATTAGAAAATCTAAAACTTGAATTATATTCTTTTAACCTTTATTTTGACAAGAAGTTACACTGAGACCAAGGTACTATTGTCTGAATGGGGTCTGTAGTCATAATGACTGTGGGTTCTTTCAAATTTTTTATACTGGAGTCAAAATGACCAAGTTGGTTTTACCATATAAATATAACATGAATCATGTTTACCTATATTACTGAAAACTGAATGATACTAGAATTAAAGAATAGTACATAAGCTTTTAAGTAGGCCTACTAATTTGGACTGTACTTGGGGTAAAAGCTGCACTTTGTATTTAACAATGTATGCAAATTACCGTAAGTTTTCTAAAATAATAAGTATTTGTTTATTTATTTATTTTGTCAGTTGACATTAATTATATTACATTACTAATAATGTTAAGAGAAGAAATAAGTTAGCATGTTGCTATGATGGTTGTTTCTTATAATAGTTTATTCTTGGCACCCTTAGGGACCCCAGCTGGCCTATTAAATATGTTGGTAGGGTGAGGGTTACACTGTGACAGCAGATTTACCTTTAGCTTGTGGTCCTTACACTAATTCATATCTCCCTGGCATTCATGGACAGGGAAGTTAGGAGCTCATTCTCCATGATCTTTTTGAAGTCTTATTTCCAAACCACTTGTGTATTCAACAGCAACTAACATCTCATTGTAAGTCTGGAAATGAATCTGTTTGGAGCTCAGATATTTAATTTCCAGACTTGGATCATAACTGGTCCTAACTTCTGATTCTTTGCCAGTTATGACCTTGTGCCCTTCAGCTTAAACATTTTAAATCATTGCATACAGCTTTCCCCTAGCAGACTGTAGGCCCTTTTACACTGCCAAATTTTCCGTGAATGTTGGGCCGTTTTGCCAGCCAGCAGCGAATGTTTATACACACAGAAGCGGAAAGGTGAATTGATCCGAGGCACCCAATTTTCCGCCTTGTAGGGTAGTGATATCAGCGGAACCCTTTGAGCTCTAGTTTCGCAGACCGGACGCGGCGGGGGCGCAGCGCACCTGCGCTTCACCGACTGGGTGTGGCCAGGTGGATTTTGTAAGTTTGGCACACCGTGCGCCCTGGCGCAGCTACTCCTCTTTCCCACCTCCGTCCCTCCTGCCAGCGCAAGTCGGAAAGAGGGATGAGAGAAGGCGTGGAGTGGGTTTTACACACATCACACCAATCAAATGAGCCCCTCTCCTCACCCTTAAATGCGCCGCACAAAGGCGTAATGAGAGTTTACTCAATTCGCCATTGCAGAGGAGAGCAGCAGCATCAGACAGCCAAACTCCTCCCAGGAGGAAACTTATGTTTTGGTCCGGGAGGTCTGCTCGCAGTGTCCGAATATACGGAACTGCGAGCAGACCTCCACGGGCTGATGACGCAAAGGTAGCCTGGGAGGAGGTCACCACAATTATAAATCAATGTTGTGTTTCTCTTGTGCGCGCGCGCTCTCTCTCTTTCACTCTTGCAGTCTCACTCTGTTTTTTTTTCTTTTGACTTTTCTAAGATGACCGATGCTGAATATATACTCCCTATCTGATGCTGTGGCTGTTTGTGGTTGACTGAGAGGGATGTGAACTCATTAGTTTGCAGCTGTGTTAATCAAATCAGGTTGGGTTTCCATTACGCGTGCCAAACGGTGCCAATCCCCTTTGATCTGACATCAGATGTGACGGGACAGTCGGTAGAGAGATACATTTATGTGCTGATTGCAGATAGTTGCATTGAATAGTGGTTTTTGTGGGAATTTATTGCATCGTTAATGTGCCTGATATTCTGGAAACCTGCCTGTGAGGTTTTGGTGATGTGTGTGCACTGTCCGCCGGTCAGCCAAACTTCAGCTTACACCGGCTGCGCTCCGCCTGCGCTGACAGTAAACCTGGTTTCAGATGGCGAGCTTTTAGCGCACCTTCGGCGAAGCCTTTTGGCACGAAACTGTCACTGCGCCAAGCTGGATCTGTCGACACCTCCCCCTGCTGCGCCGCCACACCCATCTCAGCGCACCTCGGTCTGCCAAGCTACCAAACTGAGCGCGTCTCGGGTTGCGCTGCTCGAAACTAGCTCTGCGCGGGGTTCGCCACCCTGTGCCACCCTGCGCTGCGCCAGGAAACTAGAGCCCTTTAAGTTTAAACAGACTGAGGCAGCCTTCCACAACGGGAGGGGCTGATGAAGACCTGTGGGAGGAGCTGCTGATGACGCCGCACGTGCAAGCCACTGGCGGTGGATAAACAGGAAACAGCTGATAGCAGGAATTAGCGAGCAGCTAGTAGCAAGAGGGAAATGCAAACCTGACAGACACTGTAAAGATGAGCAACTGGGGAGACAAGGAATAGCACGCCCTCCTTGCACTCACAAACAAAGAGGCCATAGAGACAGAGCACAACGCGTAATAATCTGAAAGCCACGCCCCCAAAGGGGAAACGAGGCCTGCTTTCCCCTCCGCTTCTTCGTGCGCTTGTTGTCATTCTGCCTCCGCAGCTGCACCTTCAAGTCTCCACGACTGAATTTCTAGCTAGCTAGCTAAAATTATTAGCTATAGCTAGCTAATGATTAGCTAATAATTAGATGGCAAAGGATTATTTTAGCACGCTATGCCTACCAGAGATGCAAAGGTATATTGACAAGCTTAACATCGCCAGTCAGTGTCCCTTCTCCTTACCTTGCTCGTCTTGGAAAAAACTTGATGTGGAGATTCTTTTTTTAAGAGGATGAGCATTTCAGCATGCTCAGCCATCAGCCTGCTCCTACTACCAGCACACGTTGTTGTTTTGAGACATGCCTCTACATGCTGGTAGAGTGATAGAAGTGCTAGAGCAGACTGCTGGAATGGACTGCTTGAATCGCGGAGCGCTGGGCACAATTTTAAGTTGCATTCATACTGTCAATGCTTTAGCTTAACATACATAAATACAGTGAACTGTTACTCTAAAAAATACAATTTGAGGGTTTGACAAAGTTTCACTGCATACATAGGCATATCCAGTGTCAGGATCCCACAATTTCTTCCCTGTTGAAGCCTCAGGTTTTATTGCCTGTATCCAATTTTGTCGTCTACAAGGTTCCATTTTTCTGCTCGGCAGCTGATAAAAGCTAAGCTCTGGGTTTTTATTGGCCGTGCAGCCCACCACACAGCAACTTTTCGGCATTTGGACTTAGGGAAAACTCAAGAGGCTGGAAACGGAGGGGTAAAGTGTGAGGGGAAAGCAGGCCTCCTTTCCCCTTTGGGGCGTGGCTTTCAGATTATGACGCGTTGCGCTTTGTCTCTATTAACCATCAGATGATGCGGACAGTAAAGAATGGGCCAATTTACGAGAGAATCGCCATCTGACTACTGCCACCTGACTTCCCGGCTTCCCTCCTACGTCACTGTTTACGTCACATGCTGAGCTGCACGTTTTGTTACTTGCTCACGACCCCCATTGCCCCGAAAAAGGTGCATTCTGTATAAACAAAAGTGGGCGGCAACTTTCCGCCCTCCCCGATTTTGTTTTTATACTGCCAATGCTGAAAAAAGACTGATTGGGCTTTCCTGCAAATTTACACAATTCCTATCTAAAAATGGCTTGTGTTTCATGAAACCAGATCATTATCAGATAGTCCCTTTTGTTCATGGGATTTAAATGACTCAGGTGGTCTGGTCTGCACATCAGTGAAAAGAAGTATCATTTTTTCTTCAGTGAAAGTATCCATGTAGAGTCTGTTTTTATGTTAAAAAAATGAGGAAAGGACCTCTTGAGAATGCCTTTGCATGCATCCTTGATTTGTTGATATGTACAGTATAGTAAGCAAAATGTAATAAAACAGCTGGTCAAAGTAAAAACAACTAGAAGATGGAATAAATTCAGCATGTTACTGTAAAAGGAATGTTGCCCATTTAACGGATACACACTTTTTCTTGAGAGACATCAACAGACATTAAGGTTATACTTGCCTAAAGCAAATTTACCAGGAAACAAGTCATTAAACATTGATAAAATGTCAAGACCCATAACTGATACCACACTGAGTTACTGTAAGTCTTGCATGCACAGCTCTGAGGGTCCGTTGTTTTCTTTAGAATTCAAAGTGGGAGTCAGATTTTTTCTAAAGCTGTACCATCTTCACTTCTTTTGTTTGTTTAAAGGTCTGAGGAAAGGGAAATTCCTTCTTGATTCTTGGTGGGTGGGGGTGGGGGATGGGATGGATGGGGAATGGGGGGTGTTTTAAAGACAAAGGACTGTGGGACTGGGCGTCATCCAGCACTTCCTGTTTTGCTAGCTTGTTAGATATGGTATATTTACTGAGAGCCTGAGCCTGCATCATCTACCAGAGTGTGGATATCAGCGTACTGCATGCAGATGAATCTGGAAGTCACTGGTTTTGACTTTAAAGTTAAGCAACATGCTGGATGAGTTGGATACATGTAGCAAGTACCAACATGCAGAGGCTGTATAAATCAGAGATGTCATTAAGGTTTGGTAGGTATTGGGAAACAGTTGCATGAAGAAAATGATGTTTAATTAATTATGCCTCCTCCCTTTGTGACTATCAGTGAAGGAAATTGCTTATTTCATCATTCATTTAATCAACATTATGCTTCTTGGATTAGCCTGTTCATTTAACAGTTCCAGTAATTTAATTCAGGTTTCTACTGCAACTCAACAAACAGGGTAATTAGACTAAGCATGAATTGAAGTATGAAATGAATGGCTTGAGTTTTTAAGACATCACAATACTAATGTATTTCCAAGTCTGGAAGCTGTTATGTCCCATTTAGCAGGACAGAAACACAACATCAACATAAAAAAAACTTCCCTACGTCCCAAGCAGCTACATAGATGAATAACTGAGTAGGAAAATATTAGGTTTATAATGAGATTTGGATGAACATGCTGGGAGCCCAGTCACTTCAAGGTGGGCAAAAGCAAAACAAACCACAAATATAGCCCGGGGGCCAGGGCTTGACAAAGAAGAGCAAAGTCACCTCAGCTGGTTTAATTTAATTTAGTGCAAGAAGTCTCCTCTGAGATTAATCAGGATTGCTCCAGAACAGCTTGTTTCCTAGTATGGCCAGCAGACCATGTGTATTTTTTCACTGATGCTGCTCATTTAGGATTATGTAACTCAGTCCCACAAGGCTGGAAACAACGTTTGGTGCTGATAGAGCCAACATTCAAAAAAGTCTATTCATGTTACTGTTTTTCACATTCGGGGCCCCTGCTGGATCTTACGTGCAATTGTTTATTTAAAAGAGTGAGTGCAGCACTGTGCACTGAATCAGCGGCAAACCCAGCTCAAACCATGTTGTGTCTGAGACGACCTTAACTGGGAGAGTTATTGCAATATGTGCAATTATGACTGATGATAATCATATTTGCCCCTTCCAGCACTGGTGCCCATCGCACAGCACATGATGTGCGTGTCGGTGTGTGGCGCTGCAGGCATTATGCAAATAAGCAAATTGACCTTAATTCAAGAAGCTTTTTTGTAGAGCACACTGACTTTTAGATATGTTTTGAAATTTAAGTCAGCCTGTCAGTTTTTACTTTTTCAGCTGTCAGTTATCAATCAGTTCAATCAATTTTATTTATAAAGCCCAATATCACAAATCACAATTTGCCTCACAGGGCTTTACAGCATACGACATCCCTCTGTCCTTTGGACCCTCACAGCGGATAAGGAAAAACTTCCCCCCAAAAAAAACCCTTTAACGGGGGAAAAAAACAGTAGAAACCTCAGGAAGAGCAACTGAGGAGGGATCCCTCTTCCAGGATGGACAGACGTGCAATAGATGTCATACAGAACAGATCAGCATAATAAATTAACAGTAATCCATATGACACAATGAGACAGAAAAAGAGAGAGAGAGAAACAGTGAGAGAGAGAGATGCAGGACAGACGGTAATGACAGTAGCTTACAACAACATTAATGAAAGTAATAATATTATAGTTATAGTTCTGGCTACTGTGGTACAATATGTTGAAAGTATGTATTAATATCTGGCAGTATACATGTGTGACAATAATCATATGTGTATAATAAAAGTAGAAGTATGACTAATGATGACAGCTGCAGCAGGATGCATCTGGCAGGACCACGGCAGCAGCACAACCACACACATCATGCTGTCCAGGCACCGCTGCGATATGAGTTAACCTGAGAGACAGTGGAGCACAAAGGCTCCGGAGAAGAAGCTGAGTTAGTGAAATACAGTACAGCCGAGTTAGCAAGATGCAGTAACAGGACATGAGAGAGAGAGAGAGAGAGAGAGAGAGAGAGAAGGAGAGAAGGGGCCCGGTGTATTATAGGGGGGTCCTCCGGCAGACTAGGCCTAAGTCAGCCTAACTAGGGGCTGGTACAAGACAAGACTGAGCCAGCCCTAACTATAAGCTTTATCAAAGAGGAAAGTCTTAAGTCTAGTCTTAAATGTGGAGATGGTGTCTGCCTCCCGGACTGTAACAGGAAGATGATTCCACAGGAGAGGAGCCTGATAGCTAAAGGCTCTGGCTCCTGATCTACTTTTGGAGACTTTAGGGATCACGAGTAACCCTGCGTTCTCAAAGCGCAGTGTTCTGGTGGGATAATATGGCACTATGAGCTCTCTAAGATATGACGGAGCTTGACCATTTAGAGCTTTATAAGTTAACAGTAGGATTTTAAATTCAGTTCTGGATTTTACAGGGAGCCAGTGCAGAGAAGCTAAAACAGGAAAAATATGATCTTGTTTCTTAGTTCCTGTTAGTACACGTGCTGCTGCATTCTGAATTAGCTGGAGAGTTTTTAAGGACTTACTAGAGCTACCTGATAATAGAGAGTTACAGTAATCCAGCCTAGAGGTAACAAAAGCATGGACCAATTTTTCTGCATCTTTTCGGGTCAGGATAGGCCTAATTTTCGCAATATTATGCAGATGAAAAAATGCAACGTTATCATGCCAGTATCAGGCTGATTGGGATCAAAGTTGATGTAGAGCATCAGGATATCATTTGCAGTAGTGGTGACATGATTCATGTCTCTAATTCCTTTCAGCTCACAGCAAATTGAGCAAAGGCAAATTATAGCATATAATGCTAAATAGGCCACACCCACATGCTTCAATTAATATGACACGTCAGATCTTGGTTAATACTTGCATCCAGAGCATGTGTTCCATAATTAGCAAATTCTATCCACCTGATTTAAGGTGCACATTAGGGGTATTTGTGTAGTCCCCAACACATGCTGAAGATATCTACCGAGTTTGTGATGACTGGACAAAGCCAATTTACTGCTAAGCCCCGCCCTTTGCATAGGTTTTTGATTCATGGCAGCCATGTTTTTGACCGAACTTGCTCATTTACAGTACTAATGTGTCTCTCAGTCCCACAAGGCCATTTTTCAAATTTTGTGTTATATAGCTGAATTTTTTAAAACATTTTTTTAAAAAAGTATTTTCATATTACTGTTCATATAATGGGCGGCACGGTGGTGTGGTGGTTAGCACTGTCGCCTCACAGCAAGAGGGTTGCTGGTTCGATCCCGGGTGCGGGAGCCCTTCTGTGCGGAGTTTGCATGTTCTCCCTGTGTCAGCGTGGGTTCTCTCCGGGCACTCCGGCTTCCTCCCACAGTCCAAAGACATGCAGACTGGGGATTAGGTTAATTGATAACTCTGATAACTGAATGTGAGCGTGAGTTGTTGTCTGTCTCTATGTGTCAGCCCTGCGATAGTCTGGCGACCTGTCCAGGGTGTACCCTGCCTCTCGCCTGATGTTAGCTGGGATAGGCCCCCGCGACCCTCATGAGGATGAAGCGGTTAGAAGATGAATGAATGAATGAATGTTCATATAATGTAAATTTGAAAAAAGTCCATAATAAGAGAGTTTTGGTCCATAAGGCTTTTTTGGTAGAGCACATTCAGCTGTATATGTGAGTGAAATTTCAAGTAAATTGGACTTGCGGTATGAGGGGCATAAAAAATAACATGATTTTCTAAAATCATGTTATTTTTAAATTTATTTATTTATTTTTTTTTTTTTTTACATTTGACCAAAATCACAATTTTTATTAACAGTAACCAAATGCCTTTTTGGCCTAAAACCACAGACAGGAGGCTGGGTGGCTAGTAGGAAGATGAGGCCTTATAAGCCGAGGCCATCTTAGCTGTCATGTGAGACAGGCTTGAGCTGGTATGAGATTCACCAACGGCTACCTTGTCCTGGCACACATCCATTTGCATATACACACACACAGACTGACACACATTAGGCATACTCATACAGATATATGACACACAGTTGCATCAAAAAATACGACCACAGTCATAACACAGCACACAATGTTTAGTTCACCCAAAGGACCACATACCTAAAATTAACAGAGCAGCAGTGTCCATGCAGTATGTATACAGATGTTGCCATTCAAAAACTACCCATCTATAAAAGCCTGATGACAAAATGGAGGTTTCTGTTGAGAGAGGCTCTAGCCTGCAGCTTTAAAATGAATATATTTTTGTGCTCCATTTATTGATTTTGTTTGACCACGTGTCATTATATTTGTCCTAAAATGTGGGTTAAAAACATCACTGAATGATTAGCCATAAGATCAGTCAGCTGTTTGGATGGGGATGGTGTGTTTCAGCTGTGGAAGGAGACTGTGAGAGCTTAGCCACAAATAGTGTCTACAGTCAGCCTGCTTACCAGCCACCTCAGATGACTGATAAGAGTTAAATACTGGGTTGCATTCCTGTGATAGAAGATAGCTTGGACAAAAGCCACTCATACAGTTAGACAAGCCCCACTTCCTGGTAGTGGAAAACGAGTGTGGTTTTAGTAGTACTGAGTAATTTAGAAATTAGTATAATTCTGTATTATACAATTCAAGGTCAGTGGATGGATAGAATCATTTTAAAATGCTGTAATTAATGCTTCTTGCTCAAGAGACCCCAGTGTGGGGAAACAAGGCTGGGCAGCAGCTAGTCTTTGGCAATAAAAGCGGATGGTACAAGTTTGATGCAGAGTGGGGCTGATTGCCTGCTGTCCCTCTGTATTTTCACTGGCTATTTGCCAAGTATTGTGATCGTTATTGGCTTGTAGTTGGCAAAAGTTAGTATTTCTTTTAAAAGGAGATAGTAACTGTGGACACGATGAATGATGTGGCTTACCCGCAAATGTGCATGACTGCCTTCTGAGAATGAACGAATGCCTTGAAGAATGAATGCCTTGAGAATGAACATCTCTTTGCCAACCAGCTGGAGGATACTGATATAAAGGAAACCACTAGTAAAAAATATAGCAGATTTAAAGTGGAGTGGTCCTTCAGGAAAAAAATAACACTTACTAAAACTACTAGTTTGTCAAAGAAGACACTTTTTGCTTCCTGGGTGTCATATGCCCGGTATTTACTGTGATTCTGGGCACAAAAGATGACGAACGTGGCGATATCTTTGGTCGTAGATCTAAAGCAGTGGTCCTATGTTGCACAATGAAAAAGGTTCAAGGATGGCCGTTGGCACGGTCTTGTGATCAAAAGCACTATTTGGATGGGATTAGTTTTACATGGGCACATGTAAGTGACACCTGTGTGTGTGATCCATTCACTTTGTTGCTTGTGCACGCTGAGGAAGGGTTTCACCCGAAACGTTCGTGTGGCAATAAACACTATAATTGGAGTGCTGTCCTGTACCTTTTGTACACAATTTTTCACATGGGGGTAATGTCACTTTACCACAGGGCGTCGGTAATATTAATGGCCAATTTGCACAGGATAAGAAATATCAGTAAAACTACCACAAGTGGGAGGGGTAAATCCATTCACACACCACCGTCCCCTCCTGTCGACATATTTTCGAATTAATTTAGTAGAGTAGATTTATTATTTATTTATTTTATTTTATTTTTTTACAAAAAAAAAATAAATAAATAAGATGCTTATTGCTGACGCAATATGAACATGACACTCGGATGAAAACACCTGTTCTGACCTCACTGAAGTGCCAGGTATGACCAACTTCTGCCTTGCTATCTGAGCAATGTTTGGATACTTCAGTGCGTAGTTTTACACCACAAGAGTAGATCCTGGTCAGCTCATAGTGGTGTCTCATTCTGGTAATGTTTCATCTCTTCTTCAAAAAGGGTAGGCAGGGAGGCAGCAGGTGCAACACTCTCCCTGTATGTCTCCCTGAACAGGTCACACTTCGCGGACAGCGCAGTGGGTGGTGTTGGCGCAGCAGGCTCCTCCGTCGGCACCCCTCCTCCATCGCTGCGTCCCTCTCTGGCCTGGCTTGTGCGCAAGCCATCTCCGCCTGAACGGGATTTGCCGTGATATACAACATTATTGATAGTATTAATTAATTATTAATGATATTTGAATTATCAAATTTAGGTTCGAACTTATAAAAAATATATATATTCGAATATATTTCGAACTTCGATTTTTTTTTTTTTTTTTTTTTTTTTGACAGCCCTAACACACATATTTACTGCTGGTCTATTCGCACGGGATTAGTATTACCTGAGGTAATTTTCCGGGACCCTTTTACAGAAGGTAAAAGTCGCGGTAATCTTTACTGACATTGTGCGGTAATGATTACTGACATGGCACATTCTGACAGGACTAAAATTTCTGATAATTAATACTTTACCCCACGTACCGATGTAAAACTAATTCCTTCCGAATAGGGCTAAAGACAGCCTGGGATAAATTTCTGATAATGACAGAAATTTGGGATGACCATCTCACTGTGTGACTGCTGTAAAGACCTACATCTACTAACCAACCAACAGAAATGCAGCATGAAATGACGTGCTAATCAGTGTGACAATGCTAAATGCTAGTAAATGCTAATAAATACACTTCAAGCTCTCGTTGCAGAGTTGGCATGTCAAGTTGGCCTCTTTTCTCCAGCCACAACCGTGTCCACATTCTCCTCCTCCCTCTCTTCTTCAGACTTTTTCAACACACATGAATGCCACTATAGCAAGAGCTCCTTTCATGTTTGTTTTCATTTTTCTCTTGCCACTACAGTGGCAAAGACCGATGATGCACGCTGATGATGTTTTGTTTTTGTGTATTGATGTTGATGGACATACGTTGTAGCCTGCGATTCAGTAGGCACTGTCATCATACAGTCTGCATACATTTTCAGGCTCTCAAGCATCTTTCTTGGAGGATTACCAAACATGAAATGTGATAAAATTGGGCTTGCCACACTTTGGTGTCAGTTCTATTTGAGTCAGTGTACAGGTACTGCAAATCACTGTGTAACCCAGCATACATTTGTTGTTTCACCTTTGACTGAAAATTCTTTCCACCAGATAAAAAAATACATGTTATGGCTGTGGTGAGGCTTATGCATCTGTTGTGGCATTGCCTCCCAGTGAGATGTTTTTGAGACAAGGTGATATTAACTTTGTCTTTTTTTGGGGGCAGTTTTTCCTTATCTGCTGCGAGGGTCCTGAGGACAGAGGGATGTCGTGTGCTGTAAAGCCCTGTGAGGCAAATTGTGATTTGTGATATTGGGCTTTATAAATAAAATTGATTGATTGATTGATTGATTGATAGTTAGTCAGCAAGTCGGTCGGTCAGCTGGCGGTTCTTAGCTAACGTTAGTGTGTTAGCTAGCTAGCTCTCCGTTTTGTTTCTTATTAATTAGTTTTGTCCGCCTTTTCACATAATGGTGAAATACTGCGTTTGTGGATGCTGCACAAACTCTAGTCTATCTGGACATAGACTTCATACTGTTCCCACAAATAGGAAAAGTATCACTTTTCGTGCGTGGGTGTTATGTCCAAGTGAGGAGACGGGACTTCACTGTGGCATCAGCAACAAAAAATAACTCAGTGTCTTCATAAAATACCAATATGCTCAACCACATACTACATCCATCACCACAGCATGGCTTTGCAAGAGTCCAGGTGCCTAACTAGCCTGCTTGCAGTCCAGATCGTTCAGCAATAGAAAACATTTGGCGCATCATAACACAAAACAAAAAAAAGGGCAAAGAAGACCCAGGACCAGCTAGAATGATTTTCCAATTATAATTATATTGACAGAGTATAAACATGCATAAAGCTAAACACTGAATCAAAACAAAACATGTAATTTGTTCAAATACACTTTCACATAGATTGTCTACTGTATAGTACAAAGATTGTCTGCTGCAGCAACGCAGCCATTGTAGCACAGTATTGACAGACTGTAAACATGCATAAAGCTAAAAACTGAATAAAAAAAACCATGTTATTTGTTCAAATACACTTACAAAGATTGTCTACTATATAGCAAAGATTGTCTGCTGTAGCAACGGTTAATCGGTCTATTATTTTGTCGATTAATCAATGAATCGGATAAAAAAAATAATTTCCACCCCTTTATTCAACAACAGAACATTAATTGAAACTGACAGTGTTGAATAGGGCTGCAACAATGACTCCTGATACAAAAAGTAAATAAAAATGATTTATGTGTTCAGCTTTTGGTCTATAAAATGTTGAAAAATGTTGATCACTGTTCCCCAGAGCCCAATAAGATGTCCTCAATGTCTTGTTTTGTACAAATCGACAGTCCACAACCACAAGCTTAAGAAGCTGGAATCAGAGAATTTGGACTTTTTCTTTCTTAAAAAAAAAGACTCAAAATGATTAATCAATTATCAAAATATTTGGCGATTAATTCAATTAACGATCAGTCATCATTTAATCGATTAATCGTTGCAGCCCTAAAGCTAAAAACTGAATCAAAGCAAAAACATGTCATTTGTTCAAACACACTCGCAAGCTTCATCTGCTTAATTATAGGCCAGGTCAGGCCAGAGTCCAGGGCTCCAGCACAGTTCAACTACATTTTTTGCAGAAATATTGTGCGCTACTCTTCTTTTCATACTGGACACATTCAAAATGTGCCCACCTACTGCAGGAATCGCACTGAACCTACAAAAAAATAAAGATATATTTCAATTTCAATTTCAATTTTATTTATAAAGCCCATTATCACAAATCACGACTTGCCTCACAGGGCTTTACAGCATACGACATCCCTCTGTCCTTAGGACCCTCACAGCGGATAAGAAAAAACTCCCCAAAGTTTTTTGTATGGCAATAAAAAAATACAAAGCACTAGGGCTGGGCAATTAATCGAAAAATAATCGAAACCGACATTTACTTTACTTGAGTAACAATACCCTTACTTGAGTACAATTTTTATCAGTAGTGATGGTACTGTAAACGGTGCGTTCACATCTTGCGCACTCTGAATACATTCAGGAAGCAGTGGGCGTGCTCTTGCAGGGCAGCGAACACAGTGTATTCTGGGAGTTGTCTTTCATCCATATGAGCCAAAAATACATTTTCTGTCTTTCCTCGGTTAAGAAAGCACTGACTTCAAAAATAATAACACATTTCTACTACATTGATGACCCAGTTTCAATAAACATTTATCTTTTCAGTGGTGAAGTATTCCTTTAATGATAACATGTAGTCAAAGGCTTGAAAATGGTGTTAAATTTTTTATTGCACGTGTTAAGTACACCTGCAGGTCAAGCGCTTAGCGTGGACACGTTGCCGAAGGCCTGAAAATTGACTTAGCATGTATGCTTACTGATAATACGACAGAATAGATGCAATTATCTGATATTTATATTCTGGAGCAAAGCCATTGTGCAACCTGCAAGCTAACTTGACTACTTAAATAGGCCAAAAGCGCAAAGAAAATGGATTTTGAGAATGTTACTCACCGTTAACAACAGTGTGGACTGTCAAAGTTGTTTGCAGTGACCCGCTTTATCTCCTTCTGAGTGAATGTCAGTCGACTTTCCAACTTTAAAAAGCTAAAAACAAAGTGAAAAGGGATTTTAAGGACATTGCTCACCGTTAATGATAATGTGGACATGTAGCCAAAGGCTCGAAAATGGTGTTAAGTATTTTCTTGCACGTGTTAAGTACACGTGCAGGTCAAGCGCTTAGCGTGGACATGTTGCAGAAGGCCTGAAAATTGACGTAGGATGAGTGCTTACCGATAATACGACACAATAGATGCAATTATGTGATATTTATATTCAAGAGCAAAGCCAATGTGCAACCTGCAAGCTAACTTGACTTCTTAAATAGGCCAAAAGTGCAAATAAAAGGGATACTGAGACCATTATGATAACGTGGACATGTTGTCAAAGGCTCGACAATGGACTTAACACGTGCAAGTCAAGTGCTTACCGATAATACGACACAGTACATGCAATTATTTAATATTTAAATTCAAAAGCAAAACCAGAGTGCAATCTACATGCTAACTTAACTTCTTAAATAGGCCAAAAGCGCAGAGAAAATGGATTTTGATGATGTTACTCACCGTTAACAACAGCGTGGACTGACGAGACGCAAAAATTTATGGCCGTGGGCTGTGGAAACAAAACTTGGAAAATCGGCTCTTCGCATGCGCAGAACCACAAAGTAGCACTTCTCGACAGGTAGGGGAAATCGACAGAACACCGGAACGCAGCACAGCCGCAGGTGGTGGAAACACACACATTGACTAGAATTGAATCCTATCGGCTCCGCTGCCGTGCTGGAGCACAGATGAAACCAACACGCATCTGGTGGAAATTGGGGGTGAGAGTGGGTGCAGTTCCCTCTCTGCACACAGCAGCATCGTCAGCTCCACCATCAGCAGCACTGCCGTCCCCACCTCAGCCAGGACACAGCTCAGCTCACCGAAAGTGGGATCTGTGCAGAGTGAGTCATTTTCTAACAATTGCCAACTTCCAAATTGCCAGCATAATGTAGCATTAGCTATTAATTGTTGTAAGGCGTAATTGGTAACCATAGTTTGCTAACATTGATACAGACTGGTAAACGCCTGTGGCCTATACATTTCATCCCCTCGGGCATGCCCTTAGCCTATAGGGCAATGACATGACACCCTTTGGACTCGGAAGCTTGCGAAAATATTGTAGCTAGCTAGCTATATGAGACAACGGCCCAATCCCAAACCGGCCCCGATCCCCTCACCCTATTCACTCCCCCTCCGTTTGCGGAGGGGGAGTGAATAGGGGGGAGTGGACTGCTTAGCCCCCAGGCTTCTGATGAGCCCAGCTGGAAGCGCAACATCACAGTGGAGTAAACAACGTACAAATACTACTTTTATTTTACTATACTTTTTATTTTGTAAAATATTTTAGATCAAACACACTCATTTGTTTTCCTCACACTGACTTTGCAGTCTAAAACAAGCTCACAGAATGTTTGGTGTCAAAAGATGAAAACCTTCATGTCCATATGCTTAAATAAACTATTTAAAATTGTCGAAGAAATTTCTCATCCCATTCTCATGATTTAAAAAAAATTATATATAATTCTGTGTTCACAGAGACAGAAGAAAAAACAAAGCAGTTAAACCCTATGGGCCCGAACGATGCATAGTGCGTCCAAATTCACACCTGTTCTTCTCTATGGATTTTCTCCGCAACCGTTTGTCATAGCAAGAAGCCACGCATATCACGTGAAACAACGGAACCGTAGCTTGTTGGTAGTCCAATGTTTTCACAGCAAAAAAAAAAAAAAAAAAAATGATAAAGTTACACTAAAATTATGTATAACAGAGCTTTCATACAGCTTTGCACACACATTACTCTTCGATGGATTACTCGCGAATGCAGGGTAGCACAGAAATGCCACGCCTATCACATGAAAGCGCAGGAGCAGAGCTTTTCATTGATACCACACACATCATTGTGCTGTCATCCCATCATGCTATAAATACAGATTAATTGTCTACAAAATAAAAACCTGACGAATTTCTTTACAGTCCATTATACAGATCTTGTTATCAGTCACTTCATATAGTGAGAAATATCGCATCTTACCACGTCTTAGCCCCCCCCCACTAAGAATTTAGTAACATGGATTTGTTTTTTTCATTGATATAAAAATTAATATAAAATACAGGCACATAGGAGGACATGTAATGATGGCAAATCCGGTTAGCCCAGATTGTCCTGGAAAAAAACAAGATATAACATGTGTATGTAGCCTTTATAATGACTGTGATATGAGCTTAAAAGTAAAGGCAGTAAAAATACCCCAAAAAGGCTTAGGTCCCATAGGGTTAATCAATCTACGGATTAAAAATGAGAGTCTCTTCACTAAAAAGAGGAATGCTGCAAAGCAGGGATGGAGGTAAAATTGCCCAGATGAATTAATCTGTAAATGTGAAAATGTGTAAAAAGCCTGTTGCTCTATTTTGCTTTCACAAAGCATCTGTCTGTATCCATGGTTACATCTGCTTCCTTCTTCCGGTAGAGTAGCGAGGCCATCCCATGGTTTGGCTTCTCTTTCATACACTTCCCACTTGATTTGGAGTGACACTCGGTAGTGAAGTGGTAGTGGGTAGGGAGTGGTTTGGGATTGGGCCAATGTGTACGAGCGAACCCTCCTGCGTCTGTCAATGGCGAAAAGGCGGTGCTACGAATGTGCATGAAGGGCAGGCTCGTGTTTGCTGCAGAGACTAGCGGGTTGCAAGGGGTTTTATTTCACTCGCCCAGTGACCAGTGACCACTATCAGGGAAACGAGCTGTGTCATCAGAGGATCGGCAAAATGACGCATTTACCAGTCTGTTGCAATTATAAGCACCCTGAAGTGTACAACTTGTTTGGACTTTGTGAGCACAGCTTGCTAATACATTTGTCATGTATTTCATGTGATATCATGTTGGTGTGCTATAAGGTTTTGGGAGATGCTGCAAGTGGAGATGCACCGCCTGCAGTCCTTGACAATTCGAACCAAGAGGCCTTTCCAATGGCTCCTCGACCATCTGTGCTGCACTGTACAACTCAGTGTAACATCAGACCCTTGCATTGTTCATCAGGTAATTCTTATCTAAAATGAGCTATAGCCTACATACCACACTCCATCAAATTGCATCATGTAGGAAGATAATTTATTACATGTCTTAGTATGATGCAGATGGGTACAACTTTGATTGATTGATGCTAGATTCTACATGTGTATCTGTTGTGGCTACTAAATATAATGTTGTACATTATCTTACTGTAGCAACCCAGGTATAGCCCAAGATGGTCAGTGTGGGGACTCAGACAAGTTTTGAGAAAATGACCTCCACTCCACTGCCCAGCCCAATAAGCAGTGATGATGAATCATTCCCTGTTTTCATGGATGAACATGGAGATAGGACATGGAGCCCAGAGGAGGAAATGTTGAGTGGGTCATCTGATGATGATGAACCATCAAAAGAGCCACTTCAGGAATCTCACTCTGACTTCAGGTAAGACATATTCTTTATACCAAATACACATCAGCACTAAAGATACGATTTTAGGGCTATGCCGATATTGGGAATTGAAAATAAAGAAATAATAGCCTATTTGGTGTTTTTCTTTCTTTCTTTTAGTGCTGCTGACAAGTTCATAGTGTGTAAAAGCGAGCTGATGTCCTTGTTCAGCAATTGCCCTGCTTGTTGTGGGGAAACCCAAGGACATGTGGAGGAGCAAGAGGGTATCTTTATAAAAATGAAACAAGTAAGAAGATATTTCTGAATTCTGATCAAAAAATTAGCTTGTATGTTCATTTTTTTGGTAATTTATTTATATAAATCTTTTTTAGTTTGTTTTCTTTTATTATAGTTTATAGATTAAGTGGTTATTTTCTGCCTTTCCTATACATCTCCTAGGTCTGTGCGTGTGGGTACCAGCGTTCTTGGCAGATCAGCCAATGCTGAAGCGAAACATTCCTGCCTGCAACCTCCTACTGATTGGAGCCTGGAGTGGAGTGCATGGCTACACAGACTCTGCAGATGCTGAAGCTGTTTGGGCTGCAGTGCATCAGTGCCGGGACCTTCTTCCACCATCAGCGCCTGTACACTATCCCCACCATTGTGGATACCTGGCAGACTCAACAGGCAGAACTCATCAGTGAGCTGAAAGAGATGGGTGGAGGACTAATCCTCTCTGATGACTGATGCCTCACCATCTGATTTTTTTTTTTTTAAATACATAGGTCAGACTCTCCTGGTCACTGTGCCAAGTATGGCACCCACTCTCTGATCGAGGACAGAGTCAACAAGGTGGTGGATCCTCAACTTGATCAGGTAAGTTCATATTATCACTATCAGACCATTTTATCGCCAATTAGGTAGCACAGTTAGTGATATGACCAAATGTTTTTCAGAGCTCCGAGGTCCCAAGGAGCAACTGGTGTGAGCTGGAGGGTTTGAAGCGCAGCGTTGCGTTTCTTGAGGAGCAAGACATGACTGTCTCAGCCCTCATTACAGACAGAAATCATCAGGTAAAGACAATACCAGAAAGTCTAGCTTCTGACAATCAGTTAGATTTTTTTTTAATTGAAATTGTGTTTGTGGCCCAAACTTTACGTTGCCAAGTGGGTGCGGGAGGAGATGTGCCCACAAGGAAAACACCATTTCTTTGATATCTGGCATATTGGTAAAAGTAAGTATCTTGGTGTAGGTAGTTTAATTTACTTTGATTATTTGTTTTCCTTTTTTAACATAAGTGTTTGTGTTGTGAAACAGGTATAGGAAAAGCACTGGATGCGGCTGCGAAGAAGAGAGAGTGTGAGGACCTGAAGCTGTGGAAGCCAGCCATAATCAACCACCTCTACTGGACTGCTGCGTCCACGCCTGACGGAAACCAAGATATCATGCAGGCTAAGTGGGGAGCATGGTCAACCATGTGTTCGACATCCATGAGCATGACACCCCTATGTTTCCCTGCTGTGCGCATCCACCTCTGGAGGGAGAAGCAAGGGACAAGGCGTGGCTGGAACCAGGTACATATTTCCAACTACTAAAGTATGTGGTTGAAAATGTTTAATTGTTCATTGTGTGCTTAACGATTTATTATAAAGGAGATCCAACTCCAAAAGATGGTGTGAAAACTAAAAAAGTGTGTTAAATTCTCCAGTCTCGTGTATGAATCATTATCATATTTTATCTGGTGTTTCAACCTAATAGCCCTAGTAACAAGCGCATTAGAGACCAATCAATGCCGCAGCGTTCCCACGTCCTGTAAATAAGTGACTGACTGAGTGAGACATTAACTTGTCAGCTCTAGACCACAGCTTGTCTGCTGTGCCATGGTAAAAACATGGGTGTTATTCAAATCACACTTGACAGTGGTCATACAAAAAGCTTTATATTAGTGTAGTATGTAATAGTAAGGGCACGTGGACACAGTTGTAGGGACATCAGAACAAAATGTGTTTCCACAGGATCAGCTGTAGCTATCAAACTGGAAAGTGTAGCTATCAGACCAGCACTGGTGAAGGATGTCCAGCAGCTCTCCCCACAGCACCAGACCTTCTCTCTGGAGGCATTTCACTCGCTCATGCTGCACTTTGCCCCCAAGCACACCGGCTTCTCCTTCCTTGGGATGTACAGCAGGTAATATTATGTAATGTGAAGAAAATATTTGTCTTTTTCAGATCCCTGCTCCCACCTATTGTGTCTCTGACCCTGTGCGCAGCAGTTTTTCATCTTTCTTTTTATATGTGTGTGTGTCTTTACATCTTCCTCTCTGCTCTTACTCCAGTGCAGTGGCTCTTCCCTGTCAGTGTTGACCCTGCTGTTTTCTCTCAGAAAAAAGACGTAGCGAACGTATGCGCACGGGCATTTCATGAGAGAAGTTGTCAGTCTCATCCAATGGCGGATTGACCATCGGGACGTTCGCGGACGAATCCCAATGGGCGGTCACCAAGTGGGCCAGTGTGGTTGGCCCGGTGAGACTAGTGGATGTCAAACTAGTTGCTAGCTGTCAGTGCTGCAATGCGCGTCCCTCCCATGTTGTTTGTTTGCTGTGAGATGTTCAGAGGGAACGTAGGTGTCAATCTTATGCTTTGATGCTTGAAGGAGGAGATAAGAGCGGCCTCCTCCAATACGCCACAGTCATCAGTCATTACTCATGGCAGACCAGGCTAGTTTGACCGTTAGACAGAAAACATGGATAAAGCCGATAAAAAAAGAAAAGGTAGTGCGGAAAAACTCAAATAAAAAAACTTAAATCTTTACAAGAAGAGGCAGCAAAGTGCTCCAAAATAACTGACCTGTTTGGCCGCGGCGTTGGTTGACGGGCTGAGGCTGGTGGTGTTGCTAACAACGGAAATATGACAGCTGCAATATGAAGGCATAGCCTACTATGCATTACATTTTAGCCAGAGGAAAACCTTTTAGTAGTACTAAGTGGGATTTTTTTGTTGTAGTCGTAAGTTGACTAAAAGTTAGGGCTTATTGCCCAATTTATACCTCCTTAGTTCATGACTGTGAGCCATGGAGATATAAATTGGGCTCATGTAATACAAGAGCAGGGCTGGGCAGGACAGGGCAGACAGTTATATTGTGCATAAAATTAGATGCATTAGGATAGAGTCATATGCTCTTATTTTAAGTTAAATAATAAGCACATAACCATTTGTGGTCCATTCATTATTGCATTTATTTTATAGCCTGGAATTAAACAATAACTGCTGATTTTCTTATGCAGTTGATTCTGAGGACAGCGTTTGTGTAGTGTGTACAAGCATATAGAGGATTATAGGTAGAAAGGTGTGGGCCGGTGTGTGGGCCAGTGCGCCTGAATGTCCCGGGCTGAATTTGTGTCCCAGTCCGCCCCCGGTCTCGTCTCTCATACAACATATGTGAACATGTAAAGATACTTTATTTGCTCTTAATTATACATTCATACTTTTGCTTTTGTGCAATCTTGTAATTCTGCATGTGACCCCCACGAGAGTGGAAATCAGATATGAGCATTTGGAAGCTAATTTTCCACCAAAAAAACAATCGAGGAGCATAACTCCGGGACCCCCTAGCAGGTGTCGGGTCTCGTATCCCTCTCACCTTTTACACCCCTGACCCATTTTCATGCCTGGGGTTATCGTTATTATTGCGGTATTGTTGAAATGTGCTGAAAATGTTCATAAAGTACTTAAACACACACTGAAATCATTGACCAAGTTTTATTTTAAAAAACAAATAACATAAAGAGCACAATGTTTGATTTTCTTACTCCCATCACAGCCGTCACTTTGACCAATAGAAACACAGAGTTAGGTGCTGCCATAGACAACACCCCAGCCTTTTCAATATTTCCTCTAGGGATGTTAACACACAGGTAAAAGGGGATTTTGTCCACCCGCGGAGTGCTGCCATTAGCATCAAACTAGCAAACAATGTTATTTCTTCATAATGGAGGACATAAAGTAACAAAATTAAAAAATTGTGGTGGGGCTTTTACTCACCACAACTGCAGAGGCTACCAGCTTCATTTGAAACAGGCTACAATATAAACGGGCAGTTATTTATTAATCCCTCTGTGTATTTATATGTTTACTTTTTATCCGCTCCCGTTGGCTTCAGAAAGTTAATGCATAGCGCCGTCATTTCAAACTCAACACTTCCTGAATTTGTTTCACATTAAAAGCCCCTTATAACCTCGGCTGAGAGAATCCCTCCATTTTTTAAATAGACTTTTATTGTGAAACATTTGTAGGAACTTGGTGGTGGAGGATTCAGTGACTTGTTTGTTTGCGTACGGTACTTCAAATGAAGCTGGCGCTTTTTATGTTACTACAACATTCCGGCTGGCACATGAACAGACACAGTGACTGAAATAATAGTAAAAGTAATAAAAATAGAACAGTGCACATCCTAATGTCTCACCTGTACATAGCAACATTGTACATTTTCTAATGTAGTTTACATGATATCTGATGCATTTGTGTTTAGACAAAAGCAGTGTTGGGCGGTAACATATTACACATTACTCTAAACTTTACCCAGCAATGAGTAAAGGGATAACATTTTCCGAAGCAGTATTTACATTATAGTTACTAAGTCAGGTAACTGAGTTACTTTGAGCGACTTTGTTACCAGAAAGTAATTTGTTTTTGTCCTAATAAGGCTTAACAATGATGATGCTGACATGTTGCTCTGAGATTGACAGAAGTCAGTGGTGTCAGGCAACATTATTTGTTTTGGTGCAACCATTTGTCTTTGCTGCACATAATACTGTATGTCTAATTGTTCATTCATATTGATTTAATAAAACTGACTCAGTTACAAGAGAAGCTGGCCAAACAAATGCACTTTTTTCATATGGGGCTTACATCATATTGTAAAGTAACGAGTAAAGTAATCACTCAACAATCAATCAACAAATAAATAATTGTTTTCCTCTTTTGAGGAGTAATAAGCAATAAGTAACTGCCAGGAATTACTTTTTCTGAATAACTTGCCCAACACTGGACAGAAGACACTTTGTGAATGTGATTTTCAAATCTGTTTATTAATTGCCCCCCAAATGAGGCTATTCGAGGCCCTTGTAAGTCCTCTCTTCCTCTGGTAACTGTCTCCTGATGGCGGAGACTACGCAGGACAGAATGGGCTTCCTTATGTGCCTGCCCAGAACTCTGTAGGCCCAGCAGACAACATGCCTATAGGCTGTGTAGCGGTATTGCCTGGGAAATGCTGACCCAGAGCCGGTCGCAGCGCACCATCAAGGCAGAAATACACCTGCTGGGGGCCGTTCAGCACCACGGAGAGCTCCCCACACACCCCGACCCCAGAGTTAATAACTGGAGGTTATGGTGTTTCATTCTCTTCTTTCTATGGCACTTGTATCTTGACCAGCAGCCTATTTTTGTTGCGTTTGCTGATCCTCTACACAAATACAGTACAGCCTAGTATAATCACATATCGGAACAATGGGGCGTCGGACCAATGGGCTGTCGGACCAATAACATGGACCCCATGCTATGTCACTTCTGGTTTAGCGATTTTATAAATACGGAAGTAACAAATACGACTCCCAAAGTCACAGTTGTGTATATTCTTTATTTTTTTAATGAACAAAGAAAAACACACGCACATCCAAACCGGAAGAAGGGCAGGTGCTGAGCTGAAAACGATGCAAACAACGGAGAAATCAAACAGCTCACACACTGCAGGGCTCCAATGCTCAGTCGAAATTTATTCAGGTAAATAACGTTTCGAGCATCAGGCTCTTCATCAGACTTTTTTAGACAAAGGGTGCTGCCATCTCTGAGGTTTCTACCGTTTTTTTTTCCCTGTTAAAGGGGTTTTTTTGGGGAGTTTTTCCTTATCCGCTGTGAGGGTCTTAAGGACAGAGGGATGTCGTATGCTGTAAAGCCCTGTGAGGCAAATTGTGATTTGTGATATTGGGCTTTATAAATAAAATTGATTGAATTGATTGATTGATCTTAAATACTCATATGACGTGGTCACATGATGCAATGATACGTTACAGGCCCAGAGAAAAAGGAGGAAAAACAATGACCTATTGTCAGAGATATCCGACATAGTATAGATAACACAAAGAAAAATCAACATGCAAAAAATAGACATGCAAAAAATAGAAGACAAGATGATAAGTACATGTGCCAGCGTGTACACACAGACACACACAACCCCTGTCTGTGGATGCACAATAGAACATACACAAATCAGCAGACCCACACATACACAGCAATAGTGTACGGATACCAGTGCTGTACACTAAGGGATACATCACATCACAAACACAAACACAAGCTACTTAGAGCAGTGTAAATATATACAAAACACCACATACAAGGATGCCGCTGGAAAAATATTTAAAGATAACTCTCTTAAAAAGGCACATCAGAGTCAGGCAACTGTACCAGACATCAGGTTGTCAAGCCGTCATAAAGGACAGAAAAATCAACAGAAAAATCAACCGTCTTGACAGAGGGGCCCCTTTACAATACACACACGCATATAGAATGTCAGGTGAAGTATGGCAACAAGGATCAAAAACACTAAGCACTTGTGCCAGAGATCATCACAAATCAGTCACATCACAAAAAACGTTGAATGTCCATCTCCTCGTTAAGGCCCTTGGGCAACATAGTATCTAAGGTGTTAATCCAAAATAGTTCACGTCTCAAGAGTGACATATCAAGGTCACCGCCTCTCCTTGGTAGTTGAACATGTTCAATCCCAGTGTAACTCAGGGAGGCCACGGTGTGATTCAAAAGGTTAAAATGAGTGGCCACAGGGCTCCTTTGATCATGGTTCCTGATGGCACATCTGTGTTCAGAGATTCTGTTTTTGAGAGGTCTTGAGGTTTTACCTATATATGCAAGGCCACAAGGACATTTCAACATGTATATTGTAATGACAATCGAGTTCCTACACCATTTTCCTACACATTGACTCAAAGTGACCTCCAACCTGAATTAAACGCTTTAATGAGCTCACATCATGCATGATTAGCTAGTAGCTTTCAAACCATTGTGTCACAGCTAAAGCTTCTACCATTAACTTTACTTAGGAAGAACTTAACTTTTTCTTAAACTTTAACTTACAGTGGGCTTGGTCATCGCTAAAATAATTATAAAAAAAACTGTCATTCACTCACCTATTCTGTCAGCTAGCAGTAATGTTGTCTTCCTGTTAACTGAATTCAAGTTCAATGAAGTAGAATACAGATATACCGTGATAAATCCCTGGAATATGGGTGTAGCTTGCCTGCCAAAGGCACTCCTGTAAGAAATTTAAAAAGTATTGTCACAACTGCCTTGAGCAAAGGTCAAAAGTTTTCGTTTTTATTGTATATTACAGCTTGGCAGCACATCACAACTGTGAAATACATTGTACCATAATAACTTAAGAGGTATCATTGTTGTCAACTGTCAATTGTTGACTGCTCCATTTACCAGTACCATACCCTGTGGGTGCCAAGTATTTACAAAAACACATACAGTATAATTCATTTCTCCCATCCTCTAAAACACTCCGTAGGTACCCAGTATTCACAAAGTGCTTGAAATATAATTTACTCCTATGTTTTTATTAACATGTGATTTTGTATAACAGTGAGCAGGACTTCACAGTCTCTAATCCACAGGAGGGGCTACAGACAGCAATGCTAAACAAAATCCAGCCTTTTTCCTGTTCAGCTGGAATTGCTGAGGTGTTAGATTCCCTGCACAGAGACAATGACTGAATGAGGAGCAGCCATCGGCTGCAGTTTAAGAGAGGACAGGTCACCAGCCAGGAGAACTGTGTGGGAAGCCTCATGTAACTATAATTGTGTTCCACACAGTTTTCCAAATTTACACGTTTCACTCTCATTTTCTATCTCTGCTCTGAGAGCAGTGTCAGGTCATTCAGTAATTGCTTTGTCATTATGTTGTTTCTTCCTCATTTTATGTTTTCCAGGTTTTCTGGTGGAAAACCATGACCTCATACTTGTCTTACAAGCAGACTCCAAGCTTGTGCTGCTGTCCCAGTTTGTCTCGGAGTTGTTTCATTCCTAGACCTTGATCTGATCCTACAGCATTTATTGTTCAAAATTATTTTTTTCTTATTTTTTTTTGGCCCCTTCCATCTAAAGCAGTTTCTGCAGTGAACGGCATCTTGACTGTGGCCTGACTGTGTTCAGGCTACAAAGTGTTATTGCCCGAGCCAATAACTGCCAACAACACAACCAATCACATTTCACTTTTCAAATTCAAATGAGGTGGGAATGGTATGTGGGCCACTTGCCCACATCTACCCAATGAGCTGGCCCAATGAGGTTCACACATAATTAGGTTTTCAATTAATATGTCACTGCTGTAAAGCACAGTGGCAAAATGTCAGAAAGAAAATATGATACCAGAGTGCAAAAAGAAAAAGCACAATGGCTTTAAGAGCAGCGCGACCAAGATTTACTGAAGAAAATTATTCTAAAGCTACAGAATGTTCATCTAACAGACAACTACAAGATCCAGAACAGGAGGGACATCAGCAAGCTAACATTGGTGCAGCTGAAACTGTAACAGGTTTGTTAGCTGTAGCTGCAGTTGGCTCTGGCCATGGACCAAACACCAGCCTAGCTGACTGCAACCACTCCTCCCTACTATCTCACTCAGATTAGAAGTCTGAGACAGAGGGATCGACATGTCAACCACTCAATACACTGGTATGTTGTACCGGGGAATTAGCCATGTTCCAGCCACCAGGAATCCCCCCATGGAGACCTCACCTGTTGCTGCGCCTGTGGAGAGGGCACAAGTGGAGTCCGCAAATCCCGCTACCTATAGCTCGGATCCTGGATGCTGGAATAAAATTGATGAACACATGAGGACATACTGGGCTAAAATGGTACCTAAAACCTGTCGGAACAGAGACACAGACGTAGCTGCCTCAGAGCAACACAAACACCAGAAGATATCTTTCCAAAACCCTGTTTAAAAGGAAACTGGAAAATGGTGAAACTGTACCAAGAGACTGGTTGCTTTATTCCTCTTTAAAAGGCACTATGTTTTGTTTCACATGTAAGTTATTTGGGGATAGTGATATTCAGTCTGCACTCACAGCAGGCTTTAGTGACTGGTAAAATGAGGCCGTGTGCTTAGCTAAACACGAATGAACAGAGAGCCACAAAACGGCTATGGCTGCATATGTTATGTGCTATGCTATGCATAGATTCAGAACTTAAAAAAAACAATTTTAAAGTACATGTAAATATTGAACTGAGGTTTTAAAGAGGGTAGTTGTGGTGGTTTTCTTTTTACCTCTCAGAGGACATAGTGAACTTTTTGGGCAACCTGATAATGGGAACTTTATGGATGTGACCCCTTCTTGAGAGCACATATTAAAAATATGGCAATGCTAGCAAAGGAACACCATCATATCTCTCATCAGCAACATGTTTAGAATATACTGAAATGATGGGAGAGCAGGTCCTCGCAGAGCTAACCAGATAAAAGTGGCATAGTATTTGCAATCAGTGCTGACTCCATTCCAGATGTTATACATACAGACCATCTTACATTCATTATGAGTAATGTGTCACCTGAAGGCTGCATAGGGAAACATTTTATCAAGTTCCTGCCAATTGAGACTCATTCAGGAGTGTCACATTGTCAGTCTGTGTTTTACAAGATTGATATCAATAACTGCAGAGGACAGTGTTATGACAATGCAGCCAACACGTCAGGTTTTTACAGTGGCTTTCAAGCACACATTAAAAAGATTAACCCTCTGATTGAGTGGGTACCGTGTTCAGCACACACACTCAATTTAGTGGGGCAAAACAGCATTAACTGTTGCCTTGAGACAAAGGACCTTTTTAATTTCATGCAGATGCTTTTTAAGTTTTCCTCCAAATCCACATCCCGTTTGCAGACAATTACAGCAGGTTTAGAGCCTAATGACAACCACAGGATAGAGACTTTAAAAGGTCTTTCAGATTCTAGATGGTCAGCACACGCCCAAGTTACAAAAGCACTATAGCAGAGTCATGCCAGATTCCAAGAGTCAGTCAAGTTGACAACACAAACCAAAATCTTACTGCTCAGGACACTGTACGTAAAGATGGAAAAAGTAGAGAATACCTTTTTGTATAACATGTGGCACATTCACAAGACTAGTACTACTCTTCAGGCAGTTAAACTGGATGTATGTAATGCTGTTAATTTGGTCAGCTCATTGCGGGATTATGTCGCCAGCCTACGTGATGACTTTGACAATTTTGAGGGTGACGCAAAAAACATGTCTCCAACAATGTCCCAACACTACAGAGCAGATGCACAGAGGCACAGAAAAAGGAAAAAACAAGCTGATGTAGCCACTGAACCCAACAAAGAGCAATCGGTCCAAGACTTGTTCAAAGCAATAGTGTTTATTACCATCATACATTGATCACAAAGATATTTGGCAGACATTTGGATTTTTGAACAATATTCGGTTCCATTCCATTTACATACAAGATATTCATACAGTAGGGCGGCACGGTGGTGTGGTGGTTAGCACTCTCGCCTCACAGCAAGAGGGTTGCCAGTTCGATCCCGGGCATGGGAGCCCTTCCGTGTGGAGTTTGCATGTTCTCCCCGTGTCAGCGTGGGTTCTCTCCGGGCACTCCGGCTTCCTCCCACAGTCCAAAGACATGCAGATTGGGGACCAGGTTAATTGGTGACTCTAAATTGTCCGTAGGTGTGAATGTGAGTGTGAATGGTTGTTTGTCTATGTGTGTCAGCCCTGCGATAGTCTGGCGACCTGTCCAGGGTGTACCCTGCCTCTCGCCCGATGTAGCTGGGATAGGCTCCAGCCCCCCCGCGACCCTCAAGAGGATGAAGCGGTTAGAAGATGAATGAATGAATGAATGAATATTCATACAGTAGCAGCTAATCTCCAGAAAAAAATATTCAGGTGATCTGAAGGAAGGTTTTATGGATGAAATCGGACATTTCAGAGTTTATTAACGAAAACGAGGATACCTCATCAAGGTCACTGCTGCAACCTATAAGACGAAGGAAACTACAGTCAGTGTTTCCAAATGTTGATATAGCACTCAGACAGTTTATGACTTTGCCTGCAACCAGTTCCAGTGGGGAGTGTTCTTTTTCAAAACTAGGACTGGTTAAAAATAGACTGAAATCCACAAAGGGCCAAGACAGACTGAATCACCTATCCCTGATGTCCATTGAAAGTGATATTCTATGCAAAATTGGATTTCATCAGCCTCATTAAGAACTTCTCTTAAAGAAAAACGAGGAGTAGAAAGTTCTAAAGGTGGGCTGTGCATTTATTTTTAAGATTGTGCTGCTGTTGCATGATTGTTGTTATGTGCTCTGCTGTGTTTATTGTATTCTTATGGCTTTCTTTTATTTGAGTATTGCATAATGTTGATTTCTGTTTCTATATGGATGTTGTGATTTTTCCTCAGGAAAACAGGGTGTTATGTATTGCTGCAGATGACGTACCTGCTGAATTAGAAAGCTCAAAGCTATTAACAGCTTGCAGATACAATGTAAAAGCCATTTTTATGTGGTATTGCTGTTTATAGTAAAGGCTGTCTCAATATGCAAGAGTATGAGCCATGTAATATTCCTAAAATGCTTTTACATGTGGCACTAAATTACTTTTTTCTGCTGGCATGGTGAGTAAGTGAGGGCCCCATTCACAACGAGTAGCCTAGGGCCCCATGACCACCTTCATCCACCATTGGGCTTCGTTGCTGCTGTTTCCATTTCTCCTGAGTTAGACATTGACAAAAAATGAACCTTGAACCTTGATGTTTAAAGTTAGGATTCTTTTGTCTGTCATTGCTGAGATCAAGTAAGATCTTCTATTCCCCACCACAAGTTTAAGTAGTTAGTTGTTACTAAAACTAACAACAACAAAAATAATTACAGTAAACCCTTATGAAGAGCCAAAAATAAATTAGCCGGCTTTGGTTGCTCTTTCCAGATGACATAAATGAAAAGTGTTGATTGTTTTTGTGCCTCCGTGCAGGCAACAGCCGTGGTTGGAAGCATTATGTTTTTGGATTGTCTGTTTGTCCATCCGTCCCATTTTTGTGAATCCCCATCCACATCCAACATCCACACATCCACTTGGACTGAATGAATGGTTTAGGTAAAAAGTCAAAGGTCAAGGTCAGCGAGACCTCACAAAACATGTTTTTGGCCATAGCTCAAGAATTCATATGATAATTATGACAACATTTCACACAAATGTTTAATAAGACTAAGAATAAGAATAACTCTATTCATCCCCAAGGGGAAATTCAATTATCTGTCAGCTCATCTATTATATGTCAAAGAATTATAAAGCCTGATGGCTGTCGGAATATAGGATCTTCTGTATCTCTCTGTCCTGCATCGAAGAGAGAGGAGCCGTCCAACACAGTTTTTTCGGTCAAGGTGTTGTGGAGTGGATGATCTGGGTTGTTCATGATGGCCTTGAACATCTTCAGTGTGCATCTCTCCACCACCTCCTCCAGTGTGTCCAACCTGAGTCCAATCACAGAGCCAGCTCTTTGGACTAGTTTGTCCAGCCGCCTTGCATCTTTGTGTCTGATGCTTCCTCCCCAGCAGACTGCAGCATAAAACAACACACTTGCCACCACAGACTGATACAACACCTGCAGCATCTTAATACAGATATTGAGAGATCTGAGCTTCCTCAAGAAAAAGAGGCGGCTCTGCCCCTTTTTGTAGAGATCATCTGTGTTTAGGGACCAGTCCAAAAAATAGGATAAAATGATGAAGTGATGACATTTTATCCGTAAGGTAAAAGGTCAGTTTCACTGTGACATCATAATGTTCTGCAAAAACACTTTTCTGGCCAACATTCAGTGTCATATCTCAGGAGCAGAGAGGGAGACATTTGGCCAGATACTGAATTGGTCACTCTAACCTTTGGTGTCCACCTTGAAACTGTGAAGATTGTATAGATCTTCTGTGCTGCTGGAGGGAATATGTGTATGAAGCAGGCCCTCTGTCGGGGGGTTTAAGGGCACAGATGACAGTACAACAATTTACTTACTGACTTAAATCACTAACAATACAAGTTATGTGCACTGACATGATAAATCAATGTTATTTTATCATTAAAACACAGTTCAACATGCCATCTGATACTCCCGTCCCCCCAGCAGTTACTGATGAGCTAAGTCAGAATGCCTCACCAAAAGTCAGGAGCTCCTACAGGAAAAGTCAGAGTACAGAGAGAACGTGAAAATGAAAGGAGTAGAGAGGTAATGGACAAATGTCTGGTAAAAAGAAATAAAAATGTGAAGAAACAGCAGGTATGACAGGCAGAGCTGATGGTAAAGAGTGAGGCCAACTAACGTCAGGGCATAAAACCTGCTGTAGCAGGCTCACAGGTATCATATTCGGGCCGGATTTAAAACCAGAAAATGTTTAAGAGATTGCCAGATGTCTTTGTTCATGGGCCAAAAATATCTGGCCCATGAACAAAAATATCTGGCAACCTGTTAAAAACCTTTTTTTTTTTTTTTTTTTAGCTATTAGTAACGACAAATTTCTAAACAGGGGCAAATTATTGTTGTAAAAGTAGCAAAGCTTTTTGTGTCAAATGTGAAACATTTGAAAAATTACTCAGATATCTGACAGAGGAGCATCACATAATGCAGAAACAGAATAAAAAAAGAGCTATCAATGCATAGAAACATAACAAGTGACATTAACATTAACTAATAACACTAACAACACTCTCTCTCTACTAATGTCTCCCTTCTCTCTCCCACACACAAACAAACACACACACACACAAACATGCAGTGTTTAGGAAAATATACTGGACAGTTTTATACAGTCTATGGCAGCAACAGTCAATATCTCTGCAGGTAGACTACCTTAGGTATATTTTAGAGTCAGTGACAAACTCAGTTAAACAGACTACATGCAGACAGCTTTCATTTTAGCCTGTTTTTAACAATTTGCTAATGGTCCCGCTTGCACAATGTGCTTGTGTAAACCACAGTTGTGAACCCTAATGGCTGTGAATGAGAGATTGTGGACAGAGCAGATTGAAATATTGCTTTCTATATGCTAAACATGTGAATCAATAAAGTACTGGCTTTTTACTATAGCAACAAGCGTAGTCGTTAACTGGAGTAATGTTGAGTTATACTTCCTTTATCTGTACCGCGGCCCACTCTGTCGTGTGTGTGTGTCTGCGTGTATGTGGAGAAGGTCAGTATGCAGAATGCAGAAGAGTCTGCAGCATGATGATGCATGAAACCAAAACTTTAAAAAGTAACAATGAAAGTCGATAATGGCGGAGCTTATTAATACTACAGTCTTGATTACTTTTTTCCTGGGGTGTTTAGAGGTTGCTTCAGGGCTAGATGTGGCCCGCGGACCGCCAATTGAATAGGCCTAACCTTAGGCATCCATTGGTACCAATCATGTTGTTGTTAGAAAGGGGGGCAAAAAACGTTACGCTAAATTTCAGTGAAGAAAAAAGGACCACCTCGTGGCAGATCAGATCATTATCTGGTCTCTCTCCAGCCCACATAAAACCCTGTGTATTAAAGTTGCCTGTTACCACCCGTTCAGTCAGGAAGTGGTCCTTGGAGACCAGTGAGTCTCTCAGGGACTGTTTTGAATGTACAGACTGGACTGTACTACTGGAGCCACAGGACAACAACATGGACATGGACAGTAGGGTGGATGTTCTAACAGAATATACAAACTTCTGTAGGGACACTGTTATGCCAGTAAAGACTGTATGCTGCTTCCCTAATAATAAACCCCGGGTTAACAGTAACATCAAACAGCTCCTCAACCAGAAATAGCTGGCGTTCAAGCAAGGGGTCAAGGAGAGGCTCAGGGAGGTTCAACGTGAGCTGAAGGGGAGACTGAGACAGGCAAAGGTGGACTACAAAAGGAAGGTGGAGAGTAAGCAACAACTTCAACCTGTTCTTTAACAGGTTTGATGGAGGGGGCAGTGTTCACCCTACCCCTGCATCCATCCCCCCTTCCACAGTGTCACCTGCTGCTGCTGCCCCACTGTCACCTGGAAGTAGCCCCTTCCCCACTACTGCAGCTACAGCTAAAGCTACGGCTACAGCTACAACATCTACCACCCACAGCCAACTACCACTGTCCTTTACAGCAGATGAGGTGAGGAAGGAGCTCGAGAGATTGCGTACAAGGAAAGCTACAGGCCCTGATGGAGTGTGTCCAAGGCTCCTGAAAGACTGTGCAGCCCAGCTAGCGGATCCCCTTCAGTGGATCTTCAGCAGGAGTCTTCAAACAGGCACCGGTGCAGTGGAAAACATGTTGTCTTGTACCGGTATACCCAAAGTGGGGCGCCCGGCCGTATTAAAGGATTACTGACAGGTGGCCTTAACATGTCACATGATGAAGACCCTGGAGCACCCCTGAAACAAACTGTTTCCTGAAGTCAGAGGTCACTGATGCTGTGGACCCCCTCCAGTTTGCCTATCAGGTGCACATGGGAGAGGAAGATGCCATTCTTTGCATGCTGTTCTGGGCCTACACCTACCTGGAGGTGCCCGGGTGTTGTATCAGGATCCTTTTCCTTGACTTTTCAAGTCCTTTTAATACTATCCAGCCCCCCATACTGAGAGAGCAGTTGGAGGGGATGGGAGTAGATCGCTTTCTGACCTCCTGAATAACAGACTACCTGACAGAGCAGCCTCAGTATGTCAGGCTTGGAAGCAGCACTGGCGCTCCACAGGGAACTGTTTTAGCACCGTTCCTGTTCACACTCTACACAGCAGACAACTAAGAGTCCTACCACATACAAACTGGTGCAGTAAGTGCTGTCTCCACACAGCCAAAACCAAGGAGATGGTGGTGGATTTCAGAAGAAAGAGGTCACGCCATCAACCAGTCTCCATACAGGGGGAGGACATTGAGGTGGTGCACACCTACAAATATCTGAGGGTCCTCCTGGATGATAAACTGGACTGGTCTTCCAACACTGACGCCCTCTATAGGAAGGGGCAGAGCCGCCTGTACTTCCTGCAGACACTGAGGTCCTTTGATGTGTGTCTGGAGATGCTGACCATGTTTTATCATACAGTGGTGGCCAGTGCACTTCTCTACACTGCAGTGTGTTGGGAATTAGCTTGACAGACAAAAACACCAAGCATTTGGACAAGCTGGTTAAAAAAGCTGGCTCAGTGCTTGGCAGGAGATTGGACCCACTAAGAACTGTGGTGGAGAGGGGCACAGTGAACAAACTAAAAGCTATAATGGACAATAGCAGACACCCTCTCCAGAACAGAGCATTTCAGAAGATCCTTTGTCCCCATGGCAATAAGACTGTTTAATACATCCTGAATCCAGTCACACACACACTAACAAATTTTCACAACTGGACTGGACTGTGTAATGGACAATTTTATTTTTATTTTATCTCTATTTATGCTATTATTTTAATGTATTTATTTTGTTTTTTGTATTTGTCTTTTATGAGCTGCTGGACAGCTGAATTTCCCTTTGGGATAAATAGAGTTCTTTCTATTGTATTGTATTGTATTGTATTGTATTGTATTCTGTTGTATTCTATTCTATGTCCCATTCTCCTGCCAAATCAATTAGTCAGCAGCTGTACTCATGAAATGCTACAAACACATTCCTGAAAGAGTAGTTTCTACAGGGTGACGACATTATATATGTACAGTTTGTTCTGTGTTGAGGTCAAAGGCTGGCACAGTGTTTGTTCTTTTGGTCACTACCACTTGAGTGTTGGGAATATAATCCAAAAAAAAAACCCAACAGCCTAGGAAAACTGAATGGCTTTCTGTAATACAGCCCTGTAGTCATGACTGTTTAAACACATGGTGTACGGTGAAATACTGCAGCACCTAGCAGAACTGTGGAAGCAGTAAATTTCCACTTTCACAGACTGAGTGGGTGCACAGTGCCTCAGCTTGCCCAGGAATGTGGAGAAGGGTTGTTTGGTGTGTCGGTATGCAGGTTGTTGAAAAAGCAGAGGTGGAATATTCACCTGTTGGACATGACTGTCTGCACTCTTTTATTCCCAAAACCAGCAATGAAAGCAGGAATGGGATCAGATAGGAGGGCTTGTCTTTGTGCAGGGCAGTGGCACCTGCAGATCCTGGCTCGTGTTGAGCAATAATGGGATGGTAAAGAGGCATCTACGGGAATTTAGAGTAAGCTTTTCCAAGTAAGAGAGGACACAGTGTACCATCAAACCTGGGGGTACAAAATAAAACATTGTATAAATAATAGGAAAAGGAATCTAAGGTTCATGCAAACATGCTCAACAATTACAATGCACAAAAATGTCTTTAAAACTAATTTCAGATTATTACAGTCTGTTTTCATAGTATTATTTATAAAATTTTACATTGTTCTCACCAAGTTAATAGCAGAGATCTGGAGACACTGACATCATTGGTCTGAGGATTCAAGAAACACTTCATCAGTCATTGTGATTTTGGGCTATAATAAACTTTGACATAGGTTAGAAACAAACCACCAAGGTTAGACAGATTTATTTGCAAGTTATAAATCCTTCTTGCGGCTATAGGATATATTGCTCTTTTGATACTGTAATCCCATCACTCAATAAGCCAATAATACAATGAAAAAAATAAATAAATACACACACACACACACACACACACACACACATATATATATATATATATATATATATGTATATGTATGTATATAGATAGATAGATATACATTTTTGGGCTCTAACTCGACCACACGTTTTTCAAAACACATGGCATTCATCTCAAATGAAATCTGAGACTCTGCTGTTTCCACACATATGCCAAAGCTGGTGGCATATGTGGGGGAAGGAGGTGGGGAAGGAGCCGGAGCTGGTGCAGGAGGTGGAGTGGTACTGACTAGATATAGTTGGTTCTCAAACCAAGCTTCTGGAGAGGGGCTGGACTCTAGTTTTTTTCGGAGTTGCTCAGGGTGAGAGGTGCCAGGTGGGTGTGGGGATACTCACAAGCCCCTGACTGAGCGCCGCTGTGTTGGGGTTCTCCCGGGAGAACGAGAGGGTCCCCTCAATGCGACTGCAGGTCACAAAGAGAAAGTCTCTGACTGTGGTTTGTGCTTATGCACCGAACGGCAGTGCGGAGTTCTCTGCCTTCTTGGAGTCTCTTGGCGGCGTCCTGCAACGGGTGCTGGCTGGGGACTCCACAGTTCTCCTGGGGGACTCAACATTCATGTGGGCAATGACGGAGAAACCTGGGAGGGGGGTGGTGCTTTGTTATTGGACTTCTGTGTGAGCCATGGACTGGCCATAATGAACACCATGTTCGAACACAGGGAGGTTCATAAGTGTACCTGGTACCAGAACACCCTAGGCCTAAGATCAATGATCGACTTTGTGGTCGTATCAGCAGATCTGCGGCCATGTGTCTTGGACACTCAGGTGAAGAGAGGAGCAGAGCTGTCAATTAATCACCACCTGGTGGTGAGTTGGATCAAATGGCGGGGGAGGCTGCCAGACAGACCTGGTAAACTCAAACGTGTAGTGAGAGTGAACTGGGAACATCTGGCAGAGGACCCCGTCCATCGGGTCTGGAGTCTGAATGGGCCATGTTCAAAGCCTCCATTGTGGAGGCAGCTGCTAGGAGCTGTGGTCAGAAGGGGCCTGTTGGGGCGGCAACCGAAGAACCTCCTGGTGGACACCAGCGGTGAGGGAGGCTGTCAGGCTGAAGAAGGAGGCCTTTCAGGTCTGGCTCGCCCAGGGGTCTCCTGAAGCAGCAGACAGGTACCGGTTGGCCAGAAAGGCTGCAGCTGTGGCGGTCGCTGAAGCAAAAACCTGGGTGTGGGAGGAGTTCGGGGAGGCTATGGAGAGGGACTTTCGGTTGGCCTCAAGGAAGTTCTGGCAGACCGTTAACTGACTCAGGAAGGGAAAGCTGGGCTTGTCTCAGGCTGTGCTAAGCAGAGAGGGCAAACTGCTGACCCGAACTGGGGACATCGTCGGGCGGTGGAAGGAGCACTTTGAGAACCTCCTGAACCGGGCCATCATGTCCACTGAGAACAAGGCAGAGCCTGAAGACTCAGGGGAACTCTTGCCCATATCCCTGGCAGAGGTCGCTGAGGTAGTTAAAAAGTTCCTCACTGGCAAGGCGCCGGGTGCGTCCCCACTGTCTGTCAAGATGATATATCCTGACCAAGACCCATCCTGATAAAGTTGGCACACTTCCAGGATAAAGTGAAAATCCTTCGGCTAGCTCGTGGGAATAAGGAGCTGGTCTTCAACGGGAGGCGCGTCTCTATTTACCCTGTCTACAGCACGGAGCTGATGAGGAGACATCGGGCATTTGACCCAGTAAAAAGGAGGCTCCGTGATCTCCAGCTGAAATATTCCCTCCATTACCCCTGCACACTGTGTGTGTGGGTTGATGGCAAGGAGCAACATTTCCATGACCATAAAGCTGCTGAAGCTGCCTTCTCGTCCTCTGTGAACTCCCCCATGAACCTCTCCTTGAACTCTCCTACCAACTCTTAAATTCCTGCAATGCTGCTGGCTTGTTCACTGACCCAGTCCCAGTCCCAACTCTTCTCCAGGTCGGCTCCGGCGCTCCTTCGTCATAAGGTTGGTGACTCATGATAGTGATGGGCTAATGTGTTTACAATATATATATATTTATTTATGTTTATGTTTGTTAATAATTCCTGTTTATTTAGGCTAACTATATATTTGTTAATACTACTGTTTAAATTTCTTATATTTTCACGTATCTTTCCTCTCTTGCAAGAAGCACCTGTAACATAAATAATTTCCCCTCAGGGATCAATAAAGTATTTCTGATTCTGATTCTGATTCTATTATTTTTAGTTTTAGTTTTACACCCGTTTTTTTCAGTTCGTTTCTTGGTTTTGTTGTTAGTTACATCCTGTGTGGTGACTTCAGCCGTTTGAGGCTTGTTTTTTGTTATTGCCGTAAAGCGTGAGCATGCTGTTACATGGTGTTTTCAGCTGTAAAGCGGAAGTATACTGTCGTAAAAGTTGCAGTTTTGATCTATTTCATCAATTCTATGTACGTTTGGTGCTGGTATGCATTCGTGTGTCACATGCGTTTGTGTGAATATGTACATATGTATGTACACGTACGAATTTATGATGAAGAAAAATCTGAATCACCTCTATATTGTGTCAGGTCCACATTGATTCATCTGTTGAATTTTGTTGTTTTATTTTTTATATGTGTATGTATGCTATGTGTGTATGTATGTGTATGTGCTTGTGTACGGAATGCAATCGCTGCCTCTGATTGACTTAAATACATATCCTTGAAGTGAACATAGTCGGGCGTACTATGTAGAGCAGACTCCGCGAGGAATGTCCGCAGTCATTTGGGCTTTCATAGTCGAGCCCACTTCCATGTTGTAGTTTCCTGTATAACTGTCCGTGAAAAATCCCTGCGATGTGAAAAATACATGCTGAGCAGTCACTTGTGCACGGAGCAGTCGTAAAATCTGAGCTTTGCGCACACAGGGCTTGCGGGGGTAGTACTGCATCCCTGTCCCAGATGGCTGCATGGTAAGTCGCTGACTCCCATCATTTTTTAAATAAATGTCTTCCAAAGTCTGAAAATCAGTGTGTAACTTTTAAAGTTGTCACTACCGAACACATGTTCTCTTCAATTATGTAAAAATTTGGGGGGTTTATGCAAAATATTATGTTTCTCTGTGTGAACAAGTCTTCAAACATGTGCCAAAGTGACAAAATGGAATGGTCAGTAGTTAAACCCCATAATTTTGTGGTCCAAAGTCTTGCTCTTCTCTGCTCTGCTGTGCTCTGCTCTACTCTGCCCTGGTCTACTCTACTCTGCTTTACTCTATACTCTACTCTACTCTACTCTACTCTGTTCTGTTCTACTCTGCTCTACTCTGCTCTACTATACTATATTCTACTCTACTCTGCTCTACTATACTCTTCTCTACTCTACTATGCTCTACTCTACTCTATTCTGCTCTGCTCCACTCTGGTCTACTCTATTCTATTCTGATCTGCTTTGCTCTGCTCTACTCTACTATACTATGCTCTACTCTACTCTATTCTGCTCCGCTTTGCTCTACTCTACTATGCTCTGTTATACTCTGTTCTACTCTGCTCTACTCTACTATACTCTGCTCTACTTTGCTCTACTCCGCTCTGTTCTACTCTGTTCTACTTTGCACTACTCTGCTCTACTATACTCTGCTCTACTCTGCCCTTCTATACTCTTCTCTACTCTACTCTGCTCTACTCCACTATGCTCTGCTCTACTTTACTATACTCTGCTCTACTCTATAATCTGCTCGACTCTGCTCTGCTCTACTCTACTCTGCTCTACTCTATTCTGCTCTGCTGTACTCTATACTCTGCTTTACACTGCTCTACTCTACTCTACTCTACTCTGGTCTACTCTACTCTATTTTACTCTGCTCTACTCTATAATCTACTCTACTCTATACTCTATTCTGCTCTACTCTGCTCTGTTCTACTCTGCTCTACTCTGCTTTACTCTGATATACTTCGCTCTGCTTTACTCTGCTCTACTTTGCTCTACTCTACTATACTCTGCTCTACTATACTCTTCTCTATTCTGCTCTACTCTACTATGCTCTGATCTACTCTATTCTGCTCTGCTCTACTCTATAATCTGCTCTACTTTACTCTATTGTGCTGTGCTCTACTCTATGCTCTGCTTTACTCTACTCTGGTCCACTCTATAATCTATTCTTCTCTACCCTACTCTGCTCTACTCTATACTCTACTTTTCTCTACTCTATACTCTATTCTTCTCTACTCTATTCTGCTCTGTTCTACTCTGCTCTACTTTGCTCTACTCTGCTCTACTCTACTATATTCTGCTATATTCTACTCTACTTTGCTCTTCTCTGCTCTACTTTGCTCTTCTCTGCTCTACTCTGCTCTATTCTACTATACTCTGCTCCACTATACTTTTCTCCACTTTACTCTACTATGAATTTGTAATTCCCACCATAAGGCATACATTTGAGGAAATATGATGCAACCTTAAAAACAGTATAAGGGTCACTACCGAAACAGGACAGTCACTACCGAAACACTGGGTGTTTTGTAAAAAATAAAGTATATTGAGTTATCAACTAAAGTATTATGATGCTAATCGGTTACATTTATGTTCTGTTTCATCAATTATTAACTCTGAAATCAATCTGATCAGCATTATGCATTTTACAAAGAAGAAGAAGAAGAATTCTATAATTTGAACTTCGAAATTTGTTAAAATATTAATTTTTCTAGATTTAATTGTGAAAACCTTCGGTCAAAATTTGTAAAAATTTAAATAGACAAGGGAAGGAACAAGCATAACAGGTTGATATATATATTTTTTTGTATACAGTTTTTCTCAATTGTTTACATGCAATTTTGAAAACAGGGCGCCTTTTTTCAAAATATTCACACAATTATCCAAACACCACACTCAATTTGCATAACTCCTAGATTGTTTGCAAAATGACACACTTCAGTCAAAACATATGCACTTCAGTCAAAACATATACACATATTTATAAAAATGCTGTTTTGTTTTCATCTCACTAACACAGTCTTCAAATGATCAGACATGATTGCAGTCAGTTACACACTACAGTGATCAATACAAAATACATTTGTAAAAACCCCTATTTTAGGAAATAGCTGGTCTAGTGCTAGACTTTTTTGCCAGACATTTTTATGTAAGGGATAATTTAGATGACAAAAAGATATTGTCAAACCCACAACATCTTCATGATTACTTTGAGGTATACAGAGAGAGAACATAAATACAACAAACAAACAAACACAACACTGATTGCAGACTGCTGCAGACTGAAAATATTTATTTCTTACCATACTCAGTTACAGTAACAGATCAACAATGAAAATCAGAACAAAATAGTAGTTTTTCTTACTACTGTAAAGTGTAGACAAATAAAAATTCCTCTATTGGGTTTAGGAATGGGGAGTATGGTGGAAGGTATAAGACTGCAAATTCAGGGTGCTCATGGAACCAATTGTGGACCAGAGCAGATCAATGAAAAGATACATTGTCCCAAACAACAATGTACTGCATGTGGGCCACTTGGTTTACAGTAAGCACCTGTGTGCTTCCACACCAGGTGGATGTGATTATCCAATTCGTTCATTAGTGTGGTCGTTGGCAAGCAGGGGCTTTGTAACCTCACAATCCTTATCTGTGTCTAAGGTGTGATAATGTGTTTAGAGTTTTGCAAATCACTGTGTGTAATGTTTTGCAAAAAGTGTGAAGCTGAGTCTGTGCTTATTGTTGTGCAACTATGGACAGGTGTTTTGCTTCTTGAGTGTAAAGAGCTGTTAATTGTGTGAAAATTTTCATTTTAGTGCGTAAACAACTGTAAAAAACTGTAATATAATACTATATGTTTCGGTAGTGACAAATTTTGGGAGAGGAAAAACATTCCAAAACAGTCTGAAAATACAATATAAAAATTTACAGTCATTTTACTAGATGTGTGACCTTTACATATGGTAAAATATATATAGGAAAAAGTTTTGGAAATAAAACATACAAAATATATATATATATATATATATATATATATACAGTACAGGCCAAATGTTTGGACACACCTTCTCATTCAATGCGTTTTCTTTATTTTCATGACTATTTACATTGTAGATTCTCACTGAAGGCATCAAAACTATGAATGAACACATGTGGAGTTATGTACTTAACAAAAAAAGGTGAAATAACTGAAAACATGTTTTATATTCTAGTTTCTTCAAAATAGCCACCCTTTGCTCTGATTACTGCTTTGCACACTCTTGGCATTCTCTCCATGAGCTTCAAGAGGTAGTCACCTGAAATGGTTTCCACTTCACAGATGTGCCTTATCAGGGTTAATTAGTGGAATTTCTTGCTTTATCAATGGGGTTGGGACCATCAGTTGTGTTGTGCAGAAGTCAGGTTAATACACAGCCGACAGCCCTATTGGACAACTGTTAAAATTCATATTATGGCAAGAACCAATCAGCTAACTAAAGAAAAACCAGTGGCCATCATTACTTTAAGAAATGAAGGTCAGTCAGTGCGGAAAATTGCAAAAACTTTAAATGTGTCCCCAAGTGGAGTCGCAAAAACCATCAAGCGCTACAAGGAAACTGGCACACATGAGGACCGACCCAGGAAAGGAAGACCAAGAGTCACCTCTGCTTCTGAGGATAAGTTCATCCGAGTCACCAGCCTCAGAAATCGCAAGTTAACAGCAGCTCAGATCAGAGACCAGATGAATGCCACACAGAGTTCTAGCAGCAGACCCATCTCTAGAACAACTGTTAAGAGGAGACTGCGCGAATCAGGCCTTCATGGTCAACTCGTATTTTGTTTATTGTAATGTACTGTTTGTATTGTATTGTACTGTAAAGTTTGTATGTCTTAGTATTGCTTTGTCTTCATTGTATGTATGTACTGAATGTTATTTTTTGTGTAGTATATTTCTGTATGTGTCTCTTCAACCCCCTTGAAAATGAGATGCTGCATGTCAAGGGGCTATCTTTAAATAAATTCAAATTATAAATGATGACATACATGGGCATGCCAGGCCTTATCAGCCCTCAGTCTCTGGGTAGAACCACCTGTTCTTTCTTTCTGTGCTGTATGGGCCAATAGCTGCTATGTGGCAAAGGACACCATCGTCGGAGATGGTAGCACACGTGGTCATATTGGCACCCCACTGATCTGGCGCTCAGCATGTTTACGTGACATTAGAGAAAATTGACTTATTGAGTTAGTCTGACTAAAACTTGACTTTTAAAATACATGTAAACATGTTAGTCTGACTGAAATCATACCAAATTGCATTTCTCAAAGTCAGACTAACACACCTAGATAATGTGATTGAGAGCCGAATTACTCCTGCATGTATACAGTCAATCCAGCCAAAGTGGCCGAGGCACTCCAGTTTCCACCCCAAGCTTTGAGTCAAATAGCATTAAATGTGTAACAGAAGAACAGGAAGTCTGTAACAATATGAAGTGATCTACATCCAGAGTTGTGCATCTTTAGATGGATAAAATGTACAGGGGTCTCATTTATAAAACAATGTGTACGATCCATACTTAAAATGTATGTACTGACAATAGCCAAAAATGGTGTGGGCCAAAAAATATTCAACAATATCTGCAGTCAGGCTTCCACCTCTGCGTTGCCAAATCCTGTCTCCCAAATGTTCATAAGCATGGATCAAAGTTTCACCCATCAAGTCTGTTTTTATACATCACAACTTTTGCTTGGGAAGTGGCCTATGCCTCTTTCAGACCTTACTTTGCGTGTGCGCAATTTTTATAAATGAGACCCAGAGCTGTAAAGTTGTCCACCATGGTACCAGTTTGCCACTAGCTAAACGTTGCTAACTTGTTTATAGGGGGCATATCGCCACCTATTGTAGCGGAGTCGGACATACTTTGGTCAATAAATCGATTCCCTTCCTGTGCTTGTATACCGGGACAAGGACAGTAGTCCAATTAAATAGCCTATTCCAGCTATAACCATTGCTCAACCTAACTGTGCACTGTACACAGGTTGAAGCAGGCTTCATCCACCTAAATTAATTTGTTATGTACCCCTTCAGCTTCAAGCTCCATTATTCCCTAAGAAAACTATTATTTCTAAAAACTGCCTGATCTGCAATAACTACTGCCTAGATTTCACACAGTATGATCATATTGTTTGCCACAGCCATATCCACAATGGCAGCCTCCTGTTCAGCACTGTGTGATAGTCTATTGATTCTGTAAAGTAAATGCAAAAAGCATGTCAAAATTTTTGTATTGTACTGTACTGTATAATTAAGGTAAATTACAACACTTACACTTACACTTGGGCGGCTGTGGCTCAGAGGTAGAGCGGGTCGACCACCAATCGAAAGATCAGCGGTTCGATCCCAGGCTCCTCCAGGCTGCATGTCGAAGTATCCTTGAGCAAGATACTGAACCCCAAATTGCTCCCGATGGCTGTTCCATCGGTGTGTGAGTGTGTTAAAAAAAAAAACTGAGTAGCAGGTGGCACCTTGTATGGTAGCCTCGGCCACCAGTGTATGAATGTGTGTGTGAATGGGTGAACGTGACTCGTAGTGTAAAAAGCGCTTTGAGTGGTCACTAGATGACTAGAAAGGTCCATTTACCATTTACCATTTACATAAAAAGGAGTGACGAATCAACTGCATTACTACAGACAGTGTGTTCTTCAATCATGGCAATACAGTAAAGCTGTAGCAATGGTATCACCAACATTGTGACTTACTTGTCCTCATTATGACAAAGTCTGACAATAGTTGCCACAGTGCTCCAATTCAGAATGAGAGGGACCCTATATCCAGGTTCCCTAGAGGACAAGCCATGCTGTATGACATGGTCAGTTGGTGTTGCCTGAATTTCATTTGAAATTTGAAACTCTATTTTCTCCTCTTGCTGCGACTCCTCCACCACGCATGCAAGCTCCTCTCCCCCTGACCCTTCTGCCGTGGTCTCTTACTCTCCTCACACACCCCTGGCCTACTTGATCCAAACTTGCAATCACAAACAAAGAGGTGGTGTCTTTTATAGATGGTTAAGGACTGATTGCTGATTGAAGGTTTGTGCGAAGGAATTTTACACAGGTACATTAGATTCTCATAATTATACAAGTAATGTCTATCAGCTGTGAATAGATGTTTTCCTCATGTCTATAACAACTAATACAATAGAGTTTTGGGTCATTCCATGAGATCTGTGTTAACTGTTTTAAAAAGGGGTGTGAAAAAACTATGAAAAAGACATTTGCAAGAGAAGAATTTTGTTGTGTTAAGAAGGTGAGGATGAAGATTAAGCACATTCCACTTTCATTCAGTGTGTCTAGCAACTGAGAAATACTGTAATAGTGTGATATGTTTAGCATTCTTGAGAACTGGTGGTTAAAACACACAATATATACTAAACTAAAGTTCTGGTGGCATGTTATGTTTTCATTAAAAAAGAGAAAAGGAACACTTAAACCAACAGCAAATTCTGACAGCTTGACTAGATTGCAAGCTCTTAATATAATGTTATGAGGTATAGTAATTTTACAGGCAGAGCGCCTTGCCAGGTGGCATGGTGGTGCAGTGGTTAGCATTGTCGCCTTACAGCAAGAGGGTCCCTGCTTTGAACCCAGGGTGGGGGAGCCCTTCTGTGTGGAGTTTGCATGTTCTCCCCGTTACCCCTCCGGGTACTCCAGCCTCCTCCCACAGTCCAAAGACACACAGGTTAATTGGTGACTCTAAATTAGAATTAAAAATAGAATTTAAAATACTGATATTCTATTTTGTTATATTGCTATAGTATACCACTACATTTTGTGTTACCTTTTACCTTATATCTCATATTCCATACCATATCATAATTTACCATTTTATACTATATTATGTCAATATTTAAGTCTGGTGGTGTACGCTGTTTAACATAGACATGACTGCTACTGCTACTAATCATACTGTCACCCATCACTATCATAATGTGCTGTTGAAACAACCAAACTTCCCTGCTGGGATCAATAAAGATTTTTCTTAATGTGATTGGTGAAAATCAGAGGTAGTAAACATGAGTCAGGAATGATGAATTTGAAGTGATACTAAACATGTGTTAGAATATGAGGGCTGCTGATAGATATCTTTTAAATGAATACAAAAGAAGTATATGCACAAATGTTCATGGATCTACAGTTTGTGTGTTTGAGCCTCTCTTTGATCATGGCACCTAAAGCAGTAGTCTAGCTTTGTTTGATGCTTAGAACGCCTTCTCATTTGAGGACAGTCATCAGGGTGGGGAGTATCCCAGCAGCAATGTCATTAACATCTGCCAAAACATGAACAGCATTCTGATGGGAACTGCCTTCATCCCACAGAGCATGAATCACTGTTGATTATTGTCTCAGTCCTCATGAGTACAAAAAACAATTGACACTAATTCTCAACCTATAGTTCAACTGACAGAGAGGGCATTATGTTTAATATTCAACATGGCCAAATGACTCACAGCTTATTGGTGTATAGATCAAGGGTGAACACAAGTTCCTTTTCAGTTTAGGGACAGAAAAATCTTTTTCCAGACTCAGGGTTTTTTCTGCCCCATATTGTGTCGCTGAAGCCACATCAATACACAAATCAGTGTCTGGAGGTAAATGTAGACACACCTGCACTGTGATGGCTGGCTGACTATGAGGCCACTGATACAGACAGAGATACCGACTATGTGCATTTACAGTGGATGTGTCATATTTCCCTTTGAAGCTGTTATCTTTATTGAACATTCATGCTGAGAACATAGTGGGTTGCTGTGAAACCACTTCTGCTTGACCGTGTTGTGAACTCATAACAACATGGATCTGACTAAGAAAATTTTTGGCGTGTAAAAATTGACTCATAACAGTAGCAGTGGTGCAGAATATAGGGAAAAAACTCCAAAAATACTCTGCTATAGATTAGTAATAAACCCACTGGTTTAACAGATTACGCACAGGAAGGAGTCTTTCATTTTCCAAGGTTTCTGAAAGTTATTTTGTCAGAGCAATTCCATTTTCTGGTAGCATATCAGTGATTCATCATCTGTATAGCTTTCCCAGAAATCACCTCCATTTTTATGTTTCTCCCCATTTTTTTCAGAGCTCACACTGGATCAATATCAGTTGCTAATTATAGGCCTTAAAAACCCACAGAGGAATGTGTGTCAGCTGTAAAAATAAACTTCATATCTACTAAAAACGCCTCTTTATTCACATCTCATAAGTGTTTGCTCAAGTCCTCTTGTTAAAGACCAAAGAATCAAAGAATCAAAGTACACACTGGAGCTCCAGATGTGAAATGTCTCACCTAAGTGGCACAAAACAGTGTGTTGCTGAGATCTTGTGGTTCTTTTACATGCCCAGACAGTGACAGACTGTAAGCTCTTTGACTTCCTGTAAATCCTGCTTCAGACGCATGAAGGAACAGCATTTCCACTGAACTCCTTACAGTCAACCAGACAAAAGATTGTTCAGCTGTCAAAATCTGTGATGATGTAATTAATGGGGAAGATCACACATTTGTAGCCTTTCTAGCCTTCTCCAAATAATCTTTTTTTTGACATGAGAATGTGGTTTAAAACAGGAAAGTGTATCCCACAGCATTAATCTACAGTGTCCCATGTTTAATCCAATGATTTGCCCATAAGGGCCACAGTTAAGCCAACACTGGCTCAATGATTACCCCACATTCTATCAATGGATGTTAGCCTGAGGACAGTTGTTGACATGATCCCAACTTGTAAATCAATGTGGGCCATGGAGCCAATTGAAAAATTCCTATGGGAAATTGGTATCCTATGACAAGACATGTGGGGCCTGCAGTAACTATGGAAGTTTTCCTGTGATTTTAAAAGTACTGTTCCAGGAATATTTTGCCCGGGTTCTCATAATATTTAGTTACATTTGTAATACAGAACTGTGGGGAGATAATGATAAAATGGTATTTATTGTAATTGTTGTTAATGTTTTTCTTCCAGATTACTAAGATTATGAGGTAATATCCATCAGTGGAATTCCTTTTGAATGCACAATGTTTATAGAGGAGGAAAAACACAACCATACAGAGTTACAACCTGATCTCACAAAAATACGTGAAATGACCACGACCTCTTAACACTGCATTCCGTGGTGAAATTACGTGCCGGTACCACGGAAACAATGCCAGTGTAAAGTCAATTAGGATCCTTTTACGTGGTGGACACACGAATTCCCTGATTCAACAACGTCCTGTATACACACAAAAACACGAAAGTGTTCTTGATATTAAAATGGCAAATATATTCCTCTGTTAAAATTCCGACCAATAATAATAATAATAATAATAATAATAATAATAATAATAATAACATGATAGTTCGGCTGTACTAGATATTTAATATATTCAAATATTCAGTCCCAAAATCGCTGTTTCTAGAGAACTTGCTAAAATATCTGAAATTAACCATCATCATTACTTTTTCTTGACATATTTCATCTAAGTGCAGTGTCATTACTAGTTCAGCTTTACTAGACATTTGATATAATCAGTAGATGTATCTTTTTACGACTCTATTTTACAACAAGCCGCAAAAAAACTATCATCCCAAAAACACCGTTTCTAGAGTACTATCTAAAATATCTGAAATTAGCCAACATCCTTGTTTTTTTTTCTTAACATAGTTCGTCTAGTTGCAGTGTTATAGTTCGGCTTTACTAGATATTAGATATATTCAGTAGATCTATCTTTTTACGACCCTATTTTACAACTCTATTTTACAAGCTGCGATAAACCTACCGTCTCAAAAACGCCATTTCTAGCATATTAGCTAAAATATCGAAAATTAGCCGACATCTTTACTTTTTCTTAATATACAGTACAGGCCAAAAGTTTGGACACACCTTCTCATTCAATGCGTTTTCTTTATTTTCATGACTATTTACATTGTAGATTCTCACTGAAGGCATCAGAACTATGAATGAACACATGTGGAGTTATGTACTTAACAAAAAAAGGTGAAATAACTGAAAACATGTTTTATATTCTAGTTTCTTCAAAATAGCCACCCTTTGCTCTGATTACTGCTTTGCACACTCTTGGCATTCTCTCGATGAGCTTCAAGAGGCAGTCACCTGAAATGGTTTCCACTTCACAGGTGTGCCTTATCAGGGTTAATTAGTGGAATTTCTTGCTTTATCAATGGGGTTGGGACCATCAGTTATGTTGTGCAGAAGTCAGGTTAATACACAGCCGACAGCCCTATTGGACAACTGTTAAAATTCATATTATGGCAAGAACCAATCAGCTAACTAAAGAAAAACCAGTGGCCATCATTACTTTAAGAAATGAAGGTCAGTCAGTGCGGAAAATTGCAAAAACTTTAAATGTGTCCCCAAGTGGAGTCGCAAAAACCATCAAGCGCTACAAGGAAACTGGCACACATGAGGACCGACCCAGGAAAGGAAGACCAAGAGTCACCTCTGCTTCTGAGGATCAGTTCATCCAAGTCACCAGCCTCAGAAATCGCAAGTTAACAGCAGCTCAGATCAGAGACCAGATGAATGCCACACAGAGTTCTAGCAGCAGACCCATCTCTAGAACAACTGTTAAGAGGAGACTGCGCGAATCAGGCCTTCATGGTCAAATAGCTGCTAGGAAACCACTGCTAAGGAGAGGCAACAAGCAGAAGAGATTTGTTTGGGCCAAGAAACACAAGGAATGGACATTAGACCAGTGGAAATCTGTGCTTTGGTCTGATGAGTCCAAATTTGAGATCTTTGCTTCCAACCGCCGTGTCTTTGTGAGACGCAGAAAAGGTGAACGGATGGATTCCACATGCCTGGTTCCCACTGTGAAGCATGGAGGAGGAGGTGTGATGGTGTGGGGGTGTTTTGCTGGTGACACTGTTGGGGATTTATTCAAAATTGAAGGCACACTGAACCAGCATGGCTACCACAGCATCCTGCAGCGACATGCCATCCCATCCGGTTTGCGTTTAGTTGGACGATCATTTATTTTTCAACAGGACAATGACCCCAAACACACCTCCAGGCTGTGTAAGGGCTATTTGACCAAGAAGGAGAGTGATGGAGTGCTGCGGCAGATGACCTGGCCTCCACAGTCACCGGACCTGAACCCAATCGAGATGGTTTGGGGTGAGCTGGACCGCAGAGTGAAGGCAAAGGGGCCAACAAGTGCTAAACACCTCTGGGAACTCCTTCAAGACTGTTGGAAAACCATTTCAGGTGACTACCTCTTGAAGCTCATCGAGAGAATGCCAAGAGTGTGCAAAGCAGTAATCAGAGCAAAGGGTGGCTATTTTGAAGAAACTAGAATATAAAACATGTTTTCAGTTATTTCACCTTTTTTGTTAAGTACATAACTCCACATGTGTTCATTCATAGTTTTGATGCCTTCAGTGAGAATCTACAATGTAAATAGTCATGAAAATAAAGAAAACGCATTGAATGAGAAGGTGTGTCCAAACTTTTGGCCTGTACTGTACATGCATATATATGTATACTGCCCTACAAAGCAAAAAGGCAGTAACTACGCAGAGTGCAGAACTGAGAAAAATAACTTTAAAGTTATCCTGTTGTCCAGCCCGAGTAGTTGTAGGTAGATTAATGGACATTTGACAATTTTGTTACTTTATATTAGCTTATTCTTTGTACATATTAATCTTCATATTTGATTTGATGTTTTACCCCTATTTTGCAGTTACTGTATTCTTGCTTTGTATTGCTTACCAAAAATGTGGCACCATACCAAGGAAAAAGGCAGTAACTGCAGATTCTTCAAAAACGATTTTGTCACACCTTGGGCTCTAGGTGTGTTAGATACACTGTATTTGGACTAATTGGAACCATTTGTTTTCCTGAACATGGATATACCAAACCCAAAGTAATTTGACCATTTTAGGCCACTATTTTCCACCTGGAAGCTGTTCTGGTGCTGAAATTGCTGCTCAAAGTGTCTCACATTGCTAAGCTGTATCAAGGCCCAAATAGGGACAATTTATTTTGAATAAGACTACATTATTATGTGTGAGTATTAGATTAATGTGTATCTGGGTGTGTTTCTGTATCTGTAATGTATCTGCAATACCGACAACAAATCACATTAACGTTAAAGCACTGCAAAACAACTTCACTTTGAAGCAATATATAGGCAAGTTAGGCTAACTCCAATTCAACAGAGCAAAACTAAATAATTTTGCTTTGGTTTTTCTAAGGCTTTTCAAACTCTTGTGATGATGACTAAGATGAACAAGTTGTTGATTTTATGTGGTGCAATATATCTGTTTCAGTAGGCTAATAAACACAAAGTACTGATTGAAATGAATAAATGGGACACATATTTCAAATTAGTAAACATTTAATAATAATTTGATTGCAATTAGTCATGGATTACAAACACAAGTATGATCTCTCTAATCACTCTATAAATTATCTACAAGAATCATTGGATTAGGAAACAATACATAAATTGATGAACACCTAAATTGATAATCTTTGTAGTAGGCCTATCATGAACATTTGCCAACAATCAATATTTGACATATTTAATTCAGATTCAAATATATGCAATTATTTTACACCTTTTTTATGTAAACATTAATATGTTAATTCATATTTTACTCAAAGCTTTCCAAATAGATATTTTATTCAAGTTAAAAAAAAAGTCAATAATGTTTACTTCCCCTGAAGTTATTCTTAAATGTCAATATGACATTGCACTAACAATACCTTTTAATTTGGTCACAAGTTGTGACTCACAACATTACAACATTTAATGTGGACAGCAAGGGAGAGGGGGAGGAATAGAGGATTAGATGGCAAAGGCATCAAAAAAGGAACATTTTAAGGACACGGTTTTTTTTTTTGTTTGTTTGTTTGTTTGTTTTTGTTTTGTTTTGGGTTTTTTTACATTGATGTGGCTAGGAAGTGAGTTCCACACAGAGGGGCAACTGAGAAAGCATTCATCCTAGGTCTGGTGCTCTGTCTTAAGGGTTTGCAGGAGGGTGGCATTTACAAACCTGAGGGATTGGAAGGGCACATGGTAGTGGAGAAGGTGGGGACTTATTATTATTATTATTGTGGGACACTGGGACTGGGACACTGCTAACGCTGCTGCCGGGATAGAGCTGAGGAGGAGCCGGTTGCTAATGCTATGTACTGGGACACTGCTAATGCTGCTTGCTGTGTTGCTGTAGCTCAGTCGTAACTGTAACTGATGCTGAGACTCTACTGACTGCATGACTGGTAGACGGCGGTGGGTGGCGCAACAGGCCAAAACACAAATTCAAAACATAAACATGATTTGCGGGCTGCAAAAAAATGTTTTAGATGCAAATATTCTGGCTGTACTATTGTTGTCAGTGAGATCAGTATGTTATATTAACATTATTCCTTAGTCTCTGTGACATATTAGGATGATACAACTATTTGCTTTAGATTTCTTACATATAGCTCCTTTAAGCTGGAAATTACATTAATATCATATTTAAGATTCTTGCAATTTGTAGCGCTATACAAATAGAATTTATTATTATTATTATTATTATTATCATCATCATTTACTATTATAATAGCAATGCTAGCTAGCTTGCTAGTGTTTAGCTAGCGTTTATAGTTTAGCTTTGAGTTTGAGTTTAGCTAAATTCTAAACACTAGCTAGCTTGCTAGCTAAACGTTAGCTAGCTAGATGTCCGTGAGTAACGCTTGAGTAAAATAAAGATTGATTCTTACCTGTTTCTGGATATTTGCGTTTCAACGCCATCTCCACCATCATTTTCCCTCCACATAGTGCCATGATTAGATCCAGGCAGAATATGCTTTGAAATGAATCTGTAGGCTACTTGAGTATAGGGGAAGGCTGTCTGTGTTCGGTGATTGATTTAAATCTCCATGGAAACAGTAACTTCACTTTGCGGCAACACGGCTGTTTTTACGTGAAGTAAAACAAAGCAAAAGTACAGTAACTGACATGAAACAAAGCAAGAATACAGTAATGGATGTTACTGTACTTTTGCTTTGTTCCACTAGGGCTTTTTGCAGTTACTGTACAAACGACTACCATTTTTCTCCAAAACAACACACATTTGAGATAAGATATTTCATCACATAACAAAGAATGTTTTGAATGTCATGAAAATGTTAATACCTCATTTTCAACCAAAAATGCAGTTACTGCCTTTTTGCTTTGTAGGGCAGTGTACTGTGTATTGTTTTTCGGCACTACCTTGTTCTCTATAGCTGATGTAAGGTGAATTGCTCCTGTGTGGGATCAATAAAGTTCTTATCTTAGCCATCTGAGAAGATCAAATACATTGTTTTTGGTGCCTAACTGTGTCCCAAGTATATTAGTGTGTGTGTGTGAATGAATAAATGAGAGGCATTAACGTAAATTTCTTTGTAGAAAGGCGCTTTATGAAATTAAATCCATTTACTTGTATTAGTTTACAACGCAGCCTTGCCACATCCAATATGGCGGCAACGTTGATGTATCGCAGCAGCGGGCAAACCCACTTGATGTGGCGTCTAGTATATATGTCTATGGCCTACCCTGTGTTCCAATACCCATACTACCATACTATTTAGTAGGCCAGAAAAAGAATTAGTCAATCAATCAATCAATCAATTTTATTTATAAAGCCCAATATCACAAATCACAATTTGCCTCACAGGGCTTTACAGCATACAACATCCCTCTGTCCTTAAGACCCTCACAGCGGATAAGGAAAAACTCCCCCAAAAAAAACCCTTTAACGGGGGAAAAAAAATGGTAGAAACCTCAGGAAGAGCAACTGAGGAAGGATCCCTCTTCCAGGACGGACAGACGTGCAATAGATGTCGTACAGAACAGATCAACATGATAAATTAACAGTAATCCATATGACACAGAGACAGAGAGAGAGAGAGAGAGAGAGAGAGAGAGAGAGAGAGAGAGATGCAGGTAATGACAGTATCTTACAACAACATTAATGAAAGTAATAATATTATAGTTATAGTTCTGGTTACTGCGGTACAATATGTTGAAAGTATGTATTAATACCTGGCAGTATACATGTGTGACAATAATCATATGTGTATAATAACAGAAGAAGTATGACTAATGACTAATGATGGCAGCAGCAGCAGCAGCAGCAGCAGCAGGAGGCATCTGGCAGGACCACGGCAGCAGCACAACCACACACTGAATTAGTGTGTCCCAATACATAGTATGTCAGATGCAGTATGCCAAAAGTACCAGGATGTTCTACTACATCCGGTAATATTTCGCAGTATGCATGTCAGCATGCTTCTTTGGCCATTCTGACCCACAGTCCTTTGCGCAGCGGAAGTTACGTCGCACTGACTGAGCTCCGTGTACAACCAACGCCCACACTTCCTTTCATACATGGTTTATTTAATTTGGGATACTAAGACAGTACATATTAGGACTGCAATGATCTGATTATATACTGTCACATATCATACAGTTTTGCAAGAACACAGTTACAACATTCAACTTTATTGTGATTATAGTATAATCAATGTTAGGGTTCAACTATGACTACAATATAGAAGATTCTACCAGTATAGGCAGTAGTGTAAGTGTGGTATAAATAATGAATGAATATGACTAAATATGAATACACTATGGATATGGTATAGACTAGTAAATATATAAATAGTAAAAGTCAAATACATATTAAGTAATGTAGTAAGAATGTGCAAGTATGTTACACTACAAATAAAAGTAATGTGAATGTAAGGCTGCTTCACATGCAGACAGAATATAGTGCCAGCAGCTGCATAGCTGTAAATATATTTAACAACAAACATCTGCCAGCAACAGAGAGCTATGTGTGAAGGGGGTTAATATGCCTACTGGTGACTAGTAGACAGGTCACTAATAATAGGCTTGGGACTGTTTACGTGAACACGTTAGTTTATTAGAAACAACAACATACATTACGACATAACAGCAACAGAGTTCTCCGGCACCTCCGACGTTATGCACGACTCTGGCGAGCTCGATGAGAAGAGATTTACTGCATCTCCGAAGTACAACAAAACACAATATTCAAATGTGGTGCTACGGACGGCGGCGGAAGTGAGCAAGAGGGTCGGAGTTCAGGGTGCGATGTGATGGCGGATGTAGTGTGTCCCAGTAGTAGGCATACTGCGTGCATACTGCATACTACACTACATACTTTTTAAGGGCAGCTGCAGTACATACTAAAAGTATATAGTAGAAGTATGCGATTTGGAACGCAGGGCTAGCCTGTTTACTCCTGGTGCATCACTCAAAACGGTCCGTGTTACAACACTTGTAAAGCAGCTCTCCTGCAACATAAACAATAGTTCCTAGGGAACATATATGTAAACAATAGCTCCTATTGTTACAAGGTTGACGTAACGTTGTTGAATCAGGGAATTCGTGTGTCCACCACAGGAAAGGATCCTAATTGACTTTACATTGGCATTGTTTCCGTGGTACCGGCACGTAATTTCAACCCATTACGTGCTGTCACCACGGAATGCGGTGTTAAGAGGTCGTGGTCATTTCACGTATTTCTTGTGAGATCAGGTTGCAGAGTTATCTGATCTGCTTTTTCCGGCATATGTTGTGAACATTTTTAATATGTTTGAATGGGAGCATTTGACCATCCAAGGTTATCAATGCTGCAGTAGCAGGGACGTTCTGTCATGCGACCATTTTAGTGTTATAATGGTGTTTTTAGACATGGTAGTTTTGTTTTCCTCTACAGTCTTCTTTGCTTCAGCTGTGCGCTGCTCTGACCTCTGATTTGGAGATGGAGACCTGCAGGTCTAAATGAGATATTTGTTGAACCACCTGCATACCTTTTTTAATTTATAATTAATTTAATATATTGAGTTTTTGGTAGTGGGGATATTGAGTAGAGCTGTGTTAACATCTGCAAACATCTTTTCTGATTGGTCAGTGATCTGGGGCAGTCTTATCCAGGGATTGACTGTATTCAGTCTTTCCACAATCTTCATCCTCAGCTTGGGTGATGCAGATGCCATGGCTGATGGGGAGGTATCATCAGGTTGTTCAGCACTGCTCTTCTCTACTGGGTTTAGCTCAGTATCTCCATGGTGCTCAGGAGTGTCCCCCTTCTGTTGGAGTCTTTCTAGTTCCAGCTGTGATAGTAGTTTCTTCCTTTTGATGTTAGAGCTTTGGGCTACCAGCTGCTTCTTGGTCAGTGTGTCTCCACATGTTTTGCATATACAGTGATTTATACAGTAAAGTATATCAAAAATCACCTATATAAGGTGCCATCCAGTCAAAATCAAATCAGTGCTCTATGCACAGTATTGATTTGCTTTCATCCTTTTGGAAATTTTGACAACAGGAGTTTTGTGATCAAGGACAAGGTTCTTTGAGCACATGGTGTTTTGCAACAGACAAGTGTTGAGAGTTTATTTTTTATTTATTTTTTCTTCACTTTGTGACCTACTTAATCAAGATGTAGTGTAACATCAAAACGCTGGCAGAGGAATTGGCTGAGATTAAAAACTCTCTCAACTTCATGTCTGAGGAGATCAGCCAAGTGGTGAAGCAGCAAAAAACTCTCACTGGCCTAATGGAGGAGATCCGTGAGTTGAAAGCTACAATCAAGCAAAAAGACCAGATGATTGAGCTGCTGGAACAAAGGGTTGATGACTTGGAGCAGTATTCCCGAGCTGATGATCTTATAATCACTGGGCTGGAGACAACACATCGAAGTTATGCCAGGGCTGCTGGCCCAGCTGGTGACCAACAAGGTGAGGATGCACCACCTGAGGAGCTGTTGTTCAAGTTGTTCAATTCCTGACTAGTAAAAACATTTACCTGGAGAGTTGTTGGGAATAGAATGATTTTATGTGTTTTACTATAAGTTGTGTTTCACTAGATAAGTTTTACATGTGTGAACAGTGAGAGTACTGAGATGATTTCAGCCAATCTGAATGTGTTTGCTTTGCAGAAGTGGAGAAGTACAGGAGAGGAAGAGACATGAAGTCTGAGGAGCACATACCGCAATGCTTAGATAATTAGTTTCATATATGGTAAAAAGAATAGAAAGTGATGTACAGATAGTAAGGTACAGCACGTGTAGGGAGTTGTGTTGTTCTCTTGTTGTTCAAAACTGGAACCACGCCCCCACCGTCAGCGGGAAGGAGTCAGATTAACACGAGACAGGGGCGTGGTGTGGCGAAGGAGGAAGTGGAACCGCCAATGAGAAGAGGACAACGCCTCACGTGCACAATGACTCATGTGACGCTAAAATACACTGGGTCAGGAAGAGATAGTCAGTTAGACTTCGTGAACTGGCACACTTTTGTTTCTTGTCAGGGAAAGAACACGCAGGACTGAGCTCACACATAGCACACTGGAGAGTAGGACGAGCCTCGAGTCCGACAGAGTCAATAAATCTCAGCCTGTCACACTCTTCCACGTGAGGATAAAAACACCAAGCCTAAAATTGTTGTCAAGTTTGTAAACTGGAAGCACAAGGTGGAAATGTTGAAACAGGCAAAAAAAAACTTAAAGGTTCTGGGATGTATGTCAATGAACACTTGACAAAGAAAAATGCTGAAATAGCTTGGAATGGCCATACCCTCAGGAAGCAAAACAATATCCTAGCAACATGGACTGGAAAAGAGTTCATACGGTTAAATGGACCACCAGAGCAAGCTAAGGTGGTGGTGGTAAGAAATCTGAGAGACTTGGATCAATATAAGTGACAATGACAAGTGACTCACAGTGGAAATCTCTAACTTTTTTTTCTTCAGTGTTTTTTTTTATTCCATATTTTAAATCATTGTCTACTTACAAAACGGTAGATAAAGAATATATTTGCTTTTTTGTTGAGAAAGATAGTGATGAGCACTCTGAGAAACTGTGTCATGGATTATTTACCTTGGATGGTTGGATTTTTTTTTATTTTTCTCTCCTAATTCTCTGGCTTGGGTCCAGTATGGAAACTGCATGAAATACCTTATTTTTGCCTTCTCAGTCTTGTGATGGATATTACTCATGTCCTATGTGTATGGAGTTAGATTTGTCTCATTAATACCTGTAAATGCACAGAGGGTGATCTACAAATATTTCTTGATCTGCACACGTGTTTTGCTATCCACAAATACAAATTTCTAATTTGTAACTTGTATTTTGGTTTTTGCAAATAGATGTGTATTTGTAAATATATCATTTTTTCATTTGTAAAAAAAAAAAAAAGGCATTTGTAAAACTGAAAATTCTGTTTGTGAAGTGTGTTTCAGCATTTGTGGATCACCAATCACACACGCATCGCTTTCTTCAATGACGTAATTTTGAGACGTTCTTGTCGAATTTCCACAGATCCACAAACAAATAGCTCGTGATTCACAAATGGCCCGCCCTCCTCACCAGTAGGTTGCAGTGTTGTTCTATGCATACACATATTCATTCCACAAACACAAATTTCGTATTTTTAACTTGCGTGTTGGTTTTTACAAATAAATGTGTATTTGTAAATATCTGTTTTTTATTCGTAAAAAAAAAAAAAAAAAAAAAAAAAAAAGCCTTTTGTAAAACTGAAAATTCTGTTTGTGAAGTGTGATTCAGCATTTGTGGATCACCGATCACACACATGCATCTCTTTCCTCAATGACGTAATTTTGAGACGTTCCTGTCGAAATCCACACAGATACACAAACAAATAGCTTGTGATTCACACAAAGCAACACCGTCATCCAGTAGATGGCAGTGTTGTTCTATGCATTGATGTAGCTATGGTTTGCACTCTGCTTAAGTGGACTTTCACTGCAACTTTCTGTCAGCAGCCGAGAAGGAAAGCTATAAAAGGAATTAGGAAGTACAGGGCAATTGCAACCCATACACAGCACCGGCTGCTGTATACACTGTTAAAAAAAACACGCCAGGTCCCTGCCGAAGCTTGACTTCGGCGATGTTTACATTTTACCTGGTGGAGAATTCATCACCCTACACCGCTGCCAGAATAAAGGCAACAAGAGGACAGACAGTTACCAATATTTCCTATCAGGATGGGTAAACAATGCTGCCGTATTAAGAGGTGGTAATTTAGCTAACAGTAACTATCAAACGTTAATTCATGAGTCGTTAGAGTTTTCCCAGAAAAATCTCATAGGACTTTTAAACTTCTTTTTCTTTTACTTTTGGTTTTTCTAATAATTAGTCAGTGTGTAGGGCAGAGGGCTATTCCAGAAGGCGGCTTATGTGAAAACTAGAGTAAGTGAACCCTGAGATGAGGGAAATTCTGCTATTTCCATTCCAGAATGAGAGGTAACTTAAACTCTGTGTCAGTTACCATGGTAACTGACTCTTGTGTCAGTCACCACTGTAACTGACTCTGTGAACCCAACCTGCTCGCTGGCAGGTTTACTTGAAGAAACCCAGAGTCTGACGGAGCTGTCCTTGCCTTCTCAATCCCATCATGTTGAAGCAGAAATAATTCACATAGGTCTAGTTTTACACCTGGGAAGAGAATCTGCTGACCGCTGACGTGCTCTCAGATCTGAACAATCCTCTGCGTTTTTATCACTTTGCAGGTTAATCCATCACCTTCCAGCAGTCAGAAAATGAGAAATCATTCACATTTCATTTTACTTTCTTTATTTCTTACAAATACAAAAGTAACAATCAGTAGGCATGGCCACATTAAGGATAACATTAAATAACTTCTAGAATAGAATAGAACAGAATAGACTTTATTGTCATTGTACATGGTACAATGAAATCATGGGGTGCTCAGCCCACACAGTGCAATAAAAACATACATATTTTTTTTAAAAAAAGTACTAGCCTATTTGTAGATAAGTGTGTGTCTGCCTCTCGTTGGGTCCTGGGGGTGAGTTACGCCTTCAGCCTCTGGTCTCCCAGAGACCTGACTCAGGACCAGCTTCTCTGCCTCTGTCAGATGTGGTGGAGATGGAGGTGGAGGTGACCACCACCTCTGCCTTCTTCCACATGTTCATCTACTCAGCAGGATGAGACAGGATGTGTGTGGGTAAAAGATACTACAAGTTGAAATAGCCACTGAATAAACTTCTACTTTAATATGTGGAATATGAATAAAACCAAAGTGAGAAGCAGACATACAGTTTTTTTTTATATTTCATTTGCAGCTGACTAAAAAACAAATAAAAAAACATTGAACAACACTTAACCGATTTCTCAAAGGCATGAGATGGTCTGTTGGAGGTTAAGGTGCCCAGCAGCCTTCAGGAGAGCACATTAATGGACAAGAGCAGACAAGACAGCACATTTTGTCTGCAAGAGGTTAAGGGCAAACTTTCATTGAAGAGGGACCATCAGTACTATTTTCAGGTGCAAACACAGATTCACTTTTCACAGGCTAGCTACTGTGACTTTGCTGTCTGGGGACCAGGGAAGGGAGGCAAAGGGGAAATTCACATAGAGAGAATCCTGCCTGATCATGTCTTTCTTGACACCATCTGTTAAAAGGTACACATATTTGTCCAGAAGTGCATCATTCCACAGCTACTAGCAAAGTGTGTCTACAGCCCCACATCACATGCCACCAAGCCATCTGAGGGCAAAGGATGTTACTGTGGGGTGTCTGTCCTGCATAATGATGACAGACTTAAGTGCAAGTCAAGAATCTGTAAAAGACAGTACATGCACAAAAGTTGTTTGAAACTTTATACCACACATTTGAAAATGTCAAGTTGGAAATGCAGCAACTGTGTGTGGGAAATAACAAAAGAGGGAAAACAGGAAAAAAAAGAACAGTATAAGTTTGAAGTATTTTATTTAACACACAAAGCAAAAGTGTTCCAAAATATGTAAAAATGTATATACAGACGTGGACTAAAACTATGAACTTATTAGTGTCAGTCATTATTTCATTGATGAAAATAATCCACTGTGTAAATATTAGAGTTTAGCCTAAAGGAACACATGAGGGAGCCAAATTTGTTAGTGCACAGCACACAGGGACTATTTTGTCTAGAGGAATTACACCTTTTGGATGCTTAGCTTCACACATTTGAATTCCTACTGTACTTTTAAGTATGGTGTACCAATTTCTAGCCTCGCCTGTAACTCTCTACATGGATCTGTACTGATGCAAGTGCAACTCGTGTTGACTCCAACATCACGGGACCCAGTTGCTTTTTGCCTTTGGTAAAGGCTGGGATCTTAAGCTCAGTATTATACAGACCAACTGAATCTGCCACATCAAAGCCTCTATCAGCCAATATCACATAACCTGGGTTTAGGCGATCTAAAAAAAACCCACAGTTCTCAGTCAAGTGTTTGTCTGATGTTCTGCCGCCACAGCCTTTTGATATGAAAGACACTGTTCCTTGTGGTGTTATACCAATCTTCATGGTATGATGATGTTAGTATTTTGAGTGGGTCTGTGCTCTTGCTCATAGGTCTCCTGGCTTTTGATAAAAATTTCGAAGCAGTCAATAATACAGGCACATCTATGAAAGACCTGTCTAAATACCATGGGCATTGAGAGCTGTGCTGGAGCTCTTCTCGACTTGGCCAAAACACGAGTGCTGGGACAAGCCTTGCATGTATCATTTCAATGGTGTTCCGAAATGTTCTGCTGGCAGTTGGAATTGAGATCCTAAAAAGACAACTGAGCAGTGAGCATTTTCAGCTTCATAAGAGTTAACAGAAGTTGCTGAAAGGGAGATAGATGTGTATCAGTCTGTAGAAATGATATCAGAAATATTAAAACTACTTGTAGCTTGGAATATGTGGGGATTCCAGTCATTCTTTTCACTTTTTCACCATGATTTTCAAAAGCCAATTCATCAAATGTTCCTGATTTAATGCTCTCTTTAAACCATTGGTTTTCCTCCCTAAGCTTGTTACATTGCCTTTGAAATCTGTCAAACGTTTCCTTGCACATTCTGTTTTGACACAATTGCTCACCCTCAGCAGGTTGTGCCGGCTCAGCATCAGGCACTGACGACAACTCTAGGAGGACATTCACTGAATCTTGCTCCGCCCTCTTGTTCTTCATTCTGTTGTGCTGCTCATACCTCTCCATGTCTTTCTCTCTTTTCCTCTTCTTGGTGGCTGGTCTGTGTGTGAAGACAGCTGGTACCCAGTCAGGGGACAATAGGTCATCAGATTTGGCATCTATAATAAGAGAGTTCATGCCAAGAAGTTAGAAAAAAATTACTTGAATTTCAGTCAGAGAACTTTAATTCTTATTCTTATTCTTATTTTGCCCTACAAGGGGTCAAGTGAAAACCATTCAGCTACTTGCAAACGCTGCCACCTACTGATGAGGGGGGTGCGGTGCAGTGTGGTGCTTTGGGGATGGGGTGTGCTTTTGTGAATCACGAGCTATTTGTTTGTGGATCTGTGTGGATTTCGACAAGAATGTCTCAAAATTACGTCATTGAGGAAAGAGATGCATGTGTGTGATCGGTGATCCACAAATGCTGAAACACACTTCACACAAACAGAATTTTCAGTTTTACAAATGGCTTTTTTTTTTTTTACGAATAAAAAACAGATATTTACAAATAGAGTGTGCCAGGGCTGACGTCAAAACCCGGAAGTTTAGCATTGCGCTGGTTCCCGGAAGAGAAAGTGAATGTGATTTTTGCATTGCGTTTTGGATTATGTCAGAAAATAAGATCTGTGGCTAACACAAGTTTATGATACTTACAGGTTTTGTTCAGCTAGATAATCTTCACATATGAACACCTTTCATACCGCATTTGAAGCTTAAATTCAATCGCCAGAAGTAAAAAACTAACATTAGGCTTTAACAGACTACATGACTACTCCACGGTTGCATCACTCTTGACGTCACCGCCACTAAGCTTTCAACTGATTTCGGCCACTTAATGGGGAAATCGGACTGTTTAAGCTAAAAAATTCAAAAGTAGGGTATTTATTGACATGTTTTATGTCGCAGAACAAAACCTGAAACTCGCTTAAGCTTTAGTTAACCACAGACCTTATTTGAGGCATTTTACCAAAATCCCATTCAAAAAACGTATTTACTTTTAGACGAGAGAACCGGAAGTGCTAAAAGTGCTAACGGAGTTCCGGGTTTACTGGCACACTCTATCCACATTTATTTGTAAAAACCAACACACAAGTTAAAAATATGAAATTTGTGTTTGTGGAAGGAATATTTGTATGCATAGAACAATACTGCCACCTACTGGTGAGGAGGGTGGGCCATTTGTGAATCACGAGCTATTTGTTTGTGGATCTGTGTGGAAATTCAACAAGAACGTCTCAAAATTACGTCATTGAAGAAAGCGATGCGTGTATGATTGGTGATCCACAAATGCTGAATCACACTTCACAAACAGAATTTTCAGTTTTACAAATGCCTTTTCTTTTTACAAATGAAAAAATGATATATTTACAAATACACATCTATTTGCAAAAACCAAAATACAAGTTACAAATTATTTGTGGATAGCAAAACACATGTGCAGATCAAGAAATATTTGTAGATCACCCTCTGTGCATTTACAGGTATTAATGAGACAAATCTAAATCCATATATGTGTTTTTTGGACAGATCATTGTTTTTTTTATCTCATGCAATTTTGATTTTTTTCTTGGATACAGATGCCTTTTCATGGGCATGGATGGATGGATGTGGGACATACATGGACCATACAATAAGTAAATGACAGATCCTGATATGGACTGCTTGTCACAG